>NW_027225567.1:13983750-14285500 GCF_038994185.2 Dermacentor albipictus
GTGCTAGTGATTTTGTGACGTTAATGAAGTTGCCAGATGCGCTGATGCAACGCTTGAAGTAGCTGTGTTTGATTTCAAATCGAAGGGACCACGCCTTCACAAGTGGTCCAAACTGCCTAGTTAGCTCAGGGTAATGAGACAAATAATGGTGCTTTGGGCGGAGTGAAACTGCAGGAAATAACCTTCTTCTATTGTAAAGATAATCACTGATCAGAAGGCTCAGATATGACAACTGATCATCAGAAATAGCAGTGGCCATTACAAGTTCAACAATTTCCCGGGGGGTCAAGAGGAGGCACCACACTTCATTGCCTGCATCCTGCACCTTGTCACCAACCATTATTGGGAAAGGTAACAGAAGTGTGCAATTTAGCATTGCCTGACCTCCAAGCCTTGTGCCCTTCAAATTCACTGGTGCTGGCTTGTTTTTCTGGTGACACGGATTGTACTTAAATTTTGACTCTATAGTCGTATTAAGGCGGTGGTGGTAACAAAGTGCTTGATCATTAATGCAAGGTCATAGTCAATAACGCCTTCAAAAAGGTCGTGCCCAAGAAATGGTGGAAGACCGGGAAGGCAAACATGAAACGTGGAGAGCTTGTTGAAGGGAGAGTCATGCTCCATAAAGTCAGCTTCATTTCTTTTTGCGTGAGTGGCGGCCTCAGTGTAGGATGAAACAGTTTTGAGCTCTGCTGGCTTGTCATCTTTGAAGTCTTGCATTGTTGTAACGCAGAACCGACAGGTGTATGAGGCTCTGCTGAAGTTCTCAACAAAGCCACCAATGCAATGGCTTCCTAGGTTGTCACCGCATGTGAAAGCAAGCTGCCCAATGTAATCACAGCCATCAACCGTGATGCCCTCTTCAAGGTCTTGCAAGTCACTAATCAGTCGTTCAAAGACCTTGCTGCAACCAAAGTGCTTGAAATCTGCCTCACGGCACAGTAAGACTAACTGCTGGGAATCAACAACAGTCCTTAAGAACGACGGTAGGTTTCCAAGCATTAGGTAGACAGCCAGCATTTTGAACTTTCCATGGCCAGATCCACGGGGGTTAACATTTTCAAACGCATCCTGGTACAGGATAATTTGAGCAACATTTTCATTTGAAGTCATACGATTCTGAAAAGCACGGCCATCTGTGAACTCACGATACACCCTGTTTTTGTTTGTCTCCACAATGAAGGATAGCCTCAACATTATGTCAGGCTGAGACAGCAAGGAACGAAGAGTCTCCTTGACTGGCACATAAGTGTAATGCTGCATGTCATTGTGAGAGTCTAACCCCAGAGGTATTTCGATTGACCTGTTGTGATAAAGCTTCTTGGTATAACACAGGTTCCTCATGTAGCTTGAGCGGAGAGCACCATCAGAGGACAATGCTGTGGATAGACTGCTGTTCTTGAAGGAAAGTTCTAGTGCCCTATCTACTTCTTCGGGAGAATTTGAAAGCATTAACTGAGTCTTCAATTCACACTTCAGCTGCTCTTGTGAAATGCTGTGCAGACTCTTCATGTCTTCAACTACATCCTGAACAGCTGAGCTGGGAATCAGGTACTTTGACTCAAGCTTTAGTGTAAACATTGCTAGGCGTTCAAGAAAGGAGTCACGGCTGGAAACGCTGGACTCAGAATCTAAAATATCAGAAGGCAGTTCAGTCTCCAGTCTGAACTCTGCAGGAAACTTGGTCTGCCCATCAAAGTTGTTGCTACAACAGGGGTCGTTTCACATTCCTTTTCAGGCATGTTTGCTGCGTCTACCTCGTAGCTTTTTTCCCTGCGGTGTACAGAAAGATGGTTTTTCAGTGAAGTCCATGCCCTCAGTTTGCTTCAGCATCCATCCATTGGGCAACGAACAGCAGTCTGCACGCTCCCTGTTAGGTGTTCCTTAAAGTGCCACATTAAAGCTGTTTTACTGTCCATTTTTTCCCACAGCCCTCAACAGGGCATGGCTTGGTTGAAGCTTGAAAGTTGATTGGGCTACAGGGTGGCAGTCGAGAATGACACCTTGTGATATGGCTTCGCATTGTGTTGTAATCTTTGAAAGCAGCTGCACAGCCAGGAACACTGCATTCTACATCTCTTGATGACACTTCATGGTACAAGGTGTGCTCGAAGAACGCTTCCAATCATTGGAAAATATTGTTGCACCTCTTGCAGTGGTGCCTCATCTATAATAGAGAGGTATTGCACATTTTAAGGTCTTTACTACATTATCAATATCCTCATAACCTCACAGTGACTGGTGTTATGAAAACATTTTTTAGGTTCATTATTATTAGTAGTGCTATTTATTTATTTGTAATGTAAATCACCAGTTAAACCAGTAATGAAATGTTCATATTTCTAAAACATGCCAAGAAAAAAAATCATTTCTATACTTTATGCTAAGACATCTTTTTCCATTGGCACGATAATTTGGGTACATGTTTCAGAGACTTAACAGTCCTTTTTAAGTAACGGTGAACAATATAAGCGAAGAGTGCAGGCATGCCGTTATAGTGGCTATGCATCTTATGAAATGGGGACAATGTTCAGGCATGTGCTCGCTCACCTCGATCAGGCTAACACTCATGTCTATGTACCTACTCGAGCACTATGAAAGGAAACACCCAACGTAACACTTGAAAGGCTTTATAGCACTTCAATGCACATGCTTCACACAAAATGTTCCATAAGAGTGCATATTTAAATTATTTCTCATCAAATTAGTTCAAAGCACAGGGTACAGCTATACCTGCAAATTGCTGGGTGCAATGAAGGAAATTGTATGTCAGTTTTCTCAGTTTTCAGAAAATGATATTGTAGTATATATATTTCTGTGTTTTTATTAATTAAAGGCAAGTTTCATGTTTCTATCATGCTCACAATGCCCATTCAGCAGCGTTCACTTTTACTCAGAGAAGTACAAAATTAATTTACAGACATATCCACTCCTACTTCCGGCTATGCAAACTTGTTGGAAAAATTATATTGACTTGCACTTTTTCAACCGAGGATTACAGTGACTCACACTCTCAGAAACAGACACTCATTCACGTACACATCTGCAGCATCTCACCAGCACTACACATAGTTTACTCATGCCGTATGCTTGGACCATGCACTATACAGAACAAAGATATCTGTAATCCAGCACCTACTACTGCTTAGGACGCTCGCGCAGTTCCTAAACGGTCGCTTTGCTGGACAAGCTTAATTCAGACTGTAAGGTATGCTGCTATTACTAGCCAAAACTATTTTATTCATGGGTGGAAACCTCATCCATCCAACCAAGTAGTCACGCAATGTAACCTGCAGTGAACAGTTTGAACGCTTGTCAAACAGCACAGCTCCTATCGTAGCAGAACAGTACTCACGCTGTTAGGATCGTCGCGTATGTTTTATGGCTCCTAAACCACAGCTTAGAAATAGAGGATAATACTGCAATAAGGTCACATCAGTGATTGGAACATTCATAAATACACAATTTATCTCCGAGGCTGATTGTAGGCTCAAATATGCGCGCACACATCGCGCTGCGTGTTCTGTCCACCTCAACGCCAGCAGAAATTCCGGCCATGACGCCTTAAACCACTTCAGCACGTCTCACAGAACGGTTTACCACATAGAAGACGCACATCATACTAAACAGACCGCACGACCGCGAAGAGAAACGCCAGAACCTACCGCCAAGCGTATACCTGCCATGTAAAAGACCGCTTTCACCCAAGCCAGTATGGCGCTGCTCATAGGCGGCGCCACTGCGTTCACAATATGGCGGCGCCTACGAAAAAACGGTCTATACCCCCTCCTCGCCTCTCCCTCGGCGTGCTCTGATTGGTCTGCTCCCATCCTGGCGGGGCCCCATGAATGGATGGATGGATGTTATGAGCGTCCCCTTTGGAATGGGGCGGTGGGTTACGCCACCAAGCTCTTGTTATTTTATCACCTAATGTCCTACCTATGCTAAAAAAGAAAAGGGAAAAAAATGACGATGAATTCCCATAACCAGTTTCTGAACCCATATTGCAAACTTTGTTTTTGTATGCCTCCGTTGTTTGTCATTTCCCTACTTCCACCAATCTTCCAATCGCCTCTTACTAATCTCTATTGCAGACATGTTTACTTTCCGCCTGCTCTCGCTGAACCTAAGGGCTTCAAAGAGGCCAGCGATCCCTAAATCGACCGCTGGGCAGATACCCGCACACTCTAATAAAACATGCTCAATCGTTTGCCTAGCTTTACTGCAGCAAGCACATGCCTTCTTCCTTCTAATATCTCGCCTCATAAGTGCGTGTTCTAAGGCATCCTGATCTCACTTCGAAAAGTAATGCGCTTCCTTTTGAGTTTCCTGATTTCGTTTTTTCCTCTTAAGTAGCTACTCATGACAGGTTTCTTTTCCAATGCCGCCACCCACGAGATTATTTCAGCCTCTCCGACTTTCCACTTGACATTCTTTGTTGCTGTGTTGCTGACTCTACAGGCCGCATACTCGATGGTAAGCTTCCTAGTTCTCCTCCACTGTGAATCAATGTTCTTGTACAAATACCTCAACACTCTCCCAGCCCATTTACTTTCTTCCATATTCCTCAGTCACTCTTCATAATTAATTTTACTGTGAGCTGCCCTCACTTCAAAACTTCTCCAGCCCACATCCTCTGCACAGCTTCATTTGTAGTCTTACAGTGAGCGCCCAGTGCGAGGCATTCCACTGAGCTTTAGTTGCCATCGAGTCCCGATTGTACCCCTGATTTCAAGCAAACAACCGCATTTCCAAATGTGAGTCCTGGAACCATTACACCTTTCCACATACCCCAGAGCACCTCGTACCTATTGTATCCCCATAGCACTCCATGTTTCATTATGGCTGCGTTTCTCTTCCCCTTTACTGTTATTGTTTTCTCCTGTGTTTACGTATATCTATTGCCTTCGTTTATTCATATATCAAGGTATTTATATTCCCTTACCCGAGGTATTTCACGGCCCTGTATTGCCACTGTCTGCTCACTGTTTTCATTGAATACCTTAACACCTGATTTTCTAACGCTAAATTTCAAACCTAAATTCTTGCCTTCTTGTACACAGATATTAGCCAGACATTGCAAATCACTTTGCTTTTAGCTAGCAACACAATGTCGTCTGCATAAAATAAACCTGGAAGCTGCTGCTCTACTACTGTACTCGCCTGTTTGTATGAAAGATTGAACCCGATATTACTTCCTTCTAGTGCCCCCTCCGTCCTCACCATGTACATCATAAACAGCAGTGGGGATAAAGGGCAACCCTGCCTCAGACCCTTGTTGATATCAACTTTCTCCTCACTCCTCATCCCTTCCCATTCAACGCAAATGGTATTTTCTAGGTAAATCTCTCTCAAAATCTGTAGAAAATCGTCACTAAGCCTTCCCCTTCCAGAATATCGCACAAAATGTTGCGGTCTACGTTGTCATAGGCTCCTGTAATGTCTAAGGAGGCCACATATAACGGTCTGCTTTCTACTTTTGATATTTCAATACACTGGGTAAGAAAAAATAAGTTATCATCCAAATACTTACCTATTCTGAAACCATTCTGAAGTTCTCCCAAAACCCCATTATTCTCTGCCCATGCTTGCAGCTTTAACTTGATTGCCTGCATTGCTAGCCTGTATATTACCAATGTAATGATCAACGGCCTATATGAGTGAATTTCATCGAGTGAATACGAGTGAGGATTTCAGCTAACTGGTACAGTCACCTTTGGTTTTCATTACTTCCATTATTATCTTCTAACATTCTAATGCAGTGTTCTGCCTTTGGGGACCCTGTGATGCGAGAAGTGGTGAACATTTGAAGTTTATATTTTTTTCCATCCTATGAAGCTTCTTTGAGTGAACAGCGCACTGTGCACTCATGTGTGCTATCTGCGTCGTGTTCCATGCAGGTTGTAGACGCTCGTTTCCAAGTGTTGCAATGCCCTTTTGAGTTTATTTCTCTCTGGTGGTATCCAATTTCCACATCTTGTGTATATGTGGTGATATCTCCTTTTTCTGGAGGTAGTGAAGGCGGTCGCGGTAGCAGCTAGTCAGAGTTTGCTGTCATATGTTTGGTTGGCGTTGAAACCAATGTGTTCTAGTTAGGCCATCAATGTTAATAAAATGCACTGGTTATATAGACTGGCCAGCCAGTCTATATAACTGTGTGTACATTAGATTATTGCTCTCATGATCGATACTGCTTTTTGTGTGGAGAGTTTCGCTAGTCACAGATGGTGTGCACTTTCATGTGTCAGCTGCAACTCCAGCTCCTTCAGCACAGAGGCTAGAAGAGAGGCACCATCAGCTGAAACAACAGTTTTGGTGTGTTTTTTGCTTTGGCATTTGCAGAAGCACCATGATTTGTTTTGTTTTTATGTTTCTGTGTTGACGGTTAGGAAAAGTGCTTTTCATTGGGAATAAGCTGAAGTTTGCAGTTAGCCCTTGTTGTGTTGTTTTCTTCCGCATCAAAATCATGCCGACATAGAAATTCACCCTAATTTCAGTTCCTTTCAGTTGTAGGCTTAACAGCCTGTTCACATACCAGGTGCAAGAGCTGCAAACACCTTCAAAGTGAAACAAAAATTTGAAGCACTGCAAGTGATTTGCATGAAATTAAATCGTTTTATGTATAATAGCTTATATGCTGGAATATTTGTTCTGCCACAAAAACCACATAGGCAAAAGACAATGTTAGCCCTAGCAAAAGTACCAATTAAGTTGTATTGGTGCTAGTAGGGTCCAATAGGTGACATATATTTGCCATCTGTTGGACCAATAGAGTTTGTATTGGTAACAATAGTGCCTAATAGGTGACATCTATTTTCCACTTATTGGCCCTATTGAACTTGCATTGGTACCTTGTACTGGCACCAATAAGGCCTAATAGGTGACTGCTTTTGACCAATAGGTTCGTGACGATACTAATTTATTTTCATAAGCAGGAAATATTTGTTGCTTTTCTGTTTCTTGTATCGATAGAGAGGGGAAAAATAAGTGAACTGGTAACGAACATAACGGTGCAATTTTCCAGATCACTTCATTGTACAGCATGGAAAAGCATACGACAGCATGGTGTTGGTCAAAGAGGCACGCTGAGAATCTAGCAGTTTTTTCCATCCAATTCGTCGTGTTGGCGGAGTCCATGTATGCGCAGTAGCGTCGATGGCACAATAGCACAATTCGGCTATGCTAAATACCCTAATCAGCATGTGAGTGAGACTGAGTGGATGGGACTGCAAAACAGTGCCTGTCTGCGTTTTGCCATGACAGGTAGCACACAAACAAGTGCTAGCTGGCAGTGGACACTTCGCTCGTCAGTCTTTAGAAGTTTTTTTTTTCCTCTGTGTTTTCACTATGTTTGCTGGGATTTGTACCATCGATTCGCAGTTGTTGCCTGCAGTCAATTGTACAGGAGCTCTGCTCTGGCACCCATATACTGATTGAGCTGGCATGACTAAGGCCTAATAACTGTGACGACGTGGCCCACGAAATGCATTCTGACGACCATGTGATCCACCCTGAAAGTGTTCACTGCCTTCGATTACTATGAAAGTTTGCCAGGGGTATAGATGTATCCTGTGTTGTGATAGGAGAAATGCTCAAGTGACTTGACGTGATATCATTTACGAAGATAGACTTTAAAGTGTGCTATTGAGAGTTTGTTTGCAGCAGATGTGTGTTCTTTATTTATTTTTTTTACGTCTATGCGGAAACATCAGAAGCTTTTTCGAGCCCGAGTCAGTAATTTCCCAGCCGAGATTTGCCACACTCTAGTGCAATTCTGAGCTTAGCGTCATTTTTATGCCCGTCTAGCGATTTTTTTGTGGCCATTGTATTGCATGTTTAAGATATAGTGCAGTCCAGCAGAGTGCGAATGAAGTGCTCTAAGCTCTATCCTTGTGTAATTGACACAATGTACGTGACACCATTAGTGCCAATAATCCAACAGGCTACTGTATTTCTATTGGGAATTTTTGCTAGGGAAGCTAAACAGGCATTGTACGAATACACTTGAGAAACTTCCCAGAGACTGCAACCAACCAATATAAACGTCTCAAGGAGAGTTCTTGAATGTATGCGTTATACTAATGACAAGAAGCTTTCACCTTTTGCAATATATTACATCTGGTCAGAAGATAAATTTGATCTTCTACACAAATATTCTTATATCACTGAGGCTATTTCTTACTTGTTTACCTCCTCATACAAATTAATTTTAGCTCATTTTTCAGCTCTCCAAAGCCCATCTTTCCTTATGTCGAAAATTGCCTATCTTTCCTCATGCCGAGAATCGAGCACATTGAGTCAACTATGCCTGTTTACATGCAAAGCTTCTTTCAGTTCTAAAAAAAAGAGAACCAGCACAACCCCATCCCTTCGTTCTCACAAGCCCCAATAGCCACATATTTTCAACATATCGACTTGCCTCACTTACGCTACTCTATACATCCACTTACTGTATTTACCTGATAGTAAGAACCTTTTTTCATGATTTTTATTAGTTGAACTAGAACCTCAATGTAAAAATTGACCATAGGTGGTGTCCAAACCCGCGCCTCATAGGGTGGTGCCCTCCATATTTAAAATGCACGTCTTAAAGGCTATGATTTTGCTGGTTGAATGTGGCAGAAGCGATATTGAGAGCCGGAAACACATCATACACATCAGGTTTTGGACACCCCCTATTTTGAAGATTAAAGTATGGGGTTTTATGTGTCACAACCACTTTCTGATAATGAGGCACGCCATAGTGGAAGACTTCGGCAATTTTGGAAAACAAAATTTTAAAAAATATTTTAAATTCTGTGGTGTTAAGTGTTACGCGAGATTATACCACTCAATCTTCTGGAGGTTAACATTAGACAAGGGGAACTAATGAAGCCCCTTTTTAAAAACTTATGTGAGCACTTCTAAACTGAAAACCCAACTCGGTAGCCATAACAAGACAATAGTTCGGCTCTCACCTTTGGCCAAGATCAGCTTTTCCAGCCTTTCAACGGTATCTTCAATATGGCTCAAGCAATCAACTTTTTCATCAGTGATTTGGTTGTTCAAGATATGAGCGTGCAATTCCTTCCTGTAGCAAGGAAAAAAGTAGTTACACTGGTGCTGTTATTTCCCATATTAACTTTATGTGGCAAATTGATAATTCAAACATTTTTGTATAATTAGCTTACTTAACGGCACAAACTAAATATTCTGAATGTGAAATGGCTACACAATACTGCACAAAACACACTAAGACTGCAAGATTGGTGACATTGCTTCACTAGACACGATTAACGGGGCAACATTGCTATAACTCAAACTGCGAAAAAGAGTGAACAGACAAAAACGAGGATGTGCACAAACACTCAACCCTTTCAGTTGCACTTAGTGTTAGTCTCAAATTTACATGAAGTCCAATGATTATTCTGGAATAGGGGTGTTTGAAAAGTGAGAATTTGGGTGCTGTTAGCGTTAAAACAAGCAACACTATAATTTCTATATGAGGTGCACAGCACTTCGTATAGCACAAACTGCCCGAAAAGGTTTAGGCAAATGCAGAAACGAGGTTCTGTTAAATCTAATACTTTGTCAGGAGCAGTTGTCATACCAGCGAATTCTGTTGCAATCAAGATCAACACATCCTGTATGACTAATTCTGTGGGAGTCGAGCTTTCTGTGCTTTGAGTGGCACGCAAATTTATTTTATTGCTGGACCATTTTTTTTCTCAAAGGCAGCTCCATAAGTATACAAAGTTCAATGAGCCGCAGATATCATTAACTTGTGCCAGAGATTAGCCATTTACACCAGTGAGCAACAGAACAGGGACACTATATATTTTATCAGTGGCTGCAGACACACTGCGGTGTCAGTGGAAACAATCATGCCGACCAGTCAGCAACCCCTTCTCTGTGCACGACAGTGGCACACAGGTGTGAACTTTATTCGCAAGAACAGATGCAGCAGTTACACTTCGCTCTATGGCACATGGTAGTACACTGGCCTCGTGGAATAACAAGTTCCACAAACAGTTGCCTACATACCCTGGCTCCCGTACTGAAAACCTGACAACCACCTGGGCTACCAAAATGTCAAGAAACTTGTACCGGCTATGATGTTGAATTTATCAAGTAATACTCGTTCATTATTGGCTGGGCTGACAGCTCTACCTGTAAAACTTGCAGCTGTGAACAAGCAATCTCACTTATGTGCATCTGCCCACGTTATAGCACAGAGATGCAGCAGGTGCTGTGTACCGCATCAGAGATGCTGGACAACGGGCTCACTTGGACTCGCCAAAATTCTCTTCAGCTAGGCTCATTCGAACTAATTTTGTATACTCACTCAAACTCACCAAAGCTGGGCCCACTCAGGAGCACCAAAATTCTATTCAGCAGGGCTCACTTGGACTCACTCAGCAGAATCGGATGGGCCCACTTCGACTACATACTCACTCACTTGGGCTTTCTCGTGAATTGAACACATCAAATAATGGAACACCATGCGAGACTAATTTATATAGCACATGCAGATGGATTACAATTAAGCACCAAACTGGTTAGCCTTTCCTTTGTTTCACACTCTCTCTCCCCGAATCAAATACAAATATTCTAGAAAAATGTCCACTCAGTATCAAATCGAATATAGAATATTTTCTTATTTCTCAAGCTTGTGCGGTATCCCGTTGTTAAAAAAAAGTAACATGCATCAACAAGTGCATGCATCGACACGCGCATGCATTAACACGCACACGCATCGGCACCCACATACATCGGCATGCGCATGCATCGACACGCGCATGCATCAACACGTGCATGCATCAACACGTGCATGCATCAACACGCGCATGCATCGGCACCCACATACATCGGCACGCGCATGCATCGGCACGCGCATGCATCGGCACACGCATGCATCGGCACACGCATGCATCAGCACACGCATGCATCGGCGCGCACATGCATTGGCACACGTACACATTGGCACCGGCATGCATCGGCACACACATGCAATGACACAAAGATACACGACAATGATGGTAATGAGCGACAGTATGAGTAAATGCAGCGCTTAGAAAATTTTTACAACAAATGCCACCACTATACAAAAAGCCGCTCATTAAAAAAAAAAGCAAGACTTATTTGTCCCATTGACATTAAGCAGTCTCTAAAAAAAGCGAGATACATTTGTCCTGCTGAATCTCAAGAGTTTCAATGCAAGATTATTTCTGACTTCCCTCGTGAAACAACACTCTTGAAATTTGTGTGGTATGAGTAAATGAGGTGCTGAGGAGTAGCTCACGATAAATTTCGCTTCCATACACGCCGTTTATGAAAAGTGCTATGTGTTTGTTCCACTGACCTTGTAGGGTCTGGGAAACAGACTGAAGTATGACGAACAGAGTGGCACAGCACAGGCCGTCCACAAAACGATTGTGTGCAATTTTTTCATGCATGCTTTGAACACAAATAGCACCGGCACAACATTGGGCGTGCATTGACATGGCAGAGCTTTGTGGACTAGCTATTGCCTCAAGATACAAAAATGGGTGCTTACTGAGAGCTAAAGGTGTAAAAGTGGGACATCTATGCCGTACTGTCCTTCAAAGGGTTAATAAAGCAAATGCAAAACATATGCAGCATTTACAGTGTGCAAGCCATGTGAAAACAATGAGTGGTCACTAGTTCGTACCCTAATTGAAACATTAAAATGACATTGCTTTGTAGCAGTCTCCTATGTGAACATTGGTGGTGGCGCCCGAAGGTGTGCTTAACTTTTTCATTACTGTGCCTATATATATAGATTAATGTGATCAACAGTTTTTCTACGTGTTCTTATACACTTCTGTTGGAATTCTAACAACATCATGCACCCTCAGAAATTGTCAGACTTTACAATGTTTGGTAGATTGGGGAGTCTAGAAAAATAAAACTGCGACTGGAGGAAGCATCGAGATCGGCCTCCAGTGCTCCTTGCACATGTCTAATAAGAAGACTCAAAATTTGTGCTTTTGTCGACTCGGCAAGATCATTTTTTTAACGACAGCAGCAGCGAAAACAGAGAAGCTTATCTCAGCGTGTCATCTTTCTGATCATACATATAGGCAGTTTTAACAATGTCTCAAACAATGAATGGTAGATGCTGATGAGTGTGCATTATTTTGCTAATTGGGTTTGACAAATATCAAGTGCAACTTTATTTTAGCCCCTGTGAGTTGCTTTTATCTATCAGTGCATAGACAGCGTATGCACAAATTATTACGAGTGATTCTTCCCGTCGTTAAGGTTATCACCCACCCAAAAGCACGTAGTCAATTACAGACCGACCTTCAACCGAGCTTGACTGGCTGTCTAAGCTCTTTCATTCAAGTGCCCTTATTTATTGCTGTACAATATTGTGCAACATTGCACATTACTATACAGCATTGTACAGGAACTGAACAAAGCATGTGGACACTAGATCCCCTTGCTTCCTCAGAAAAGCTGATCGAACTCAATATTCAAGTATGAGGAGCCCTCTGCATGCTCCCTGAGCTGGCAACCATTGCTTGGCAAGCCTAAAGAACGCAGGAAAAAAACAAACCAGGTGCCTGCTGCATTAAGAAAAACAAATGCTTTTTGCACAATATGAAATTACCCATTTTCACATTTGCGAAGCTAATGCTTTCCTGCATAGCATGGGCATCACTATGGCTAGTATTCACACCAACAAATTTCATCATTTTTTTGTGATCTGACTTACAAAAGTGTTAACTAGGAAGCAGGTTAGTCACATTTAAGTACTCTCAGTACTTAAACTAAAAATAGAAAATTATTTTCATTCACATTCCTTGAGGCCTTTCTTTGAAGTTTCACACAATTCTCAAAAATTGTCTAAGCAATTATTACTGCTATACATCCATTCAAAACACAAGCGATCAGGCTATAATATTATGTATTGCAATATACGTTGCAACTACTACATCTTGAAATAAAATGTTAAAACATAAAAGCACCGAATATGAGCACATTTCTCATGGTAACGAAAGAGTTAAATTGCACTAAGGTTTCACTTTGACATAATTGGTGATAAACGAGCAATTTTGGAAACAAAGCATCAATAAGAAGCAATCTTGGCAATGCTGCAAGTCTGGTATTTGTGTAACTTTCCTATTATCAGCCTTTAAATAGAATCCAAGTTGACGAAGAGTGTACATGGTGGTTAATGCAGTGAATATGATAAGTCCCAGCATGTCATTTCCGAGACGTTTCAGCATGCCACATGCAGCCTGATCTCAAAAGATCATGATAAGGAGCATCGCGTTTGAAGTCATGCATCACTACAGGCGAGTGGTATTGTTGGTGTTTTTTAATCTTCAGTTTCAGTATTAATAATGCCTACTTATGCAAGCCTTTTCTGATGCGTTCACTTGTATTCAATACAAAATTTTGCACTGAGGCTCTTTTATGCTGTTTCAAAATAGGCTTTTTAGGCAGCCAAAAAATTTGCAGTCTACTTCAAAAAAGCTCTTAAGTGGCAAAGAGAACCTCAGAAGCACTTGGGTGGGCTACATGCAGACTTCAGAAGTATTTGAGAACTTTCACCATTACTTTGCTTATAGACATCCTTTAAATGAAACACTATGAAACAAAAAGGTATATTAAATATACAGCAGAGGCTCGTGCAACAGGTGCCCTCTCCGATTTTTCAATGGGAATCTTAAATTGCGCATTTCCATGTGATCGCAGCACCAAAATTTGCTCTATATTATACAGGTCCTGCAATATTAAAGTTAGCAGTAATTTTGTTTCTTAGGCAAATAGTTGCTTCTATAGAGAGATTATGTACCTTGACAAACAATAATTATAAGATTGGCAGATCTATAACAATACCTTATAGACTTGTGTAAGGGCCGCACTTGGATTTAACCTTTTCATGAAAATGATGCCAGCAACTTGAGCACACTCCGTATTCCCGAATGTACCACTGCATCAGGGGTCAACGCACAACTTTCACCACCTAGTAGCTGCACACAGAAGTATCCAGCGTGTGAAAATTCGCCAATGTGCATATATGCAGCATTGGGGCACCCAACACAATTGCTTCTCCGGTGGAAATTTTTTTTCTTTCAAAATTTCAGGAATGAGGGTGCGTTGCTTAATTGAGTTGAATAACTTTATTTTGTTTGATTTCTCTGAAGCGCATTCTATTCCTAGTTACCAAATTTTACAAACACTGATTTCACATATAGGCACGAGTCTCAACACGGGCAATGCGCCATGTGACGTAGCTTACTACAGAGGAAGCACAGCTTTAAACAGCTCCTTCCGGCTTCTACGCTGACATGCTACAGAGACGCTCACAACATTTGGTGGGTTCCTCTTTGTATAGACTCCTGCCTCCGACTTAACGTTGTAGATGAATACAATCCCTGAACAAATTTTGGACAGGCAGAACGCCACAGGAATGCCCAAATAATCTGGCGGTGCCGGAAAAAAGAATTTCGGTCGTCATGTAAATTTTGGACTTTTTGCAATGCCAGCACTATGGAAAATTTAATTAACTTTGTTCAGTATTATGCATTCATAAAATAATATCTACTTGAAATGCTACTGTGGTGGTTCAGGCCCTCAAGGGGGTTCTTCACGTCCGCTTGTCGCAAACCATCACGGAAATGCAGATGCGTGTGCGAGACCCTGATAGTGCCCAACTTTGCAACACTAATATTAGGCTGTAATCTGCAGTCTCAATTAGTGTTTTAGCTGCTCTATTTGGCGATCACCCTGTCGGCCAGCGGCAAAGGCATAAATTTTTATCACGCCAACACTATAAACACCTAGAAAAAAACACAGCGATGTATGAATCAACCATGCTTTTAATCAAGCTTTTCAACAAGGGTACTGGCTGCCAACAATCACCTCACGTTAAGCAGCCTGGTGAGCTGTTTGTCCAGAGTTGAACCTTCATCAGAGTCACTGTCATCGGATGAACACTGTAAAAAAGAAACTGCCATTAAAATGCACACATCATCTTGAAATTGGTAACTCAAGGCGTATTTACAGCTTTAAGCATACATTGAAAATGTACGCTTCAAATCTTTAGCATTCTTAAGTGAGAACTCTTTCAGCCAATCTTCACAATGTTGCAGTTTTGAGGTCCCGTAGTGAAATATTCACACCTCAGGCACGTACCCAGGGGGGGGCCCGGGCCCCCCCCCCCGAAATCAGATGGCATACCCCCCCCCCCCCCCTCCCCACCCACGCCACCACTCCTCACACATTCCTAAAGCGCTGCCAGATCGATGTTGAGACTTGGCAGCTATTCACCGGTCAGCATTATGCTGCCTTTTTCACTCCTTTTGGATGGAGGTAGTTATCAGCATTTCTTGGGATGTGAAGGCCAGTTTTCTCATAGATTCGGCGCCCGCCAGATTAACTCGAGATGCGTTCATTTGTCACCATCCATTCAACTGTCACGCGCATAGCTGTTGCTTTTGTTAGTTCAACCTTCTTTGTTTAGGCTCATCCTGGGACCAGGAAAGGGATGCGGCTGTTAGTCAGCTGGTCTGTACTCTCGTGGAACGAGTTGCGGACGGAGAAAACTCCAATTGCGTTTAACTTTTCCTTTTGCTTCATTATTTCCTTGAATGACAGCTCGTAGCGACGCTGGCAGATGCCCGGAATCATATACACGTGATATGGGCTGGATAAGGTGAGAAATAAAATAATGTGAAACAGCATCCATCACGAAAACCTGCAATAACCCTCAAACCGATAATCAAGATGACTGTCGCCCGTTACCTCGTCTGGTTTTTCCCTAATTGTAGAGCACTTTTCGTGCAAAATTGGCAACTGGAAACAGAAATCGCAAGGAGTTGAGAAATCAAGCGATCTACTAAGGGAGAGAGCCAAGGCAACAACCAAACTGCAAGGAAAAGCGAATTTAACAACAAATCTAACAAATATAACCGTTGCTTCATAAAATATTTATGGATCAACATCTTTTTATTTAAATAGGAATTAGAGAAAACGCCGTCGGAAGCGGAGAACAATTACGTGTTTTGAATGACGCTTCTACAGTTATCGGTCGAACCGCCTCACATAGCCACTTCTCTATTGCGCTTATGTGGGTGTTTTTCTAACCTTTCGCGGTGGGCGCAGTATGTCTACAATCGCAGTATCCTGCGCTCTACGCGGTTGTATGGGACTGGCGGCCACACAGCGGTACGCAACTTCCCAAATAACAACACGAGTCGTTTTCGCACTTGGAGCAGTAAACGAGAAATCCAAAAGAACTGTGATTGTTCCGCAAATATATATTTCGCTGTAATTCTTCCAGAGCTAATACAAAAAATGCTACTATAGTCGGAGACAATTTAAGTCTACAGTGAAGCCTCGCCCACGCCCTCATTACAACCAGCCACTGTTCCTCCACGAGGCTGCAAATAATCCGTACTTCAAGCTTTTCCTGTTATCCAAATAAGGTGGTAACCACAAAAAAGTATAATTATTAGCGCTTAATTTTACACCTTTTCCCTCGCCTATTACAGTGGAATGACGAAAGCCTAATTCTTTATTGAACTGAAATGCTTGCTTCGCTGCAACTATTTATTGTCAAGCTTCACTTCAGTTGGCAGTGAAGTTTCATGAGTAAACCGGCTCAGCAGTGAAAAGAACTGTACCGCAGACTTTTGAAGAGTGAAATATACTCAGACTCCGTACACTTTGTCCATGTCTGTTGCATACCTCATTGGTTCCGCCGATGGAAAAACTCTTCAAGAACAGCGGACGATCTGGAGCTATCAAGCACGACGCCATATTGATAAGGCCGCAAGACGATGATTTTGTTTGCTTCTGTGATTAACTGGCGGAGTAATATTGCTACATGCGTGTGGTATTTGTTTGAACGAGGCGCGTGGGTGCCATCACTCCAGAAAAGAGGAGTAAGAACGAACTGGGCTCGAGCTGTGGATCTAACCGGTCAGCGCTGCAAGTGTTGTTGTAAATATAACCTATAAATAGTTTCTCGTCTTACTGACTCATCTTTCGCGTAAGAATATCTACAGAGGTTCTACAGCTACCTTGATTCTACACAAGAAAAGCAGGGAGATACCTATAGAGAAAGGGGTGAGACAGGGAGACACAATTTCTCCAAAGCTATTCACTGCTTGCTTAGAAGAATTCAAGCTATTAAGCTGGGAAGGCTTACGAGTAAAGATCGGCGGCGAATATCTCAGCAACCTTCGGTTTGCCGATGACATTGTTCTATTCAGCAACAACGCAGTCGAGTTACAGCAAATCATTGGAGACCTTAACAGAGAGAGTGTAAGAGTGGGGTTCAATATTAATATGCAGAACATAAAGATAATGATAAATAGCCGGGCAAAGGAACAAGAGATCAGGATCACCAGTGGGCCTCTAGAGACTGTGAAGGAGCACGCTTACCTAGGTGAATTAATCACAGGGAACCCTGATTATGAGAAGGAAATTCACAGAAGAATAAAAATGGGTTGGATCGCATACGGCAGGCATTGCCAGCTCCTGACTGGAAGCTTGCCATTATCATTGAAAAGTAAGATGTGCAATCAGTGCATTTTGCCAATGCTGACATATGGGGCAGAGATTCGGAGACTGACAAAGATGTTTGAGAGCAAGGACCACGCAAAGAGCAATGGAACGAAGATTGCTAGGCATAACATTAAGATACAGAAAGACAGTTGTTTGGATCAGAGAGCAAACGGGTATAGAGGATATTCTAATTGACATCAAGAGGAAAAAATGGAGCTGGGCCGGTCATGTAATGCGCTGATTAGATAACCGTTGGACCATTAGGGTTGGAGAATGGGTACCAAGAGAAGGAAAGCGCAATCGAGGATGACAAAAGACTAGGAGGAGCCATGAAATTGGGAAATTCGCGGGCGCTAGTTGGAATCGGTTGGCGCAGGACAGGGGTAATTGGAGATCGCAGGGAGAGGCCTTCGTTCTGCAGTGGACTAAAAACAGGCTGATGGTGATGATGATGATGACGACGACGATGATGATGATGATGATGATGAAGGTGGTGGGCCCCCCCCCGAAAAAAATTCCTGGGTACGTGCCTGTCACACCTGCATTCTAAACAATCAGCATTTCATATATATGACCTCAGATCCACAAATTATTGCATCTCATTGGATGCAACTGCAAATTGCACCCAAACTGGATAAAATGGTGCATTGTTTATATTTTTTGGCAACATAATCACATGCAAATTTCGATAGTCAGGCAGAAACAAGTTTACTGCCACAGTGTTTGAATGTCACTTGCAATCTGTCTTTTGCAGGTTGTCACACAAGAAAGCTTAGGGACTCTCACTGCAGTGAGCAAGATAGCAAGTGCTACTGAAGAGCTTTTCGTTAACAAGGGGTTGAGGGGCAAAATAAGATAACTAAGAGACACAAAGAAGTGCATCCTCGCAACCGATTTACTCTCAGATGCCTCACAACACAAAAACCCCAGACGTATGTATAACAGCACAAGGAGTGACATGTTGACAACATATTATCATAGCTAGCCTCTGAGGGAAATGCAACTAATTCTTGTAAAGTGGCAATGCAGGCCTGCTGCTGCACCTCCCACCAACTTTTATGATATAGAAGCCCTCCACCCGTTCATGTGCAGTGATATCCCTGCTTCTCTGCAATTGTGCTTGCCAGCAGTGGCTCACACAAGGAAAATTTGCAGTGACCTCATACATGTTAGCTAGTCCCATCCTTAATTGACAAGGCATGTTCTTGCAGTCAAGTTTAAATTATCTGGTGAAGACCAATTATAGGATTGACACATGATTGCCAGCTGGAACCTTTGGTTGAAATCTAACTAAACGAATGACTGAATTAACTGGAGTTGAATTAATGGAAGTCCATTAATGTCCCCAGAGCAACAAAGGGAGCTTTTTTGCAATGACAAACTTATTCCAAACTTTACTTACATACAGGCAAGAAAAGAAATTATAGACAGAAATATTGTTCTTCAATTTGTTCACCTGCCACTGTGGCTATAGCATTCTGCTGCGAACACAAGGCGAGGGATTGATTTGCCAGCCATGGAAGTCGCATTTCGATGGGAGTCATAGGTGCGAAAAAAAGCTCTTGCACTTAGATTTCGTTCATCACCTTTTATTGAACCCTTACACTTCAAAATGCTATTGCACGGGGGGCATGCTTATGCAAAATCTAACACCAATAGAAAGCAAAGCGCAGAATTGTAAAACAACCATCTTTCGTGATAATTCAAGTGCGTAAATATTCATTGCATCAATATGTATTGTTCAACAGCACTGCACAAGTAAGCATGATCGGGTATAGCAAGTACTCTGTCAAGAAGCTGGTTCTACAAATGTATAAATGTCAAGGCATGAATGCTCATACTACGTCGCACACATAGCACAAAGAAAACCTTTTTCAAGAGTTGTCCCTTCTGGCAGATATGAGTGGGCCATAAGGAGCAGAAACTTTATTGCAGGACATTGTGTAATACCGCTTATGAAAGAATGAACAGAGGGAAGAGGCTTTTAACCCTTTATTGACGAGTGTTGCCTACAGGCAACACACCAAAAAATAATTTTTTTCTTGTCGAGTTTAAGTATCGAGTACGAAGTTTCTAGCTAAATGTCTTCGGCCAACACTGAATGACAGGCAGCAAGCGTCATTTGTTGGTTTAGAGCAGGAACACTGGACGAGGAAGAAGTTTGGCACGCGACTCACTGTCTTGTGCAAGCAAGTTCAGGGGAGACAGGCCAATGCAACGTATGCAGCTGCAGTGGTGTCGCACATCTGATGTAAAGCAAATGAAATGGGCACCTATGGTTCACATATCATAAGAGCTGTCTATACAAATTAAAAATAAAGCTAGGTGGCTTCATTGGGGCCCACTTCCAGTTTCCTGCCTGGGGTTTTCTTTCTATTGCTGAAAAATTTCTGCAAAATATTTTTTCTTTTTGTTGATTATGCTTACTCTTGACGTGTTTTGCATATTTAGATAGAACAATAAACATGTTTTCTCGGTATTTATATGTGTCGTCATTAAAGGATTAACAGCAGTACCTCATGCTGCTCTAATAAGAGGAACGTTGAGCAAAAACATTTCTGGTAGAGCACTTAAACTAACTTTCTGAAAGACAGAAAATTCCAGGTGAGAGTTGGAGGTACGTTTAGCCCACACACACCAACAACACGGGCATACTACAAGAAACACTACAGCCTATGGTGTATTACAGTCCGTGGGAAAGCTATCTTATACAGAAATCAAGAATGATGCAACAAGCCCTCGACAACACTGCAGACTTTCTTGGCTAGTCTGGCCTCTCGCTTTCTGATAAGTCAGCTCATATCGACGTCAGAAAAAAAAGAAAGACTAGAATCAAGAACTACCCCAGATTGCACATTGTGATCCACATAGCTGTACAAATATGCCCGCAAGTCAACATCCACAAATCCTCAGCTAGTGTAAGCCCATGACGGCAGAGCCAGCATGTGGGTGAAACAATTATGCAATGCCTGGACGCAACTTCCACACCTGGTGAAAAGAATAATCTCGAAATAATGGGGGTGGGCGAGCGGATACTATAGAAAATCGCAGATGCTGTGCTTGTGTCAAAGGTATGGTACGGTATGAATTACCAGCAGCACACAAAAAAGACAACTCATCGAATGCAGGCATCGGGTAGTAATAACAGGTCTTTCCAACTGTACCATGCTTGAAGACCTCTATCAGAAAGAGCTAACGAACAAGCACCTAGACAGAGTAGAGTTGCAGCCTGCAGCACAAATGCTTTGTCTCAAGAGCTCAGAACCTCATCCCAAGATAGTATGCCAGCTAGCATATGAGATGCAAAGACGACTACCCCTCCCTTCAGAAACACAACCTCGGGAGTACCTGAACTTGAAACACAACAGGCCCATACCATGGAATATGGGGGCAAACAATTAGGCCAGGAGACTATATGCAACTGCCAAACACACAGAGGAGGTTGCTAGTCATGAAGATACAAGCAAACATAAGGCACATATAGTACACTGATCTGGCAATAGCAGTGTAACAGTAGTGTGACACTACATAAAACTAAACCCCATATAAGTGAGTACCATTCCAGGTCATCCTACACCTAGAAAAGCTGAACGGAAAGCAATCAAAGCAGCACTTGTAATGCAGATTACACCCTGCACAACACCCTGGTTGGATTCACCAGCAACTGTCTGGGCCTGCACATCACACAAGATTGTCAGGAAAATCAGGAGATTAACACGCGACTTGCCAGCACATGGCCAGAAATTAAATTACAGGATACATAGCCATGCAGATATTCCAGACACAAGCGGGCTTATAAGCCTGACATAATAAGTGAAAACTAGATGAGTTTGTGTGTATTCATTATTAACTAAAGTGCAACAGATAGACAACACACAAGAACGAAGTGCTCTGTGTGTTCAGTTCGTTCCTGTCCATCGCATTTCTGTTGCAGTATAGTTAATGAATTCATAAGGCTGCACAGGAGAAGAATGATACCTCTGCCCAAGGGCCCGATCTCGCATCCAAATCCACGCGTGCGCACACACACACACACACACACACACACACACACACACACACACACACACACAACACACACACACACACACACACACACACACACACACACACACACACACACACACACAAATGTTGCAAGAGTGCATAGCATGAAGCAGTATCAACAGGATGACACTAGATATGGATGAGGACTAACTTTCAACAGAGGTTCATTTGTAAAAATGTGGCGAGTTGTAAAAGGGCGATGAGCAAAACGAGAACAAGGTGAAAGCAGGAGCCAACGTTTCGACAAGTGGACTTCTCTTCTTCAAGGTCCACGTGTGGAAACGTTGGCCCCTACTTTCACCTTTTTCTCATGTTGCTCATCGTCTTGAATTTCCATCTCCTGCCTTCCCCGAGTTTTCCCCAGAAAAAGAAAGACATCTTTGAAGGATAGATAAAAATTGGTGCTTGATGCAGCCAAACATAAATAAAAATGCTACAGAAAGAAAATAGAGAAAAATTCTAAGTGCAGGAAAAAAAAATTACAATTGCCAATCCTGCATGCCAGCACCTTTCAAGAAACACTGTTGTTATTCCAATAGACAGACTGACAGCTTGCTTATGCAATGCAAGCACATTCTTCCATTTCCATGCCATTGGGAAAAAAATGAGTTTCGTGGAAGGTAGCCACTTGCACACTTGGTGATCACTGTTTTTTTTTCCCGGGACTTGTATATCTATATGTATTATCCCCCTTTTCTGCTTTTATGTTTGGTTTCATGAAGCACTAGTCTTTATCAGGTTTTATTGCTGTACTACTTTGTGGTAACCTTTATAGATCACTGCATTTTCACAATAAACCTTTTAATTAGAAGTTAGCATACCCTGTTCTTACTGCTTCGCACTGTACATTCTTGCTACATTGGCCAAATAAAAGATTTTATAAGGTATCATGAGGGCCATTAAAGTGACTTGCTGCAGTCTAAAAAAAAACAAGAACGAATAGCCTGGCTGCAAATGGCACCAAAGAACACATAGGACAAACAAGAAAACCGTGATGATGTAACAATCAAAAGTTTAATGTACACGCCGAGTGCTCGCTGACAAGCAATAGACTGAACATACACAAAAAGGAGAAGCAAAAATTCATGTGCATTTCCTGACGGGAAATGCATCCATTTCTAACGGCGGCCGTGATGACAAGATTAACCCAGCATTTTTAGATCTACAGCTTTCGTAATTTCTCTAGGCAGCCGATCTGCACAGAATGCTAGCTTCTTCCTCTACAATGCACGCTCAGATGTGGAGAGTGCATTGTAGAGGAAGAAGCTAGCATTCTGTGGAGATCGGCTGCCTAGAGAAATTATGGATGCTGTAGATGCAAATACACTGGGAGAATCTTGTGTCAGCATGGCCGCTGTTACACTTTCAGAGATGGATGCGTTTCCTGTTGGGATCTGTATGGACACGCATCAGATCTTGCTTCTGCTTTTTGTGTAAATTTGATTTATTGCTTGTCGACCAGCATTTACTCGGCATGGTCAATAAACTTTCATTTGTTAGTACACCTCATGAGATTATCTTAGTATCTAGCAGAAAGGTGTTCATTCTTTTTAGAGTGAAGCTGTATATGCCTAGGCAAAACACTCATGGTCCGATCACAAGAACCCTAGCGTAGGGGTATGAGCCATTGTTTCGGGGGTTGAGCCATTGTTCGTCTTACATGAGGGACGGAGACATTTCTTGTTGGGTAGACATAGAAATGCTTATGCATTTAACACATAAACATTTATCTACGCATTATTGCAAGGAAGGGACACAGAGTGGGACGGGGTTAAGACAAGATCATGATGTCATAATTATCTTGCAGCAAAGGTGTGGCGGGCCATTGGCTACACCGATAGTGACGTCGTTTCTCTCTAGCAGCAGAGCGCGCGTGCAGAAGTCTCTCTCAGACTTCCCTATAGGTTCAAAAATGTGTCCCTGTATTTAATTAAATGAAATGTGCAGCCCCGGTGTGTCACTTGGTAACTACAGTGCATAACTGAGTCATAAACATTATGATTAACGCATTCCAAAACACAAATGCGTAACATAATTCAGAAAGACTTCGATGGACCACCTGGATTAACACAATGAACCGCTGCTCATTGCACTTTCGAAGATGGTGATCTTGCAAAGTGCAATGTGCGGCATTCCAAATAAACAATGTGATAAACCGAAGCCAAACATGTGCATAACCTCATTAAGAAACACAGACATAACCAATAATATAGAAAGACTTGAATAAGCCATTGGAATTTACCCAGTGATAAAAACCGGGGCTGCACATTTCAGCTTCGCTGGTTTACCGCCTGTACAGGGTGCATGGGCAGTAACTTTTTCTGTTATTGTTTGTTAAGTATTGTATAACGTTGTGCCAGTAAAACACGTTGGGCTAGTTGGTGCAATGTAGTGGTACTGCTTTTTTTGCTGTTTTTTTTTCTTAATGTTGTGCCCTTCTTCCTTTTGTAACAAGTTTTTTTATTCCCCCTTGCATAATACTCCAACCTTGCAGCCTGCGAGGTATATAAATAAATAAGTACATAAGCACGTCATCCATTCATCTGCATACACCTCGCACCATTCCTTGCTCAACAAACGTCACTGTGTTGATGTCTCGCAGCATGCATCTACATTAACTGCCGTTTGCATTTCGGTATGGTTTGTGAACAGTGTAATGCATAAAGATTACATGACATTAAGGTTGTGACCTATGCAGTGCATAAGCAAACCTTGCAAAAGATGACAAGTTGGATTGTTGAAAATAAGACAAATTGTATATATCGCAGTTACTTTAACAGCATTTAATTGACCACTTGACAAAAACTTCACTTCGCATAGATTCCAACACGTACACTGAATCTGCAGTTTTCTTTTTTGCTTATTAATGCAGTCGTTACTGCATGGCCACATTGTAGATTTGAAAACAAAGTGAAATAAATTTGTTTGTTGCAATATAACAATATGTGTAGATCACTGCGATTGTAACCCCAGAACTTAATACAAACATGCACACTATAGGACGCAGACAAATGTTCAGGACAAATTTCAGAATGTTTGCATCCTGATACTTATGAAAGTGAACGGTTTCATTCCATGGCTGTCAATGAGAGGGAGAGAGAAAACTTAATTGTGTTCGTGGAACAAAAACACATTGATAAGCTTAGACATATAGTCATTGCTTAACACTTTCGAAATGAATAATTATAGCTTGCTATCGACATTGAAGCAGCCATTCGACAGCAAGAAAAGGAATCAGTTTTTCCAGCTCTGAACATTGAATTGCAGGAAATGCAAGCAGGCATAAAATTGTGCCAATACAATGTTTAGGAATACCAAATTGGAATAAACATTGAGGCTTGCATTTGTACTTTCTCTGGCTGAGCAATCTAGTTTGAAATGACTCCAATAAGCATGTCGTAACAATGTTGATCTAATACAGGTTAAATGCATGACTAGCTTAAGAAATCTGGATGATTGCTATAAATTACAGTGGAGAAACTATAATATCTAATAACATTAATAATATAATAATAATATTTATTTCCACAAAACAGGCTAACCGTGAGAGGCGTGCGAGGCTGAGCAGAAAGCTGAAAAATTCTACGGCAAGTGCGCCTGCCGTGGGCCTACGATCCTGCATTATGAATAGCGCGTATTGATATGGTCTTCTTGTCAGAAGTTCCGAGTATACTAGCAGCGCGAGACACGGGACAACAAAGTGGACGAGAAGCGTGTCTTTTAGAATGCTATGTTACAACGTACAGGTTTCTAGAAAAGTGACGGTAACTGCTCGAAACATTTGATGCGTCGGCTTTTGCGCCTTTAGAAATATTGAGAGGGGGCTCTCATATATATATATTCGCAGCGCAAGCACGGCGATGGACGAACCAGGCTAGCGCTAAGGTTGAATTTCACAACACAATTTTCATTCCACGTCGTAATCACACAGATCGTTTGAGGCTTCGTTCAGGGGCACACGCGGGCGTTCGGGCTGGTCCTTCTTGTTGCGTTTGGCGTAAGAATATGGCTAGGAGCAGGCACCACATATGCGCAATGACAGGCAATATACACGCATCATTTCTCTAGACGCTGACGCCGAGCACAGGTAGCGCGAGGATCTTGTTGGGCTGACACGACAACTTTGTGGCAGCCAAATTCCGAATACTGCATATACGGAGAGGGTAGCTATATGAACTTGTCGATAGGTCATCTTGCAGATTGTTGTAGCACAGGCAGAACGAAACGGTCATAGAAAGTAGATAAGACAACACACATCGCTGAACCACCTGCGAACAGCTGTTTACGTGCGCGATGTCGCACTGAACTACAGAAACCGCCGTCGCGCACCCCAAGACAAATCTTAACTAACGTTTTTAAATGAGTAAACGTACATATTATTTGCTTCTAATCAAGAGAAGTCAATAATATTATAGTGTAAACGTTTTATTCACTACAATAAAAGAATTATGCAGCGTGTGCCACGAAACCTGGCAGTAAGCAACCCTGGGCGTCGCACCAGTCGCATTGTTAAAATCGCAATCGTGTGAAATGAGCACTCTAAAAATCGCATTGCGACGCGTGCGACAGCACCGATTTTCGTCGTTGCAGTCGCAGCATGTGAAACAGTCTTGATGCGATTTTCGTCGCACCGGAAGTGCGATTTCCGTCGTTTGCGATGAAAATCGCAGTCGCAGTGCCGACCCCCCCGATTTTCGGCTGCGACCAACCGGTTGGTCGCACAGTCGCACCGTCGCACCGATCGCTGCGATTTTCCATCGAAATTGCGCGGAGAGCTGTCAACGGAGCTATTTCGCCGGTTTGTTTTGGAAAATGGTGTCTCGAACGACAAGTGCAATGCACGGAGACGTGGATCGTCGAATTCGGTACGTACGCGAAGGGAGAATAAAAAACTTGTACCACAGATTGCATTCTCCGATTGCTATGCGTTTGTTGACACGCTACACAGCAAATGAAGTGCATTTTCACATTTGCTTCGTACGCCTTTGCGAGTTGTCAGTGCTAGGAGGTGTTCGATCCCTAGCAAACGACGAGGTCGTCACAATTTTCTTTTGTTGAGTAGCATGCAAAAATCGCGCTTACGGAGCCGCTTGAAATATTTCAACCTCGGCAAGCGCAAATGACAAGACAGCAAAGTACCCGAAGTTTCAACGTTGCGCTGAACGCGGTACCGTTCAGCTGCATTTTCTTGTCGGTTTTCAAGCATGAATTTCCCGATGCATCTTGAAAGCTTATCTTGCCTCTTATTAAATTTGACAGAGCAAAAGTGTAGGCTATCGTAATGAATTTGCTACGATAGCATTAAATCCGTGGCTTGAATAAA
Source organism: Dermacentor albipictus (assembly GCF_038994185.2). Lineage (NCBI taxonomy): Eukaryota > Metazoa > Arthropoda > Arachnida > Ixodida > Ixodidae > Dermacentor > Dermacentor albipictus. The sequence continues at coordinate 14,010,647 of NW_027225567.1, forward strand.
ATATTACATGCACGTTAAGTTGCACCTCTTCTCTGGAGAATTTTTTTTTTCTTGCACAGAAACCAATAAACATTGACTATGTTGCGGACTTTGTATCCTTACTGCATCTGTATGAACACTTGCTCTGCAAGGTAATTAACTGTACAGCTAGTAGATTAAGTAAATTGCTTGCTATAGTGGCACACTGACAACGTACCCTCCTGCACAATTATGTAGAACTCGTGCAACAATGCGAAAAGCAGGCAAACGGCCTGTTCTTGTGGGGATAAAACAGTATAAAACGACATGCTGAAGAAAAGTAAATCAAAACTGTGCAGTGAAGTCAGCCAGTACAAGCAGTTCTTGCACGTTCACAGCTGATCAAGTGTGCAGAAACATTCATATGCCTTACATGTTTCTAGTAAGTTTCTAGTGAGTTTCTAATAAGTTTGTGATCACATATATTGGTGTGTAAGCCCATATAACGATATCCGCTGCGATTACTATCTTTATAAGTAATGAAATACCATGCCACTTGCAAGAACATATATCACCCAAGGATTTTAGAACAAATTTCTGCATTTCAACTATACATAATACGTGGTTTATTCAATAAAAGACCACAACCTGGGCTTTTTTGCAATGACAAACTTATTCCAAACTTTACTTACATGCAGGCAAGAAAAAAAGTTATAGACAGAAATATTGTTCTTCAATTTGTTCACCTGCCACTGTGGATATAGCATTCTGCTGCTAACACAAGGCGAGGGGTTGATTTGCCAGCCATGGAAGTCGCATTTCGATGGGAGTCATAGGTGAGAAAAAAAGCTCTTGCACTTAGATTTAGTTCATCACCTTTTATTGAACCCTTACACTTCAAAATACTGTTGCATAGGGGGGCATGCTTATGGGAAATCTAACACCAATAGAAAGCAAAGGGCAGAATTGTAAAACAACTATCTTTCGTGATGATTCGAGTGTGTAAATATTTATTGCATCAATATGTATTGTTCAACAGCGCTGCACAAATAAGCATGATCAGGTATAGCAAGTACTCTGTCAGGAAGCTGGTTCTACAGACGTATAAATGTCAAGGCATGAATGCTCGTACTACGTTGCACACATAGCACAGAGAAAACCTTTTTCAAGAGTTGTCCCTTCTGGCAGATATGAGTGGGCCATAAGCAGCAGAAACTTTATTACAGGACATTGTGTAATACCGCTTATGAAAGAATGAAGTGAGTGAATAGGCTTTTAACAGTAGTACCTCATGCTGCTCTAATAAGAGGAACGATGAGCAAAAGCATTTCTGGTATAGCACTTAAACAGTAACTTTCTGAAAGACAGAAAATTCCAGGTGAGAGTTGGAGGTACATTTGGCCCGCACACACCAACAACACGGGCATACTACAAGAAACACTACAGCCTATGGTGTATCACAGTCTATGGGAAAGCTATTTATACAGAAATCAAGAATGATGCAACAAGCCCTCGACGACACTGCAGACTTTCTTGGCCAGTCTGGCCTCTCGCTTTCTGATAAGTCAGCTCATATCAACGTCGGAAAAGAAAGAAAGACTAGAATCAAGAACTACCCCAGATTGCACATTGTGATACACATAATTCAGAAAGACTTTGATGGACCCGCTGGATTAACACAATGAACCACTCATTGCACTTTCCATGATGGTGATCTTGCAAAGTGTGATGTGTGGCATTCCAAATAAACAATGTGATAAACCCAAGCCAAACATGTGCATAACCTCATTAAGAAACTCAGACATAACCAATAATATAGAAAGACTTGAATAAACCATAGGAATTAGTGATAAACACCGGGGCCGCACATTTCAGCTTCGCTGGTTTACCGTCTGTACAGGGTGCATGGTCAGTAACTTTTTCTGTTATTGTTTGTTAAGTATTGTATAATGTTGTGCCAGTAAAACATGTTGGGCTAGTTGGTGCAATGTATTGGTACTGCTTTTTTTTGCTGTTTTTACAATAAAAGAATATAAAATAAATAAAAAATAAATAAAAGAATTACAATAAAAGAATTATGCAGCGTGTGCCACGAAACCTGGCAGTAAGCAACGCTGGGCGTCGCACCAGTCGCATTGTTGAAATCGCAATCATGTGAAATGAGCCCTCTAAAAATCGCATTGTGACGCGTGCGACAGCACCGATTTTCGTCGTTGCAGTCGCAGCATGTGAAACAGCCTTCAGCCAACCGAAACACAGGAAACGGGCACCTGCGGTCAGCGTGGCTTTTCCCTTTCACTTCCCTTTCACACATCACGTGCCCTTTACCTACACGCCCCTTTCTCAGATTGCGGGGTGGCGCGCGTGAGATTGCAGGAACATCGCGACAGCTTCGCGAGGAGAAGCGCACTTGCAGGGGTGGGGTTTGGTGGGATAAGCGCGCTTGCCGGGGCGCAGCTCAGCACGGAGTTCGATACATCGATATGCCGGTGCACGGGAGTTCTATATACGCGAACAATAGTGCTATACTTTTGCATGGGATTCCCACGGGGATTTTTCAACTAATCAATACAGGCAATAATTCAATGTATTCGGGTTCGATATATCTGGGACCAACTGTATTTCTTTTTTTGACTTGTGAATCTGAGGTTAAAGCTTTGCATCCACATTCGTGGACACATTGGACAAGTAGGACACAAACCTCGTTACACACGACAATACAAAGGGAACTCCCCGAGGTTAAAATTTGTAGGAATTATAACTGCTGAGCTGAATTCTGAAATTTCAGATCTTTGTTCATTAGAAAAATGATTTAGAGTGAGGAACAAGTGGGAAAGCAGTAACACTGTTCCTACTTTCTTTTTCTTCTTTTTGTCTGTGGCACTGAAATATAGTACTTGCTCCACAATTGTACAGCCCAACATTGTGCTGGCACAACAAAGTATACAAAAATGTCAAACTTTCAGTTTCATCCAATAGCTTTTTTTCTATAAGCAGCGAGGAGTTAAAATGCTGACTTGCTGATTAACGTTCACCTATTAAGTATGCTAGGAAATCTCTGCCGAAATTAGTGGTAAGCAGAGCTTGCAAATTTACCATCTGAGATATTGTTACAGTTGCTGAAGATACTGGTGTAGCTTTACACTTGCGTGCTTATTATGTAGCAAAGAGAAGAACTCACAAGCCAGTACGGGCTGGTAGGGTCGAATGCACACACGGCTGCCATGACTTCCTGCCTCAATTTCTTCACTGTGCACTCAAACAGGTTCAGTAGGTCGACAACACTGTCACAGGAAAGCCAAAAAATGAGAGTCATGTTTCAAAAACCCTTTCTCACTCAAAATGTGGGCATCACAATGAATGTATACAATAATACACAACGAAAACATTCATTCATTCATTTCAGCATTTGTTCTTTCGAAAAATAAATGTACGGATTCCGTGACAAGGGCAAAAAGCTGCTGTTCTAGCCCGCTTGACAAATGCCCTGAATCTACTGTACTTGGCAGCAGACATTTTGAATAGATCATTCACATATGAATGCACTGACAGCATGCATTTTAAGGTATGCATGTTAATTTATCTTTCTTTATTTCCATGCAAAAATTTTCTAGAATTTTCTGATTAATTGCTTGAATCTGGAGTGGCTCAGAACGATGACACTTCCAAAATGCGTGATTAAGCTTACATATCATGTACACGGGCGAGTGATCTTCTATGTTTCCTTCAATTACCCCAGACTGCACATAGCCGTCCGAGCTATTTGTGATAAACAAATCAAGCAAGCTTTCGGAATTGGTACAAATTCGTGTGGGTGCCATAATTACATTTCTGCAGCAGAAACGTAATTCGCTTGTTGAGGCCGAAACTTGCTTGTTGAGACCGCAGCAGGAGGAAAGTGCCTCATCAAAGGGCAAGGTCAGTTCGCGACCATACAGTAGATAAAATGGAGAAAATTCTGCGGTGTCGTGATAGGAAGAATTATACGCAAATGTCGTGGTGGTGGTCGTGGTGGTCCTTGGAAACGTACTTGGACAGCATATCGGTAAGAGTACAGTTTAACCGCTCTGTCAGGCCATTGGTTTGAGGATGGTATGAGGTAGTCAGCTTGTGTTGAGTGGAGCAGGAACACACAATGTCAGCGATAACTTTAGAGAGGAAGTTACGACCGCAGTCAGTAAGCAGCTGTCGCGGGGCGCCATGAAGCAAGATAATGTCACGCAAGAGAAAGTCCGCGACGTCAGTGGCACAACTGGTAGGGAGAGCCCGCGTGATAGCATATCGGGTGGCGTAATCAGTTACGACGGCTACCCATTTGGTCCCAGAGGACGACGTGGGAAAGGGACCGAGGAGGTGTAATCCAACACGAAAGAACGGTATCACAGGGACGGTGACCGGCTGGAGATGACCGGCAGGTAGCCCCTGAGGTGTTTTCCGACGCTGGCAGAGATCACAGGCAGCAACATAGCGTCGGATGGAGCGAGCAAGACCAGGCCAACAGAAGCGGCGGCGGACTCAGTTGTACGTGCGGGTTACCCCAAGATGTCCTGCAGTGGGTGCGTCATGCATCTCAAAGAGCAGAGTTTGTCGTAGATGTTTTGGCACGACAAGAAGATCAGATCCGTCAGGTAGGAAGTTCCTTCGGTACAGAATGCCGTCCTGGAGGACATATGGTAACACAATTTGGTTTCCTTATACACAACAGCTTATTAACTAGAAGGAGTGCAGCGAAAGGCAATTAGATTCATCTTTAACAAATAGAAGAATAGAGATTCACCTGCCCAACTGCTAAAACAAGCCGGTATTCCTACTCTGCGAAACCGCGCCAAGCTAGCAAGACTAAAATTATTGTTCCAATTAATACACAATGCATTACGAATAAATACTTCGTTGTATATATCCCTAGTTGACACCAGACCTTCCCGCCATAAGCATTCATTAACACTTAAAGAATATGCATTTCGCACTGACTGTTTTAGATATTCGTTCTTTCCTCTTGCAATAAGAGAATGGAATAGCCTGGACCCCTTCATAACGACTAACACATCGTTGCCCAAATTTATAACCCTTGTAGAAGAGCTGTTGTGCAATAATTAGATTATGTTAGCCGGAAATAACGCCACTCATGTCATTGTATAAAATGAAATCTGTATGAGCATTGTATTTGCCTATGTAATGTCACCCCCTTTTGCCAAATGAAATGTAGCCTTGTTTTATTTCCTACCATATGTGTATATTTGCTTTGTGTCGATTGCAAATATTATTGAAATCACGTAAACCTGTTTTTATCGCTATTTGTGAGTGTATAATATATGCCCAACCTGTAAAAATCCCGTTGGGATTGAGAATATCTTAAATAAAAAAAAAAAATATTGGCGAACGGATGCGTCGGTAGGTGTACAGCGCAGACGCTCGATGAGTGCTCGCAGCGATAGGTCTCGATACTGCTCATCGGCAATGTTAGTGAAGGCAGACACAGAGAAAATGCCGTTGGCGGTACTACTGTTGGCGTCGTCAGGCTCGTCTACCGGGTAGCGAGACAGACTGTCAGCGTCCTTGTGTAGTCGGCCAGATTTGTAAGTGACAGAATACGAATATTTTTAGAGGCGTAAGGCCCAGCGACCAAGTCTTCCTGTAGGATCTTTCAGTGAGCATAACCAGCAAAGCACGTGATGGTCTGTGACAACGGAAAAGGGTCGGCCATATAAGTATGGGCGGAAGTTCGCAACAGCCTAAACTAGGGCCAGACACTCACGCTCAGTGATGGAATAGTTGCACTCCTAGGGTGAGAGGAGCCTGCTGGCGTAAGCGATAACACGGTCGTGGCCACGCTGGCGTTGTGCCAGTACTGTGCTAATTCCGTGACTGCTGGCATCAGTACGGACTTCGGTGGGCGCAGAAGGATCGAAATGGGCCAGAACGGGAGCTGTCATCAGAAGGTTGATTAGATGCGAGAATGCAGAGGCCTCGTTATCGCCCCACTAGAAAGGGGAGTCTTTTTCAAAAGCTCGGTTAGTGGTCATGCTATGGACGCGAAATTTTTCACGAAACGGCGGAAGTATGAACAAAGGCCGATGAAGCTGCACACATCCTTGACACACTTCGGAACAGGGAAGTGCGTAACAGCATGGATCTTGCCTGGGTCCGGCTGCACTCCATTCGCGTCAACGAGATGTCCAAGGACGGTAATCTGGCGACGGCCGAATTGGCACTTCAATGTGTTGAGTTGCAGACCAGCTCGACGAAAAATGTCCAGGACTGGTGAGAGGCGCTCGAGATGCGTAGCAAACGTTGGGGAGAATACTATAACGTTGTTCAAGTAGCACAGGCACGTGGACCATTTGAAACCGTGAAGAAGGGAGTCCATCATGCGTTCAGAAGTGGCAGGAGCGTTACATAGACCGAACGGCGTCACTTTGAATTGATAAAGACCGTCGGGTGTTACAAAAGCAGTCTTCTAGGGGTAGAGATCATCCACGGAAATCTGCCAGTAGCCAGAGCGAAGGTCAATAGAGGAGAAATAGCAAGCACCGTGGAGGCAGTCAAGGGCGTTGTCAATCCGAGGTAGGGGATACACATCTTTTTTGGTAACCCTGTTAAGGTGCCAATAATCCATGCAAAAGTGCCATGAGCCATCCTTCTTTTTTTACCAGTACAACAGGTGATGCCCATGGACTACACGACGGTTCAATAATGTTCTCGGTAAGCATTTTGCAAACTTTTTGCGTGAATAACTTGACGTTCAGCCGGTGACACTCGATACGGGCGGAGAGGAATAGGAGGGGCATCACCGGTATTAATGTGATGTTTAGCAGCTGTAGTTTGGGCCAAAGGACGATCGTTAAAGTAAAAAAATATTGTGGTAGGAAAACAGAATATGGTAGAGCTCACGAACGTGCTCGGACGGCATGTCGGGCGCGTTCAGGCAAACGCCGAGAGCTCTGTGAGCACTGTTTTCGCCACTTTGTTGACACTGAAGCGAGAAGCAGCACCAATGTGAATTCGCTCGCTGCTGCGGGTGCTATCTCGAAAGCAGTCATCTTACGGGACGGACAGAGGGACAGTTTCCTCATTGGGCAAGCACAGAAATGCTTACGCATAAAAAACACGAACAGAGGGAGAAAATAACAAGACTCTTCCCAAGTATTTTTGGCACTTTACTCGCAGTATGTCATACCAGCAAGGCTAAATTTCTACCCTTCTCCAGTTTATTGCTAGCTTGTTTGGTCAAAGAGCACTTGAAAGCAAAGAAAAAAAGGAAAGCAAAACAAAGAAAGCAAAGCAAAGCAAGTATTTTACGTCAAATAAACCTTCACATGAAAGAGCTAATGTAAAGCCAAATGCAATTAAAATGAAACAAGACATCACCTTCTGATAGACTAATGAATGCCCCTTATCCTCGTTAAGTGTAATTTCTTACTTTTTCAATGGAAACAGTGTGACCTGCTGAGCCAGATGTTGGCGGATCTTCACTCCAGGAACGTCATAACTGCAAATTAGGGGAACAAAGGCGAAAAATCAGTTTTCTAGAAACTAGGTACACACTTTCCCTCAGTCCTACCTGGCCATTTGATTGAAAAGCCAGCCATGATCTTCTTTTTTCAGGACCAGTGTTGGAAAGCGGATGCGTTTGGTCTCCAGCTAAAATATGACAATGAAAGAAAATCACTAGGAATGAGCTGACTGCACCTAGCATTTAGGTTGACGTATAATCTGCCCTGTACTTTTGTAAGCCTTCTATTAGCGCTAAGAACCATGACATATTTCCACTAGTTTTCCTACTTTAGGATTGTAAAAGATACAAAATATTTTTTGTGAAACATAAAAGTGCAAAAAACAAACAAAAAGAACCATATGAATCAACATATGCATGTATGGTCAACACGAAAGCAGGGTCTGTACAGAAAATTTGACTCGAAATACAAGAATTTCAAGGAAGGGGAAACCAGGGTGTCTACCAAGTTGACATTTCGAAATTCCCTGAGTTTTCCAGGTTTTCCCTGAGCACCTCTGCAAAATTCCCTGAATGAGCCAGAATTTTGTTTTATGTCAAGACAGGCTGACACCACGTTGCCCGATGCTGTCACTCTCTAGTAAGCTGCTGAAACAAAAAATGACTTAATCCAGTTTGAATAGTAAAGAGTACTATCTATTTTATTTAAAAAGAAAACAGAAGGAAGGTGTTAGTAAAATGCACAGCGATAGAAATGGTAAAGCCCAATCCAAATTGAGTCGAAGATCTTCAAATACGAATGAAAAGGAGATGCATACATAAGTAAATATTTTTTAATATCAGCTATTTCTATCAACTGATAGCAAGCTCATCTGTATGAGGTCCTGAACTTTGTCACAACTAAGGTTCTCTCTCAGCAGCTGGGAAGTCAACCTCAACTGTCCTGACATACTCTCAGCCCGTACACAACATCTCAGTGTTGGGTTTCACTGCTTAAACAATTTATTTTGGTTTGGATGAGGGACACATGTGTCTCAGCGTCAGCCATCACTTAAATTTTTTAGCTCAAGCTCCTTCAAAAAGGCGCCGGCACCCTTCCTTTCCCGTTAATTCCTCAGTGCGTCGGTCCTTTCTGTTCTCATCCTCCTTCTACCACGCTTTCACCACATGGATCATCTGAAGCATCCTCTTGGTCAGTTGTACAGTCAACATTTGATTTTTCGGACTTCCGAGGGGCCGCAAAAAAAAAATTGAAAAAAAAACGGGCAGTCTGAAAAAAATTAATGCATGTCTTCAACTGCCTTTAAGGGCTAAAATTATCACAGGCACGTCTAAAAAAGCTCTGAAGGCCTACCAGTACGCTTATTAGGCATATCAGGGCTCGTACTGGGACAGGAGACGGGGTGCACGCATGTGTAATTAAGGAATACATACTATGTCCCGTGACAATTGCCCCCTTCCCACGTTTGTTATGCTTCACCGCCTAACACTATTGTACCGAGGCGAAGCTAACTTTCGGAGACTGGCATTACGCAACACGCTGTGCTCTGCGAGCTTCAAAGCCAATCGCGAGGATTACAAAGGCGGAATCGGTGCCATTGGTGATAGCGGAGAATTCTTTCAATGAAAAACACGGCACCGCACGGCAACAAGCTTAATAGCGAACATAGAAGCAGCTAGGCCTAACGTTGCCGCGGTGGTGGTTACGGCTGCCAGCGGATATGCCTGCGAGAGTGCCGGTTCGAGGCGGCGAGATAATCAAAATAGCGGCGGTGGCGGCTTTGATTAATGGCATTTCAGACCTGCAGTCAGGGCAATATACATTGACTATATGGAGTACGTGGTGGTGCCGCAAAACCGTGCAAATTATCGGGCATGTCCGAAAAATCGGGCGTCTAGAAAATCGGTCGTTAACTACTCTGGCAATACATCGTGCCGATGACACGGCGTCAATGACGATTCGTCACAATTCCTCTATTACTTGAGCCAGCATTAACACGACTTTCGTTCCCTTTCAATAACGTTACAGCTAATTTTCCCTGATGGAAGCACAAATTCCCCGAGTTTTCCCTGAGTTTTTCCAGACTGTTCAAATTCCCTGAGAATTCCCGGTTTTCCCGGTTGGTAGACACCCTGGGAAACAAACTTTGAATATTCACACACATACAATGGAAAATAATGAGCTCTCGTTCATCTTAGCTGCAGTTCCTTGCAGCTAAGCAGTTGTCGAGTACAATACACACTTCAAGATCTTTAAAGGGGCCCCTCGCCAGGCCACATAGCAAATTTTGGTTATACGCTGGAAGTTGTTACGTGCCCTCTAAGTAGTGTTCTACCACAATAATTTTTCAGATCAGTTCATTAATAGCAGAGACAGAAATATTTGAAACGCCACAAACTCGTTGATTTTGAGGGGGGCGTCACCGTCAACATAGACACACACTCCCCTTGCACTGTTTATCCTCTGCAAGAGAAGTTACTTCCCTCCATTCTCCCACACCGGAGCCAGTGGAGCGCAAGACCAATACGTCATGGGCCCTGCCACTTTTTTCCCCCTCTCTCTTGTATTTTTGCTGAATGGCACACTTTCGGTGATGGTCTTGTACGAGTTGATACAGTTGTCTTGTTTCACACAATGGATGGTTTTGCACGCTCTGCACGAGAACACTGGACTAGCGGTAGAAGTCAGTGCCACAGTCACGAGCACCGAGGCAGACGTGAGAGGATGAAAGAGCTGGAACGCAGCTGAAAATGTCGGTTTTATTTTCTGCGCACGCGACTGCACTACGTAGAAACAAACAGACGAAACATAACTACATCTCTCTTGCTACAGTGTGAAGTAAAACAAAAACATGCAGACATTCGGTTGTATGTTATATTATTTTTCTAAACAATAATTGGTCTACTGAAGCAGCAGATTAAACAAATAGCTGATATTGGCTTGTCACTATGAGTGACATCACAGCACGGCCATGTACGTAGGCGCACTTGTGCAACTGACATTGACTCTATGGCTGGGAGTGCAGTGCCCGTGAGAAGGGCAAATGGCATTTTGCTTGAAATTTAAGCTCTTTTCATGGCCCGTAGGATGTAATATTTAGTACACACGATCATTAGCACGCACTGTATCCAGTGCACTTGTCAGCTTACAATGGCCAGACCTGGTGAGGGGCCCTTTAAGTGGCTTTTCAAACTTGACTTTCCCATTGTAATGGTGTCGATCAGCTTATGGCGACGAGTGACCACGTAGACCGGTAAAGTCTCGGGCTCTTGCGGGAGAGGAAAAATCGACACTCCATCTCTTAGCGTAGCATTCTTTTTAATGCCCTTTTGGAACGCTAGCCTGTGCCAGAGCGTGCGAGCCGCTCGTGCCTCGTGTAGATGCGAGCGTCTACGTCATGCTCATGCGATGCCGATGCTGCTTCCGCTACAGAGGGCTCCCCCCTAGAGAGGAGGAAAATTTGACGAACGATGGAAAGTCCAAGGGACGCGGCGTGTCTTGGCACTCGTCTTGGGTGTCACATACGGAGGCGGCGTCGAAGGATGCAGCAGGGTTGCGTCGCATATTGGTGGAGCCGATGAGCGCAGGTGCTTCAATGTAGACGGTTTTGAGACGTTCCAGGGCAATTGTGTCTGAGCAGCCATTGACGTTCACGACAAAAGTCGTCGGACGACGTTCGGGAACACAATATGGCCCGGAGTTGTGTGGCTGCAAAGGTTTCCACACGGCACACTTACGCACGAAAACATGGGCAGCAGAGGCGAGTGCGGGAGAAATGTACGGAGACCTTGCTTCTTGCGAACGTGTAGGCACGGGATGCATCTGGCTGAAGAAAGCTTGCAGTTCGGCAACGTAGTCGGCAGGTGATGGCATAGGTGTTTTGGTGGTGGCGACAAAGAAATCGCACGGAAGGCATAGGTGAGTGCCGTAGACTTGCTCAGCAGAGGAGCAACCTAGGTCGCTCTTGAGTGCGGCTCTGATGCCAAGTAAGACGAGGGGCAAACGCAGGACCCACTTCTCTGGCGATTCATGCGCCATAAGGGAGGTCTTGAAATGCCAGTGAAAACGTTCAACTAGTCCATTGGACTGCGGGTGGTAAGCAGTCGTGCGAAAACGTGTCGTTCCGAGTAGTTTGAGTAGCTCGTTGAAGAGTGCTGAGTCGAACTGCCGACCGTGATCAGTGATTACTGCGGATGGGCAGCCGAACCTTGCTATCCATGTAGACACAAAAGCTGCTGCAACAGTGCGCGCTGAGATGTCAGATATAGGTGTAGCTTCTGGCCACCGTGTATAGTAGTCGATGCATGTCAGTATGTAGCAGTAACCTTTCAAAGGTGGGAGAGGGCCGACAAGGTCCAGGTGTACGGTGTCAAAACGAGCATCCGGTGGAAGAAAAGACTTGGAAGGCGGAATGGGGTGACGCTGGATCTTAGAGCATTGACATGACAAACAGCAGCGAACCCAATCGTGAACTTCTGCGTTTAGTCGAGGCCAAACAAAACGACTGGAAAGAAGCTTCTGTGTCGCGCGTATGCCAGGATGCGACAGGTTGTGCACTGTTTCGAATAGACGTCAGCGAAAAGATGCTGGAATGTATGGTCTAGGTGTGTCGGTAGAAGTGTCGCAGATGATGGACGTACCATCTGGGGTCACAACGACGCCCTCCAATTTCAAGGATGTTGACGAATTTCAGAGTGTACGAACTTCGGTGTCGTTGCGCTGTTGACTGGCGTGTAAGTCTACCTCGATCATGAAAGGTTCCAACGTCAATGTGGAAATGGCATTGACGCGACTCAGAACGTCAGCTGGAACGTTGTCGGTGCCCTTGAACGTTGTCGGTGCCCTTGAGTTCTTCAGTGGATAGAAGCTGCTAGATTCGAGAATGCTGTGAAGCTGCTGTGCGCTGTAGCAGGGCTGCCTTGAGATCGTCATAGGCGGCGATAGACCATGGGGAGTTCAACATATCTGCTACCTCATCAATGGCGGCAGGTGAGAGCACTGCGACGGCATAATGAAACTTTGAGGCTTTAGAGCGGATACCAGCGACTTGAAATTGTGATTCGGCCTGAAGAAACCACGCCGAAGGTTGCTGGTCCCAGTACTGTGGGAGACAGACAGCGATGGCTGAACAGGAGGGCTCACCGCGTTCCTCGAAAGAGTTCTGGCCTTGAGCTCTCGTAGCGTTGGTCTGGTCAATGGTCGTCTCTACCACAGGAGCGTATGGCAGTATCACGTCCGCGGTCACAAAACTGTGGCGACAAGCGACCACGTAGACCGGTAAAGTCTCAGGCTCTCGCAGAAGAGGAAAAACCGACACTCCATCTCTGTCCGTGTCCATGATAAAAAGCAGTTGTTCGTGATTACAAGCAGGTGAACTAGATGCAAAGGCATGACAGTGGGAACAAATATCCATGCTAATTGGATCATGTTTGTTGCAGAAGTTGGATGCTTCCAGCGCCAGCACTTGTTTGACAAAAATATCTGGCCAGGTCAGATGGTTGTCTGGCACATCTTTTTTACATCGAGCATTCGAAAGAAAGTAGAGCTGAAGAAGAAGGGATACCATGTTACATTTTCTTACCATTAGTACAACTTATGAATGCAAAAAGCAAATCATTAACAGTTATGGGCTCTGTACGCTAGTATCTTCTATTACTAACTAGTACATGTCTGGAAGAGAGACAGCACAAAAAAGACAGTGCTCAGTGTCACTTGCACCCTATCTCCCTTGTGGATATGTACAACCCTCAAGTGTAACCTGTAGATTATTTACTTACATTTTCAAGCAAAAGAAGAAACCATCCAAAGAAAAGGATCCTGAGGATTGCACATTACCTCATATCTGTAAACAGGCATGCTATATGTGAACAGTAGAAAGGACACATGTACCTTTTGGAGGATCACATCTGAGGTCCATCCTAGGAGCTGACAAACGTTCGCAGTGGTTACGTATGGCACCTGCTCGTAATTAAGAATGACCAAGCAGGAGCCACACTTTAGGTATTCCCTGAAAAAGAATGTAGCAATGGAAGATGTTAAAGCATCAAGGATTGTTTTATAATGAACTAAAGCGTGACTAAGCTACTGTTACTTCTGAAGTGAACACCATTTAAAAGATTATAAACCGGAACGTAATCCATCATTAGAATTCCAACAGGTGAGCAGGAACATCACGTGCTTGAAGCATTACTCCCAAGTGGCATTAGTCTCAGTCGCCTCACAAGTTAAAATTTTTCCTTGTAAGAGCAGTTTTGGGGAACTTCACTTTTGTCCCCAGGGTGCCAATTCACATAAGTAGAGAAGAAGTTTAAGAAAGTATGATTACGTACATACGCAGCACACACACAAATACACAAACACTGTTGTCTGCCGTTTATTCAACCTGACAAAGAGTCTGAATTATCCAGCAAATTTGGTTAAAAGAGGAGGCAGAAAAAAATTGCCCAAACAGACTGCGGCTCTATTTGGCAGCATGTACTGCCAGTCTATCCCAAATATGATGAGCACCTGTATTTCATGGGTTCAAAGTAACAAGTACTCTGCATTTTTTTACTATTAGTATAACTACAACTTGTGAATGTGAAAGCACATCATTGGCAGTTATATGCACCAAATTTTATGAGAAAAATGTAGCATGCCTCCAATTCTGGCAACTGGGAAAGGATGAAACCTGCAGAACTTCCCTTACAGTTTTAATGTTCATCTTTGTCATTTTCAGAGACCTTTATGACTATGGGCCACAACAAATCCTCCTTGCAGTCCATTGCATTCAATACTTAAATTTCTCAACCACTCTGCGACCATCATGAACTTGAAAGTGGCACATACCTAGACTAAGCACTTCACCAGTTCATCCGGCAAAGCACAAAAGACTTCCAACACACTAAAAACATGTGACGCGGTTTTGTTACCACTAGCTTAATATGTGAAAAACTGCTCTTTCGAATGAACTTTCTTAAATCAGTGCATTACCATCACCAGCCTACAAAGTTATTAACACTTAATGTCTATTGTCGGCAATCTCGAACAACCTTTTATCACTAAGAGCCACATATAGCACTTTTAACTGTCCACTGCTTTTGATATTGTTACGCGTTTCTTAAACCACTTTGCTACAATTGCAAACAGGATGGTAGTTCATGCCACAACTAAACATTTCGCAAGTTCTACCTGCAATGCATGCAAGTTTCTGGAGACAATGCGACAGTGCTGCAGCTAACATAGCATGTAATTTATTTTTTAAATGAGTTTCCGTAATTAAAATTTGAAATCACTACATTGTTGTTGCCATCCAAAACAAATGCTTGTTTGCCACAATCTTGTGATGACAATGCTGATGACGCTAGCTCTGATAGTAGGTTGTTGCTAGTGCCAACATGCTTTGTATCTCAATGAAATGTGCAGGTAATTTCTAAACCAATTTTCTTGAAAAACAAAAGATGAGCGTCAGCATTGAGCAAATGTGGTAATCATTCAATGTGAACTGCTGTTTTACCAGTTGGCAGTTTACCAGAAGCATGCACCAAACAGTTTGCCACAATCTTTTATATGCATTTTTTAGCAGGTTTAGCGATGGATATGTCAAAAGTGGCAATAGCCTTAGGGTTTCTGCTAAGCAGATGGTCCCACTAGAGTTTGGCTTCAATCTTGTAATGGGTGGCTCTAGGCATTGGTGCGCACCCTCAAGTAGCTGCTGGTAAAGCATTACGGGAATCGTAATGGGAAGGTGTTCATTCTGCTTCACTTGCAGTCACCCACTTAAGATGTGCCTCATCTAACTGGAATCTACTCATTACATAGTTCAACAAAGATAAGCATGACTGAAGTGGTCACAAAATGGTGTGCAGGTACTGCAGCCATGGCATCTCGGCACAATGGTTCACCAAGTGCATTCATGCCTACGCAGCCGCTTTTCGACTGCTGGGTATATGCAGCGAAGTTCGAGAGTCATGAACTGCTTTTGCTAAATGCACATAACACACAGCCATGACACACTGCTGAGAAGAATGTGGCACAATGATTTTTATGTACACTACTACTTTGTTGTATTTCAGCTGTCCGTATGCACGAAGACATTCTGGCCATAATCACATTTTGGCAGGATTTGGCGCGTAAACAATTTCTCGTGGAGCTCTTCGCCAAGTGTGTTATGCACTAGAATATTCCTCATTCTGATTAGAATACTTAAAATGTTATTTTTAATAGATATCTGTGAATGTGTCTTTTAATGCTATTTGACAAGTTACCTGGGACCACCGCCTGATTGCACGTTGCACGTAAACATTGCCTGCTGCTGGCATTTACTTCTAAGCATCTACTGAAAAATACAATTGGTATATATTGGCAACAGCTGCGAGGTTCCTGTGACTGTTTTTCATCTGCAAGAGCATGCGAGAAGACAAAACACTGTGCAACCCCTATTAATTGCAGCAGCTGCCCAACAATGTTCACAAACCTTTTGCATGTTTTGAGGGCACATGACTTTTCAAACATTTCTCACAGAATGGAAGTTGCGTCGGCAAGTGTAGCTGAAGAGCCCGTGAATCAGTCGGGTGTGACAAAATGCTTGGTTAGTTCAAATATTCGAAAATATTGAACGGTTCCTATTTCAATACGAGTACTAGTTGGTGTGCAGTAATCTATTTGTATTCAAAAGCTCAAATATTCACCCACCCCTACTTTAAATATGAAAATGGTGCTGAAAAGTAACGAAACTGAAATGTGATGCTGTGGTTCAGGAAGAAGTAAATCTTCAGTGGTGAAGAAGTGGTGGCGCGGGCTAATACCCCCAGGGTTCTACTAGGACACATAAATACCCAAGAAAGTGGATGGGGAAACAGTGCCATGGTAGCTCAATTGGTAGAGCATCGCACGTGAAATGCGAAGGTTGTGGGTTCGGTTCCCACCTGCGGCAAGTTTTTTTTTTTCATTTTTTTTCATTTTTTTTTTCAATTTCCATTAATTTATCGTTTCTTTATTTCATTCATTAAGCACAAGTAATTTCCCCTATGTTGTCCTTGGTGTCAGTGTTTGTTGGCTTCTCATGATATGATTAATAAAAATCGCGCCCCTCGGTTAACCCCCTTTCTTCTAGTTTAGGTGGGGCAATGAAATGAGGAAATTCACAGGTGCTAGTTGGAATTGATTGGCACAGGACAGGGGTAATTGGGGATCTTAGGGACAGGCCTTCGTCCTGTAGTGGACATAAAATAGGCTGGTGATGATGATGACTATGTCCCGTGACAATCGCCCCTTCCCACGCTTGTTAAGCTTCACCGCAATACTACACATATGCCTCACCGCATCACAGTGCTGTGCTGAAGCGGAGCTACCTTTCGGGAACCAGCATTATGCAACGCACCATGCTTTCTAAGTTTCGAAGCCAATCACGAGGATTACAAAGGCGAATTCTTTCGATGAAAAACACGGCACCGAATGGCAAGAACCTTAATAGCAAACGTTGAAGCAGCTGGGCTTCGCATTGCCACAGTGGTGGCTATGGCTGCCAGTGGATCTGCATGCGAGAGCGCTGGTTCGAGGCAGCGAGATGAAACGGCAGTGTTAGCTCTGATTAAAGCCGCTTCGGACCTGCGTCGCGCAAAAAGTCCAGAAAATCGGACGGCGAAGGATTCTTGCATCCGAAATTTCAGGCATTCTTATACGTTGACTCTATGGGGTATGTGATGCCGCGAAGCCGTCCGCATTATTGGGCATGTACCAAAAATGAGGAGTCCGGAAAATCGGTCGTTGACTGTACACTGGCAACTCCTCCAGCCGACGACACGGCGTTGAAGACAATTCGTAAAGATTCCTCTGTTACTCGAGCCAGCATTTGGGCGACTTTCATTCCCTTTCAATAAAGTGACAGCTAATTTTCCCTGAGAAGCACAAATTCCCTGAGTTTTCCTTGAGTATTTCCAGACTATTCAAAATCCCTGAGAATTCCCGGTTTTGCCGGTTGGTAGACACCATGGTAATCATCTTTGTAGCTGGTTTCTAAGCATGCAGCAGTACAAAATGTAAATTCTGGCATCTGAATTGATGCCACTCGTACAAATGCAGGTGAAACTGGAGATAAAACAATGCATTCAAGTAGTTTTCATTTTTTCCGCATGCTGAGTACAAACACAAAGCAAGCACTTACGGTTTGACAGCACGAGCCGGGCAAGGTCCATCCAGCTCTCGTCGAAGCACGGACATGAAGTCCTCCTCGCTGTTTTGAAAACAATAAAAGCAGCTTGAAAACAATTATTTAGAGAAAGCAATTAAGTGACAGAACCACAATCTGATTATGAGGCACACTGTAGTGGGGGGCTGTGGATTAAGCCAATGAAATGCGGCCACCACAGCCACAATCAAAACCGCTAGAGGAGTAGGTGTGCCGACCGACCTGTCTGGAGTGTAGTTAACCACTTCTCCGCATCATGATGCAAAAGTCATGATGAGGAGTGGTGCTGTACTCAGTAGAACAGTGCTTAGCAGCACATGTCATCTGGTACTTGTGGCTGATGGTGCAAAATAAATAAAACATGAATAGTGAAAAACTGTCACCTGAAGCCATCAGTTTGTGCGCAATGAGGAGATATGGGTCTATGTTATTGCACGTTTGCAAGTTTCTAAAAGATGCAATTTTTACGCTGAAAAGGTGAGCGGCATATCGTGAGCGGAAGCTCATTTCTGAAGCTGAATAAGCAGAGTTTGCACCAAATAGTGGCAGTATTCTGGCCTCAAAGAACATCAACATGCACATTTATCTCTTCACTCTGAAATGTCAGTCAGGGGAGCCCAAAGCAGCATTGTTCTCAGTGCCGACAAGCGACACCACTTGTGGACGAAGGACGCTTTCAGAACAGTTCCTCATGCGTGATTTCACCCATGTGGTAGACAAACAGAGGTTTACTAAAAACGCAATAATATGGTGAATCCACTCAACTCTTATGACGCCCGAGAAAAGAAGAGCGAACAGTACTTGAGACTGTGATCACACAACAATGAAAAGTCACAGCAACAAGCTGTAAACGAAGCCTGCACAAACTGCAACGCTAGGACTTTTGTGCCGGCACTTGCAGTGCTTGCCATCCTGTATGTGTTGCCTCATGCTCGGCCACTGGATCTGGCATGGAAGGTTCCCTGGCTGCCACATTTTCTCTTTGTGCAAAATCAGTTTGTAACATCACCCTCCATAATGTTTGGTTGGAAATGTGTGAATTTACATGCAAGGAACTGACGACTGCACCCCATAACTCTTCAGGAAAGGCAAGTTCGCTTGTTGCTGAAATAGACCAAATGTTGCCAGCTACAGCATCAATGGTTATAAAGATTTTTCCCTATGCTTTAGGACAGGCAAACAGCAACAAGACTTAATTACACAGGAGCTGCAAATTAAGCCCTAAGTGTAACTAAAGCACCTCCATACACGTTTCCGCTGACCAGGTTAAGTACCGCCAACCTGCCCTCCTCCACGCTCCTCTCCCACTCACCGCCTTAGCTTCCGGCGTCAAGCAGAACTTACGTAGCTGCAGCTTCCTGTTCCAAGAGGAAGTGACGCTATGCTTTTTAGCGTTGTTCACTTTCGTGTCGATGGAAAGGCTTTAAATGCACCAGCTGCGGTTTAAACTGTGAATGCAATTCCATCCAAGAACCACCGCCTATTGTAATCAGCGATCTGCTCGTATTCGCTGCTTCGCGTCAACCTACGACGGGTTGTGCCACGAGCGACAACGTACAGTGGAATGTAGTGCCCGGGCGCTTGGCGACCACTGCTGTTTTTCGTGCATTTGGAAAACAGCGACTGCGAACTACGGAATACAACAGTGGAATACAACAGCTTTTCCCCTTTGCATTCTTCTTATGGTGACTGCCATAGCTCTGCTAAGCACGCGCGGGTGTCTCACCATCGTTTAACAGCAGTCAAAGCGGAAATTCACACAGCGCAACTCCAGGAAGCGGAAACGCCGGAACCGGAAATGCCGGAACCAGATTTGGTGTGAGGGGAAAAGGCGGCGCACGACAAAGGTTGTCGCTACTTAAGAAAGCGGCGGTGGTGCATAGCTGCAGGGGCTTTTAAGTGTAACATTCTTGCTCCAAATGGAATTCTTATGCACCAAGTTTCCTTGGTGGTTATCATTGTGCTGTAGATGATGAGGTCGTGAGTTCGTTTACCTGCCGTGGCAGACGTGTTCCAGTAGGGCCAGAATGCAAAACGCTTGTACTTAGGTTTAGGCCCCCGTTCCTCAGGCAGTCAAAAAGTAATCCAGAGTGCCCCACTGCGGCGTCTCCCATAGCCCTTTGTGTTAATTGCCTCTGGTCATTGAACCTCATTATTTGATTCAAATGATACTTAGCCCCTTGTGTTAACTGCCTCTGGTCATTGAACCTCATTATTTGATTCAAACGATACTTAGCTACACCAAATCTACGAAAATTCACACTAGTTCACAGGATTTAACTCCAAAGTAACTCTCACTTGCTCAAAACAGGTAAAACTGCAGTGTGACGTTTGTGCAGAGAAGCTGGAAAAATGTTTTCCAGTACTTTATGTTTTATAACAATAGCAAAATTTCCCATATAGCTCTGTTTGCACTTCCCAGAATGATATTTCAAGCATGCATTATAGCTGAAATCAACAGCAGTGATATCCTCAAACACACCTCTTGTCTACACAATAATCGTCCCTGCATATGGACGATGACGTGTGCAGGAGCACCGTTCTACTGACAGCAGCACCGTTCTTGCGTCATGATAAGGAGAAGTGGCGAGCTACGCTCAGTCGGCACAACTACTCTCTAGCCAGCATACCTGCGCCATCGTGCTTAGCAGCACAACGCCATAGCCACTGAGCAACCGCAGTGCATCTAACAGCAGTTTGTTAGACAATTTCTTCTTTTGTTTTATTTTCCTGTATGCACGCGTGATTGCAGTTGTCAATAAATAATTAGCAAATTTTCAGAAATGCAACTTGCCAACAATTCTAAAAAAAGTATTTATCTTTACTGTTAGAAGATTGGACCTATAGCCCACATGCAACAGATAACTGTTTTACATGCAGGAGGTTAAGAATTGCAGGGAATACATACAGGCATGCGAAGATACCAGAACTTCAGTTTCACAGTGTAAGCTGTTATGGGCTTAATCCAATAGCCGTTTCAGTTAATGTTGTGCACTGCTGAAGCTGCCGTCTGTTGCACTCTTACCAGGTGCGATAAAAAAAATATCCAGTTCCTGCCGGTATTGAACCAGAGCCCTCTGTGCAGGAGTCAGCTACTCTACCACTGCGCCACGCCAGCGCTTGCTAGCTCCTGCGGAAACATGCACTATACAGGCGTCTTAGGGCATGAGGAGTCACGCGATGCGAGATGGGTGCCACATAGCATCGATATGTGCACACTTGACATTGCAGTTTCATTGTATTCCACCAGGTGGCCCGCCATGTAGCAGTTGCATCGTATCGTACCACTTGTCACACAATGCGAGATGCATGCTGTGTAGCGCTGATACATGCAAACCTTGCATTGCAGTTTCATTGTATTCCATCAGGTGTCACGAAACATAGGAAAGCTGCATCGTATCATGCCACGATGTGACCCATGCGCCACATTATCTCGATACCCATGTTTACTCTTCGATATATGTTATGCCATCTCCTCGCAAGGTGCAAACCGGTGCTGAATAAGCAAACTGCAGCACTCTGTGCATGGCTACAACCAGGTAATGACGGCCTCAGCAGCCCTGCTGCATGTCCTTTGCGACCTACTTTTCACATCATAAAGCACACTTGAGTGTGTTTAAATAAATGTGTGCAAATTAAAAAACTACGTCGCATATAATCAGTACTTGCAGTTACAGTCTTCAAGCAGTTTATGACAGTCTTCTATGGAGCCAGCTTATCCTCCAGCATATGCTGTGACTGTGCTGCATGTGCCACATAGGCCAGGGACTTTTTGTTATCCAGAAATATTATGATAGATAATATCTCAGGTGAATTTTATTTTTCATTTATGTTCACTTTCAGGGCTGCTGAAGCATTTAAGGGATAAAATACGATTGTTTGTGATGGCCCAGTCATATTGAAATAACATCTTTAAAATATCTGTCTGCAGGGCAGCAACAAAAGAGCAGGGAGAACATTTGAAAGCTTTCTTTCCTTTTTTCTTTTCTTTTATGGAAATAGAAGGCTCTAAATGCAAGGAGCAAGAGATAAATGTGCTTACTCCTCAACAGTCGTATGAGGCTCATCGGCTGAGCATTCAGGCACCTGACTCAGTGGTGCTTCAGGAGCTGACGTCACAGAAGCTTCCACTGATGGCTGGGGTTCCTGAAGTGTATACAGGTGAGCTGGTGGTGTCATGTGGAAGAGCATGGCAGGACCCGATGTTGGCTGCACAAATGGTTCAAAAGAAGGTTGCACAGCAGGACTAGCAGTTGGCTGTACAACAGGCTCTCCGC
Organism: Dermacentor albipictus; assembly: GCF_038994185.2. NCBI lineage: Eukaryota > Metazoa > Arthropoda > Arachnida > Ixodida > Ixodidae > Dermacentor > Dermacentor albipictus. The sequence goes on from NW_027225567.1 coordinate 14,032,504, forward strand.
CTGACTGCGCAGGATCTTGTACAGGTGACTGTGGGCACGGTTGCACAGCTGATGCAGCAACAGTTGGTTCGGGGCATTTAAATGACTGAGCAGCTGGCTCTCCACTTGAATGAGAGGCAGCCTGTGATGATGGCTGCATGGTTGTTTGTGCAGTTGATTCTGTAAATGGCTGCACAGTTGAGGAAGCAAAGGATGGCCCATGGATTCGTCTTAATCGGATATCTTCCTCTTCTGCAAGCTTTTTCCAGTCTTTGGGGGGTGCAATCCCTCGGCGTTGACATACAGCAACCATCTCACGCATGTAATTCTTAGTAGGCTGTCGCGGCATAACAAACTTGCGAGGGACATCCTCAGGATGATGAGGTATAGGCCTTCGTATGCTACAGGCAACTGGCTGTGGTGCTCTAGGTTGGACTAGTGGTGCAAATGGCATGCCCTTCATTTGCTCAGCTTGGTCAATCGTCGGAGCATGAGCACAGTCCTGGTCCAGTGCCTGAGCATGATTGATTACTTGTGAATCGGATGCAATGGTCTGGTCACCAGGCTGAGCACGGTCACATGACTCAGCTTGGTCAGATGGCTGAGAACTGTGAGCTGTCACAATGAGATGGGCTGGTTGAGGCATGAGGCCTCCTTGCAGGTACTGGGTGGCTAGAAAAGGGTAGTGGGATGGGTGTTCTGCAGCTGTTGGTCGTTGCGCTGTGGTATCACTGCCACTGTTCACTGATGAAGGTTCATTTGGAATGCCATCATCTTCTTGTAGGACAGTGGAAAATGGCTCACCTTCCATAAGCTGCGCCATTATTCGCTAGAGGAAGACAGCAAGGGTAACAATGCATGATTTAGTAAAAAAAAGTGCTGGTTAAGTGGAAACAAATTTCAATACAGGCGTTCAATACATGCTTACATGCAAACTAGACAACCAATAGATGTGCACAAATGAGATTATGCAGGTAATTTCTGCTGTAAAAAATAGCACACAATAGAGGCGCACTGATGGTGTGGGGGGAAGTGTGTATCCCCCACCTTCTCTTTCTTGCAGCGAGGGTCAGATGTGCATTCCATATTGATGGATGTGCTTTACTAACTTTCACTACACTACAGCTGTGCAATGTGGTGAAGGGACGCAAGAATTTTAGCAAGTACAAACAATGTGTCATTACAATAAAGTTTGGCAGTGCCACCAGGACACAAAATGGGCAAATGGTTCCAACTTTGGTATGCCACTTCCCCCTTGGGTGCCTTAGAGATCCTGCCCTCAGATGCTCTCCTGAGGCCTCCATTTGTCAGCATTAAATTTCTGTATAGTAAATGATTTCACTGCAATACATATCTGTACTGCAGTGAACTTAGTCACACGGCCACTTTCGAGTGCAATCAAGCTTGATTTGCATCAATATTCTTCACCGTGATTGGATCCCTCCCCTGCTTGCGCAAAGGAGCCAATCGCAAGACTAAGAAACTCCATCCCAATCAGGCTCGATCTGAATTGTAAGTGCACTGTGCAACACATGTATTACTAAAGGACATTCACCATTATGGAATGCATAATGCACCTTTGCACCCCCACTCGCCCCCAAACCTGACGGATGAGATTATTGCGACAGTCTGCACTGAGGCCAGAGATAAAACAACACGTTCAATGAATCATTGCAGCCTGTCAACCAGACCCGACCCATCTGCACTTACATGTGCGCTTATATAGGGGTAGGGCTGGGTCAATCTACCCCATGCAATGGGCTGGCTCCATCCTGCCTACGCCACTGTATGCCAGCATTGATGGGAAGTGGTAGGATATGCCGGTAGTGCTACTCAAGCAGCGTTGGTACTCATTAATGGCACAATCAGTCTAAGGCATTTTGTACCTCGCAAGGAGAGCACAGAACTCTGGGCGCCCACTCACAAACACACACACAAAAGCATCATTACAAAGGCACGCACATGCACCACCAAGCAATTATGGGCACCATGGCTTATGGACGCTAGATCCAACTACAGGTGGGAAGTCTAATGGAAGCTGTTGTCTGCTCAAAAAAATAAAAATAAAAAAGCCACAGTGCAGACATGTTAGACGCCTGTCTAAGTGGCGTATGCACTGCGTGTGCCTGAGTATTTGGCAACCCGACCTCCTTGTCTGTGTGTGCCCAACCATGGCCGGACTGGACTGTATGTGGAGCGCCCAGTCCAGTCCTGCCATGGCCCAGCTTGTTTCCAAATCAAAAAGCCAGGTGGCGCCACATGTACGTTGGAAAAACAAAACCTGTGAGTAATGAGATCGACAAAAATTGTTTTGAAAAAAAAAAAGAAAAACATTCACATTAGGAGAGAGGAAAAAAAGACGGACAGAAAGACCATGAACTATGTAAGTGGATGGCTCTCTCCAGTGTGGAGTGCAGACGTCCTGCAGCCTTCACTGTGTGCCAAGTTAGGGTGAAACAGGGTACATAAAGGAGGTCACAAGGAAGGCATTGGTGTGGATAGGCACGCACTGGAATATACGCGGCGACGCTTTGCTGTGAGCGGTTAGAGCAGATTGCCTGTTAATGAAACGACTTGACTGTAGTGAACTATTAGCATATGTCTCCAATGCCGCATTTTTGCGTGAAACATGCAGAACATCCCAATATAAGAAGCGTAAACTATCATTCAACAAGGGACTGGCACTCAGTAACACTCAAGTTTTTTAATTGGCGTTTTCTCTGCATGTTTGGCTTGCATTCAGCATACTGTTGGCATTGATGTTACGCAATCCAACTAATGTAGCACTTCCTGTTAATCTTATACTAGTTTATAAAAAAACCAGTGTTTCTCCATAATGAAATTAAAGTTTCAAGTTGTGCACTATACTTCACCACTTCTAAGAAAGGCTAGATCTGCTTAGAGCTAGCTCCAACCTCCTCATGCTCCTCACTGCTTCTACGCATACATATACACTTTTTTTATTCCCATACGAAACGCAACACATTTACTAAATTCAGTCAGGCAAGTTTCGCCAATGTGAAAGACCACTCATTAGCAGGATTTAACTACTGCTTCATGAGCACTTTTTTGCAGTAACTGTAAAAACACAGCACTTAATTACAGAGCTGTGTTTGCATGGTTTCTTGCATGATAGTGATAGTTAATGTGTTTTAGAAAATATTGGCCGCTACCGCCCGTCAAGAAAACTCTACACAAAGGGCGATTTGCAAAGTAAGATAATTTCTCTGCAGAGAGATCACAACAATATAGTAAAAGGACAGCATAGCCACAGATAAGGTTCGTTGTGTAACATTAATGGTACATTCTACTGGTCGCTATCGACCAGTCTGAAGTGCTCTTGCGGCGTGGTTTACATTCTCCTGGTTGAAACTGAGCATTCAGAACAAATTTGCTTGGTTCATTTATAGTGCTGCACTCCAACTTTTATCTGGGAGCATGACTGAGATCAAACATCACGTGGCTACTCCGATTCCTCTGCAAGCAGCTATAGCGTGTTCAGAAGGGACATGCTTTCTTTGGCTTTAACCTCAAGAGATCTCCGCATCACTGCAAGAGTCGGAGCACGCTAGGAACCAGTCCAAGTGTGGTGAGTATGTGAGTGGTTCATGGGAGTATGTGAGTTGTTCAGATTTTTTTTTTCTACTGCTGAGTGACCTTCATGACTTATAGCCTATATACTTAGACATATAATATGTATATAAGAGATTATGCGCCACATCATTCATGTTTCACTGTAACAAGAATTGTGTTAAATATCGCATCTCAACAAGGAGTCACTAGAGGAACACTGCGTTCACGTCTTACAGCACCACTTGGTTTGTTTAAAACGACGCCAAATGCTTCTTGTGAAGTGCTTGAAACAATAAGCGGCAACGAAATCTAATTGTGGCAAACAAAGTGTGCGACGACCACACGGCATGTGAATTCAATGAAAATCATTACAGCGTAAAGACTATACACTGTCAAAAAATGCATACCAGTATTTACAACTGCGCTGATACCATGGAACGATCTTCAGAGGATATGTATGGTGTATGCATACATGTACACCCGGAGTGCTATTCTGTCAAATTCCGCCATGCTGTCAAATTTGGTAATGGCAGTATTTGACAATGTCCAGAATACCTTGTCCACAGTGGTATGCTAAGTGGCTAGCAGAGGGCGCGAGCTGCCATCCACATTACATATGGTTATGTCAGTGTACACCAGGCGGCGACTCCAGTCGATCTCACGGCCAGTGCAAGGATGTTACGTACAGGGACGTGCATATTTCGCTTAATCTCAGAAAAAACATTTTGCGCTTACGCAGCTGCACTGCTTTTGCTCAAATTTTGCATTTTATGGTCAAAATTGTTAAATGTAACACTTAGCAAAGTTACTTGCCTGGTTCTTAATCAAAGGGGCCCTGAAACACTTCTAGATGAGGCTCCTGTGAACATGTGAGCCAAATATTGTTGCATGCATGTCGAAGGCAAGTTATAATCTCGTGTCAAAAACCATAAAATTACTTGCGCTCCCCTTCGCAAATTACGTCTGCAGTTACGAAGCAAGCCTCAGCAAGTGGCCCAACAGGTATTCGGGTATTTTGTGGTCACGAGAACATCCTCAGCAATAGCATGATTGCCAATTTTGTGTTAAATAAAAGAAAACTGCACGTCTGCAATCTTGAAAAGACCAAAACGATATCTAATCTTTGCACTTCCGGTCAACACACGACGGCTGCCCATAGCTAGGGTGGCTAGAACTATGTTCAGTGGTAGCTAAAATTATGCGTGGCCTCCAAGGTCACACAGGCGGGCTCCACAGTGTGATGCCACAGCCCAAGTGCTCTCGCAGCTCAGACTACCGTGTTAGCCATGTGCTCTGATGGGTGATAAAGCTCCAGCGCGTGGCGAAGCGAGGCCGCCCGAGAGCCTGTGTCCAATCAAGAAAGTGCCACACACTGTGCAACGTGTTTTTTAAACTGAAATTTTCGGAGATGAGTCTTATACAATGTGCATCTTATAAGTTAACTTTACTCTAATGAAGGTAAGATGCTTCATGGCTGCCCTAATAATAATCAGCCTATACAATGTTCACTTGACGTGAAAAACAATTTCATTTTCGCACACACAAGATGGTGTGAGATCTTTTTCTCAGGTTGCCTAATGAGTAGTGCGTAGGAGATGAGCGCATAAGAATCAGTGAAGTACGGCATTTCAGGACGGAAATATGCGCATGCGAACCCGTGAACATGCAAAGTGTGTACCTTTGTATATACAAAAATATGCATATTATACGAAGGCACATCTTATCTATCAAAGTTTACGCACAAATAGCTTTTTTCGTTGTTGTTGTTGGCAGGAGGGGGGGATATGCGTCTTATACAAGGGTGCGATTATACACCAGAAAATAGGGTGGTGTTGTAAACAGAAAAAAGATGGGTGCGGCCTTGACCCCTTGCCATTATCCTGCGCAGCTTTCAGAGCACTAGTCACTTTCAGAGACAAAAGAAGAAAGCTGCAAATTGATGCGATAATTACCTCTATCTCCACTTATATTGAAGGATTCTAAAAAAAGATTGCGGCAGGAGATTTGTGAGGTGACATCCATCAGCAATTAAGTCATGCTATGATCAGTAACAAAATGAGTTTCAGGGCCCATTTAAGAGAAATGTGCGAAGCTGCATTCGTCTGCATCACTCGCATGTACCCCCTAACGATCAATGCAAACCAATCTCGAAGAGGCCATGCTTTCTCGTATTGTAGATAACGGAAGTGACATAGCCGCCATGTTTTAAACATCACATACTGCGAAGGGCGCCAACCAAGGCATATTGAAAATTTTGTCTCAACAAAACCAGGCAAGTAACAATGCAAAGTGTTACATTGAATGATCTAGACCAAAAAATTTGATATTTCTGCGAAATTTGAGCAAGAACAGAGCAGTGGTAAGCATAAAACCTTTTCTGCTTGAAGTTTTTTAGCTTGTAATATGCATAGAATAAAGCACAAATGCTTGCCTGCATAAAAACAGTTGCACCCTTTGGGGTGTATATTTGCCACCCAAGAATAATCATAATCTGTCTTGCTTGAGTTTCCTTTCTTGAAAACGCTGAGCTCACTACTTTCCTGTCGCGAATGCTCTGTCATGCTGATAACGTGCATGTTGTTCGTGACTTGGAAGTACCGGGCTCGCAGCGTTATTATTATGACTTATTATGTGGCAAATAAACACCCCTTTCTTGACATATCTGCACTCACTACTTTCCTGTCAATAATGCTATGTCACGCTTACAATGCAAGTATAATTTGTGACCTGCCAGTGTTGCACCACCTTTGCGGCGATGGGGGCTTTCTATCTGTGTCACCTTCTACGAAGCGATCTCGGCTACTGATTCGCGCGGACATATGCAGAAACGCAGGAGCCTGTGTCGTTGCATCTTCCGTCGAGTGGATTATCAGTGTCAATGACACAGGGCGATTGTCAACTTCGCTGCTGGAGCCACGCGGTGCAAGATATCTGATGGTGCAGCCACTGTTGTTTGTACCTTCACTAGACATTCTACACTCTTAACCAAATGTACACCCTTCGGGTCGTATCTTGCCACACAACGATAATAGTCATCTGTCTTGCTTGAGTTTCCTTTCTTGAAAATGCTGAGCTCGCCATTTTCCTGTCGCAAATGCTCTGTCATGCTGATAACGCGTATGCCGTTCGTGACTTGGAAGTACCGGGCTCGCAGCATTAAAGAAAGGAAATGTGGATAAGACAGATGACGATTATTGTTGCGTGGCAAGATACAACCCAAAGGGTGTAATTTTCTGTACAGGGTCTCGTCCACTCTTACACTCTTAAACAAATGTACACCCTTTGGGTTGTATCTTGCCAAACAAGTATATATGCATGATTGAACAATCCCTCTCTAAATTTTTGCGAGATTTATGGCAGGTGTCAGTCATTTTCTGAATCAATTAACCATATTCATTATAGTATCAAGGGATGCACGAAATGGCATGCTAGGCTCATCACATCATGACCCCAATCATGAAAAGCGTGCCTGATGGATTTCTCCGGGTGCATTGCACCAATACCTGTGGCAGTAAAATAAGATGGCCTTAGTATAACAATGAGCGCACAAATAAAATAACCTTGTTCTTTTACCTTCATCACTTAGAAGAAAAAAAAGCGAAATCGCTTATGCGCTGAAGAGCTTGTTTTTTTTTTCATACATATTGACTAACAGGCTGTTCACAAGCTGTAGACAAAACCAGCCGCTCCGCGTCACGTGGCTGTATGGCTTTCAGCTGTATCTCTTGCTTCCCCGTTTGTGGGGTGCATTCCTCGGTGGCATTTGTCGCCTCTGGCTGTGCTTGCACCTGGCTGTCCTTTTCCTGCCTCCACTCTTGTCCTATACGTCCCCTTACCTAGCGCAGTGCCGTTGCGGTGACTCGAAGACAGTCATAGTGTTTTCTCCCCTTACTTCTACTTCCCACCCCAACCTTGTGCGGCCACATTGAGGCCAGTCTGTGAGTGAATGAGTGTGTGACCTCTAATAAATACCCCTGTTCTCTACCCGATCCCTCATCCCACCTCAGAAGAAACATTAAATAATAATTGCTGATCTCCTCCCCCGCCCCCTCTCTGCGGCGGTGATCCACTAAGATGGCGCATCACTGGAGTGCCAGCTCGATAGCAGCATGCAGAACCTCCTCCGTTCGGCACTGCATGTTCTGTATGCTGCCTGTTGTTGAGATAAGGCAGCAGCTGCGCTCAATGATCGCATCACCAAGAAGCGTAATTATCAGCCAACTTTTTTTCTTTTGTTAGCTAAATTATGGCAATAAATGCGAAGTCGACTTATCCATTCCAAGCGGTGGACCTTTCTCGGACCAGCCTGGCCCTATCTGCCGGAAGCTCCGCGGCATGCAGCTGCTGTCAATTGTTGAAGATGCAGCAGCGAGACGCAGCAACAGCGAGCAAAGTGACCTTCGGTCGGTCTATCGCTTCAACACAAGAGTGGCGAGAACATTGCGCGCACAAAGGTATGAGCCGGCTGCAGATCCTTTTCAAGAGATATGGAGCAGTCGTGCAGCCGTAAGTATGCACTTGTTGGTGGAGTCAAAAACGGCCCCCTCCCCGCCTCCCCTCCCTCCCGCATTGCCTACTCGCTTTCCTCCATATATACTCGAGAGCGAGCCGTGATCGTCAGTTCCCCTTGCGCCTCGTTGCGAAATGCGCAGTTGCTGCTGGAGCACAGTGCTGCCACCCCCCCCCTTCCATCCCCCCACGACCTATTGCATGACGGAACACAGCGCATCTGCTGTCCGCTTTCTTTTGTTCGCGCGCACACCAGATTGACTCCCGATCTTCGGCTTCCCTTGCGTGCTTTCACTCTCATACAGCATACAACACGTGGCGACGGTGTTATCGCCTTTGAACTTTGTACAGAACTTCACGGTGACGCCGTATGCGAAAATGCATTTGGAGTGCCCGTATAATTGCTATCGCAATAGGGGCACATACTTTCTGATTCGCCCTTGTATCTTGAAACATAGGTGCTTAAGATGACTAAAAAATACGACATATGTGCACTGCTACAGTGTTCTTGGAAGTAAACGCGCAGACCATTAGAACTTTCGCATTTACATTTTACCACGTGCAATCACGTCGCTATAAGTGATTGAACAACCACACACAAATAAAATCAACATGCTAAATTACCTGAATTGGCATTAATAGCTGTCAGGCAATAGGACTAAGACGTCTCCCGATGATGTGGGCGACTGGGCCAAGGTAGGGTGCCTCCATGCACACGAGGAGGTCATCAAGGCCCCCTAGGCCAAGATTCGTTTGTTCTACCGTCCCCACAGCAAGGAATGATCGTGCACATACACGGGAGCGCTAATATGTTCGCACATTCTCGCACTTAAATGGAGCAGAGCGCAGGCTGGAATGACACAATACTTGGCGACTGCAGCGATTCCCCAGATGTGAAGATTCAAAGGGATGTCCCAACACTCCCCCTCTTTAAAATTTGTGTGTGCCGCGCCAGCATACGGCACTCATAAAGTCCTTCTTCCCAGCTGTTACTGTTAGCTCTGGAATGACAATGTTTAATCGTTATTGAAAAAAACGTGCCAGCACATAGAAAAAGTTCATCATCCATCTCAAAGTGCAATAATTGCGGCCTTAGTTCACCACAATCATTTCGACTTTGTTGCTGCTTTAAATTTTAGGCACATTACAAAAAGCATTTTGTATCGCTTTGTACTGACGTAGTCACAGCGAGACATGAGGGCAGCGCCTTAACGAATCGTTGTTGCGATGTGTTAGTCATTCCACAGTCTCTTGAGACAACCAAACATAAGATGCCGTGAAGATCATTTAGCAGTAGAAAAATTATTCTTAAGTGCTCATATCTTATCATGCGATACACTTGATCTTAACCATTTGTTGCATGCTGTCCACCAAAGTGGACAAATTTTGGAGATTTTTTTAGTAAGTTTAGTGCTTTTGAGAAGTTCTTGGGCATAGTGTAAACTGCAGTGGATAACAGAAGTTTGCTATAGCTCCCTTAGAGGGTGCTATCAACCAGCGTTTCTCCACAACTCAGCTTCAAAGATAGTGAATTGATGTTCCAGTGGATAAATCGCACGTCACCACACTTATACATATAACTGCCTACACAGGATAAAGAACCCTTGGGAGGCAAAGCCCCTAAATACTGTGGCTGAGTGAAGCCAAGTTCTTTCTGTAGAACATGTTTTTAAGTATGAAATGCTTTCAGCTCCCGTTGTCGGTGACCTTCGAGTGACCTTGAGCCAAAAGCCAGAGCCGTTATCCGGGCACTCAAGAGAGAATGTTCGGGCAAGTTATGAAAACAAAACGCGATCATATGCGCAACCAGTCAAAGTTACAGAAATGCGGTCTCTGGCCTCCAACCCTTTCTACAGGACCGCACCACATATGCTAGTTACTGCCCAAACAAGTTACAAAAAATATTGCTTCAGAGTTCTTGCTAATGTTTGTTCACAATATCACCGAAGCTGTAACTTCTAGTATGCTGAAATTTTATTTGTCATTTCCAATAGCGACATTCAAAAGGCAGGTACAGGGCACCATACACTTCATTGTCATCTTTTGGTGCTGAGCGCTGAATGCCAGCGGTGTAAGAGTTCCACGGTGAGAGTTTTGCATCCCCTTGAGAGATGGCACCACGCTGCACTGCACCTCCCGCCCGCCATTTCACACCACCGGCCAAGGTGGCTTAGGGGTTGTGGTGTTGTGCTGCTAAGCAAAAATTCACTAAATCAAATCCCGGCCGCAGCGGCCGCATTTCGATGGAGGCAAAATGCAGACGCCCGTGCCCCATGCACTGGGGGCACACTGAAGATCCCCTGGTGGTCAAAATTAATTTGGAGTTCCCCACTATGGCGTGCCTTATAATCAGATTGTGTTTTTGGCACACGAAACCCCAGAATTCAATTCACTGTTCTTCTAGATGGCCAGTGCATGCATTCCATCTCCCTGGCCAGCCGGTTTTCTTCTAGCTGGGCAACATCCATATGGACTAGTGCACAGTATGGCGGTGGGCGCTGTGCAGTGCGGTGAAGTCCGGTGTGCCATTGCGAACAGGCATTACACCCACTTTAAGATTGTGTCTAGTATCATCTTTAACCAATCTGCTTTACCAGTTGCCATTTCATGCCTGCATCTACTCTCGATTACGGGAGAGCCAGCAATTTTTTTTAAATCTCCACTGCAGTGGACACCAAGCTTGACAGTTACAACAGATGCGTGGGAGCTTTCTCTATGCAGTGTAGTCCTAGGTCTTCTCACTTACAATTCGATTGGTTCTTATATTTTGCCTCATATCTCCTTTAATAATACTTTGTTCATTGTATTATCCAGTGAGCTAGTAGGAAGAAACAATTTAATGAGTTAACAGCAGCTCATGCCGCAGCAGAATGAAGACCCCCCGTCAAAGCAAGTTTAGCTGCCACCATCTGCATTTCGACTATGTCAATTATTTGTCCCATCAGAGATAACGTACCGCACAAATATGTAAAATTTCGGTTGACAAGTGCAAAGTGACATATACAATTGCACAAAATGCAAAACATCAGGGGCATAGCCAAGGGGGGTGAGAGGGGGGCACTGGGGATGTAAGCCCCTCTTCCTTCCATTCCTAGAATGTCTGTATCAGGGTATATGGCATAAAGCAACACATGACAACACTTGCTTGCGCAGCCAGCACCTCCCCGGCCAAGTGCATGCCCCCCCCCCCCCCCCCTCACCCAGAAATCAGTTCCTTGCTACGCAACAGCAAGGTATACTTGCATATTACCGACAAAAGTGACTGTGTCTTTTCGTATTCCATTACGCAAAGTAACTTTCACTGAATCCATACTTTTGTATTCAAGCTACCATTTCTCAAAGGGGCCCCGAACCATGCCTCAGGCTTGGTGAAATAACAGTCTGCAGGTAGCATATGCCGCTGTGAATATCTCAGCCAAGTTTTGCTGTCGTACGCAGTGCGTGGAGCTCGCAAGCAGAGCGCAAAGTCACCTTTCTCTCAAATGCTCTCTTTTCAAACAGAAGTCTGCTCCTCACTCTCTTCTGGATGCTTTATTTTGTAATAAAGCGAACTGCCACATGCGGCTGCTATTGGTAGCTGCAGTCGGCTACGCAGTGTACATACCATGGACGCTGCAGGATGTCACCACGGGTTCACTCACCAAACGCACTGTGGCTCACTCAGGACAACTGCTTTTGGCTTACATTTAGCGTGTCGTAGGCACCTAAATCGGAAGTTGTGGAGTCTATGCTAACATCCAAAATGAAATTTATACTGAGCGCCACGGTGAGACTTACAAGGCGGAGCTTTGTGGGCATGCCCCACCCCGCCGTAGCTTTTGCAGTGCAAGGCATTGAAGAAGGAATGGGAGCACAGCGGAGGCTATGTGACTGCCAATAACTTCACCTCTGCGGAATGCACCGAAATATTTTTTGCAGCAAAGTATTTATGAAATAGCTTATTTTCATTTCAAACGCCTTTCTCCACTTTGATAAAAAGTTGTTCAGGGCCCCTCTAATGTGGCGACAGGAACTTCGCCTGCTGGAGCAAAAGAAAACTATCGGCACCTACACTCTCACTGGAGCTGATGCGCACGTTTTCCACTGCAGTGGACATTCTGTATCTTGCAAAATAAACATTGGAAGGCACGAAAAAAATTTTACTTGGCTTTTTTGGAAGAAAATTGAAAGCAACCACAGTCTGCATGAGTAATTTTTCTTCATGTAACAAAGGGTTAAGCACATAATTTCATGACTGTCGCTTTGTAATTACATGACCGGCCTTAGCTGTGCCTGAGGTGTTTTTATAAAGGTAACCAATTTACGTCACAAGTGAATTGTGGCACTTTTAGTACTTTGATTCTCTGCTACAAGAGAAAAATAAAATTGGGCTATTTCATGAGGACCATATGTTACAAAGCAGTCGAAAAATGCAGGTCATTATAAGACTCAGCTTTCGGTGGTTGTTATAGTTCTTGCTTGATGGCTGTGGTAATATTTTGCTTAAAAAAAAAAAAAACATTTTTATCCTTAAAATAACTTGAACTTTTCTGCATTACTGACATACATTTGATGAAATGGTAAAGCAAAGGCAAATTTGCGTTAAAATGCTACGATTTCTTTTATTGTGACAAAAATAACTGCGTGTGAAGCAACATGGCAATACTGATAATGCATTGTCATTCACAGTGACAAAGCTTGTTCAACTGAACTTAACTGTTTTTGGTATTTCACAGAGAAGTGAAATAGAAAAAAAGAAAAAGCGGATGTGTGTGCACAAAAGCGGCGCAGTGCAGTGCAAACTACGTTCCTTCTTTAATATCAATGTACAATAATACAGGCTTCTTTATAACTAGAGCAAAATTAGCTGTAAATGGTGCATTGGTTCAGTTGTGCAACAGAAATGCCAACAGAGAGAACTGAACTCAAACTGAATACGAACAAAAATCTTCAAGGAAGTGCCATAAATCAGACTTTTTGACATTACCTGTTTCCTGTTGAATGACAGTTTGTACTTTTCACATATATGGGACTGTTCTGCACAATTTGTGCAAAAATATGGCATTGGAGAGCAATATATTATCAGTTCACTGCAGTATGCACACTTCGTTAGTTTGTGCGTACACTTTGTGTGCGGTCAGTGAAGACAACCAGCTACAATGGCAGTAGCTCTGGAGGCTCTTGTGTCAAAGTGGGCCGCCGCGCTGTGCAGCTCCAACCTTAAGACGCAAGAATAGGCTGTCCAGCAGGCCCGAGAGGCAGCGATGAGGCAATGCCTCGAAGTCCCCTCATGGGAGACCTGAGCCCGGGTCGTTAAACTTTGCTGGATTTAAAATAAAGTTGTTTTCATCCATCCAATGCTGAAACAACAGTGCTGAAACGTCTTCCAAATGCCGAGACAAGTCAATGATGTTGCACGTCACCGAAATCAATCGCCAAAACTCGACGTAAGATTGTTCATGACGAGGGCCTATACTGACAAGTATATCGATAGGTGCCACATTTCTGATTCACCTCTTCCACAAACTTCAAAATTAAATTAAGGTGCATTCGAAGCAACATTTGGTATTGACACTTTACAGATCATACCCATGAGCTCTTAGCAATGCAAACACGGTCAGCTACTTCAAGTTAGAATTTTTGTGTCAGTACCCCTTTAATGAACAACTTGCATCCAGAAGGCCTGCTACAGCTATGATTCTGAACCTCCAAGTATGCCACTGCCACTATGTCTGCTGACTAAATATCACAGGTGAGCTGCTTGGACTAGTGCTACTGGGTGCTCACTCAACTCACAGGAAGACCAAGAGTCTATCTGCAGCTGAATATAACAAGTTGAGTGCAAATTTTAGCAATCCAAAATGTTGCAATCTTCAAAGCCACAGGCCAATAGATTAGTACACAAATACAAGCAAATTTAGCATCTGTGATGAAGAAACTGTGCCTTCGTGTACACTGACGGTTTTCTAACAATTATGCCTCGCTTTGTTACAGTAGGTGCACTTACCTTGTAACGCAAGGTTGGCAGAGCAAGACCTTTTTCGACCAACAGATCAGAAACGTAAGCTTCAGGATGACAGCTTGTAATGCAGAGACTGACAGAGTGCAGAGGCCCCCGACGCTGCATTTTACCAAAATGGAAATTTACTATCGGCTTAATCAGCAAAAAATGCATCTTCAATGGTGTACATAAATTGGCACTACCTTATATAGCACTGTATGTCAACCTACCTCACTAGCTACGGTAAGTATAAATGAAGATCTTGAAAAAAAAAAAAAAAAGTTGGCACTATTCTGACAGCCTCTTGCAGGAATGCTGTGCTGTAGATTAACTGGTTGATGGTAAGTGAGAGTAGCATATGTGCTATATGTGAAGCATTTCTCTTAAGCGTTTATGCAGGAAATGTAAACGAGGGCCATAATTATGTCTGTTGGTTAAAACTTTTGCACAATGAATTTAATATACCAAATTGAATATCCCATTGCGCTGGTTGTGAAAATAGCCTAGCCGCAATTTGAAATTCAAAACATAATTTCACTGCTTTTTAAATAACCTGAAGTGATGAGAGAACAGGAAGCACAAAACGGGGAAGTTATAACACTTAACAAAACCAGGATTGGAACAAACCAGGAAGCATGTGCAGATAACACAGCATAAATCACGCCAGCCATTTTCTAGACATGGCATCTCTACACGCTGAGTACAAATGTGTAGAAATAACTACCATTTTGACAGGAGTACAACAAAATCTGCAATATTACTATCACTGTCGCTTTCCACAAGGCTTCCTATCAATGCAATGTGACCAACTTGCTATTAGCCAAGTTTTTCCATACAATGTGCAGAAAAGCAAGGAATCTACAGGTGGATTTACCTTGGCTTATGGCCTATAAGTAACCTCATGATTACATAAGTGTTAAAATGGCTACTGTTGGTATGCAGATACACTTGAACGTGACATTCTATGTTATCAAACGGTCATACCTGTTAGCTGTCAAGAGCTCAATTTCACGGCCAATGTTAGTGGACTAATGTGGAGTGTGCTATGACACTCCACAGATTAACTTTTAGAGTGCAGCTCTTAGGCACTCATTCTTGCAGGAAGCAGCAGCGGTGTCAGCAGTGTAACCTAGCAAACAAGCCCAGCAAAAGACGAGCAAATGCTGAGCAGGACATGAAAGACGCGAGCCGCGAATGACAGAGACTAGGTTGGGTATTTTTGCTTGGTGTCAGTATGCTGTTGTACGCAGCGGGTGACCTCCTTTCATTGTTTTTCACAATGTCTCGCACCAGGCATAATTTTTCAAGTGCCTGGACAGGTGCTTTTTAAGTCAGCTAGACATGAAATAGTTGTTCTCATATCTGGCATTCCAGTGCAGTCGAACCCGCTTATAACAATACCAGATTTAACACTACATCAGATATAACAATGAGCAGCCAATGCACCTTGAACTTTTGCATGCGTTTTAGGGTAAATTAAACAGCTTACTACATTGCACCCGTGCAGCATTACCGGTTACAGCCAAAGAAATACCTTGTTAGAAAAAAAGCAAGAAAGAGACAAAAATGCGAGCTGCTTTGTCACACCCATCTTCATCACACCAGCACCTCGGCAGCTAATTGACCCATTGACACCTTTGAGTCCCAAAGGCGGCACAAAGGCATACTGCGCAACACTTCATAGCATTGCTTCCAAAAACAAAAACAAAAAAGTGAGCCACTTTGCCAAACCCACCTTTGTGCCGCACACTTTGCATGGCACATCTTCATTGTATCACAGGCCTCACAGGACTCGCACGCCGCTCTCCCATCTCTCTTCCACCATCTTGCCGACAAAGGAGGGGTGAAAGGGGGACAGGCAAGGAGGCATGCTATGCAGGGTGCGAGGCAGGCACAAAGGAGGGTGTGGCAAAGCAGCTGGCATTTTTCTTTTTCTTCTTTTCCTGGATTTCGTGTTCCTTTTCTTTTCAGTGCAGACACCCACTAGCCAGATTTGCCTTGGCCATTAATAGAGAGTTTTAGAATAGGGGCCCCAAACGTTTTGGGGCCCCAAAGAAATAGCGTCGAAGCCATTGCGCATGCGCGAGACGCAAACTGCGTTTGGGTTTTGCGTTGGGAACACTATTTCACCGATTTAGCGGGAGCTCAAATAGCGTTCCCAAAAGCTTTGCGTCAACAAACATGGCGGCACCCATCGAAGCGACGGCTCTAATTTAGCACCAAACCAGGTTCGATTCGCGGTAACGCGTGAAGTTCGCAAGCTAGGAGAAGTGACTGCAGTTATTGCTTTCTCTCAACTAACGTGTGTTATGAAGATTGATTCATTAGACGCCGCTGATTCCGAATTTGAGTGTGGATTTTATGGCTCGTAGGCGTAACACGGCTAAGCTTGGCTGGTAAAGGCACGTAAAGTTGGTTTTGCTGCTCAAAACTAAGTACAACTAATTGTTTGCTGCTTGAAGAATAACCTCTAAATTGTAATTAAACGCGATTACACGCAAGTCAAATTTACTATTCATATCATAAAATGGTATATTTTATTTAATTATTTCTAATAGCTTTTCTTTGACGCCGTAGTGGCCGCTGTCAGCGCAAGACGCTATCCGCAAACGTAAAACCCTATTCCAAAACTCTTCACTCCTGCGTGCCCCAACGCTAACACCCGCAAAGCTCTTTGGGGCGCCAAAATATTGGGGCCCCTATTCTAAAACTCTCTAATGTGGCATGGGAACATTGTAGTAAGTGGTCTATGTTACCATAGAACACACACAACAGTTCACAGTGTTGCGGCTGCTCATTGTTATACCCTAGTATTGTTATAACTGAGAGCGTTATAAGTGGGTTCGACCGTACTTCATTGACTAATTCAAATGTGCGAGTGTTCGTCCCCTCTGCCTTTTTCATGCAAACCGATTATAACACTAGGGTTTTTATGGCCCTTGAATATTGTTATAAGTGGTTCGACTGTAGCGAGCTTTCACATGGAGTACACACTCTGTAAGCTTGGAAAGCTCACCAAAGATTGCAAAAATATTAACCTACTCTACAAGTGCACCCTTTTTATGATTTTGAAGATGCAAGAAATGCAGCAAAAGTAAGCTTTCAATCAAGAGAATGAATTGCCACCTGAAAGGGCTAATGCCGCATGTCCACACCCATGCTTACACACTTTATAATTGGCACTGTCATGCAATTTCGAGTTAGAGGCATAGTGAAAACTGACTATCACATTGTTTATCTCAGAAAGCATTTGCGTGGAATTCTCACTACAATATTCCTGCACATGCACCTATTTTTTGCAAGATGCACGAGGACTGATCGAATCTCATCTAGCGATCAAATAATTGCTGCAAGTTTCTCATTCGCTTTGCTTTTCTTACAGGTGCAGACATCCACGTTTGCATGCAGGCGCTCACATGGTATGCCTTACTTTTACTATTGGCCACACAACCCTAGGGCCATATTCTCTATTTCATTCTTGAATGCTTCTTGAAGGCTTGAATGCTGCAGCACTACTGTCTTTGCTGGGCCGGCTCCTCAGCATGACACATGATGAGAATTGAAAATTAAATGCAACGTTACAAAGTACGAGCTCTAGTTGTGTCACACTTACTCAAAATATAAATAGAAGTGAGAATTTTATTATGTACATCTAAAAATATTAATTCTAGTTGCTTTTGTTGCTTTAATGTTGCCTAAAATTTTTTCTTAAAAGAAGTTTCTCTGAAAACAAATCTATTTTTAAAAATGTGACTGTGGCGATGCACTTCTAAAAAAAGAAGAAAGGACATTCAAAGGGTTAAAGGGACACTAAAGGCAAATACTAAGCTGACATGGACTGCAAAAATACTATACCAAAGACCTCGCAACACTTATTTGGTGTCAAGATAAGACGACGTTTATGAGAAAATCACATTAGAAGGGTATGCATACCTTTAGCACAATTCAAATTGACCGCCCCTGAGCAGGGAGTGGCGGCGTTGTTTACACCATCGCCACCCTTTATTTCCATCTGTGAATAAAACAGCACCCGACAGACGGTGTCAAGGTTTGCTGCACAAAAGGCAAACGCGCGGCCATGGAGAAACCAAGCCAAGACAGAGCGTTGGATTCGGCGTGGCGTGGACTGCTTAATTTCGTGACATTACGTGGACGTGGCATTCTCTGCTACTCGCAGTATATGCAAGTTTTGAGAGCCAGCAAAACCATTGCAGCACAATGCGAGAACGAAACTACTTAAACGTGAAAGAGCGGGCGGCACAGAGAGGAGAAAATGAAACCTCTTGACTGCCCTCGTTGTTGCCAAGTGCAACATCAATGAGTTTTTTATCTAAAAATCAAATAGAACTGGAGAAGTAGCATTTTCTTTCCTCTTATAATGCAATATAGTTGTGTTTTTATAACAAGTGGTGGAGTACTAGTGACAGAAATGAGGAGTGCCTTCATCATCAGGCTATTACTTAAATGTCCCAGCGGAGTCTCTAATCGTGTTCTGCATTTACCTCAATTTTTAAATTACTAAAGCTTTGATTGCGATAATATTGGTGCCTTAGATGTTCTAAAGAACTAATTTATCACTTTAGCTTGACTTAAAATTTCCCTTTAGTGTCCCTTTAATATGTAGGCAATTGATTGCTATTCAGAATGTTCAACAAAGCAAAAGTGACCTGTTATTTGCTCCCAACGAATTCAAAAAGTAGTAGTGTCTATGCCTAACCTAACCGAACATAAAACAGTCAGGAGTGTTCAAAGTGCACACACTATCGTACACAAGCATGAAAACTCACAATAAACATTTCAGGTATATCTAACCTTCAACACATTGCACACCACGGTTTTGTCATCACTGACGAGCTGGATAAATGCAGCTTTTGCGTCAAGAGTCCAGCCTTCCTGAAATTGAAAAGAAAGGAGAGAGAGGAAAACATTTATAGTAATAAATAAACTGTAGTTGCCAAGGAAAATGACGCAACTAAGTTTACAAATGTAATGTGCACTCTTAAGCAAAATTACACCTTTTTGCCACACAACAATAATCGTCATCTGTCGTGTCCGCATTTCCTTTTTTTAACGCAGCGAGCCCGGTACTTTCCAGTAACGAATGGCATGCGCATTATCAGGATGACATAGCATTACCGACAGGAAAGTAGCAGGCGCGGCGCTTTCAAGAAAGGAAACGCAAGCAAGGCAGATGACGATTATTGTTGTGTGGCAGAGATACACCCCAAAGGGTGCAACTTTGCCTAAGAGTGTAGCTAAGATACTGAATGCAGAAAAAGAAAGAAAAAATCATAAAATGAATGAATGAAGTATTTCTGGGTTTTACATGCCACAACCTCTATCTGATTATGAGGCACACCATAGTGGAGGACAACAGATTAATTTCGACCACCTGGGGTTCTTCGATGTGTACCCAATGCACAGTACACAAGCGTTTTTACATTTCGCACCATCGTATTACGGCCACCACGGCCAGGATTTTATCTTGCAACCTCGTGCTTAGCAGTATAATGCCAAAGCAACTAAGCAATGATGGCTGGTCACAAAATGAAGTTAGTCAAGAAACATATATGCACTCATTATATTACGAATATTGGTAACATAGACAGTAGTGGTAATGGCCAAGAGCATTTTGGAGCACATTTCATAACAGTCAACAATGATGATTGTGAATGGTTATCAGCCAGACACTACTAATGCACATTAACAATGGTTCCGGAGTACCAGCTCACATCACTGCAAATATTTTCCCGGAATATAATCAATTTACGTGCCACTTACGAATGAATTACACCTATCACACAGTCTCATTGAGTTAACCTGCACAGTAAGAACAAAAAATACCACCCATCAACCAAGTGGTAAAGTAAGCCACAAAAAGGCACAAAGAACTTGCAGCAATGCAGTCACATAGTACGTAGGAAGCTCTTCAAGTAATTTTACATTAGGCCTCAAGTCGGATCTAGCCAGTAATATGGCCAAGCTACAAATATGCGGCATTACGAGCACACACAGAAAAATGCAACACAGCAGAACAGCTAATAACATCCAAGGGGGTAGGTTTCAGCAGTGTCCTTTTATACTTTTAAGTGTTGAAGCACCCTGTTTTCAGTTTGCTGAGTGCGATGACACAGCCGCCGACGCCTCTCCCAGAACAGACGAACAACTCATCCATATTATATCATCGGCTAGTGGCTCTCTTCGACTCCCACCCCTCTCCTTCTTCAGCGATGCTGATAATCTTCAGCTTCTGCTATGCTGCAAAGGACGGCCGTTGAGCGCTACTCATCATCATCTGAATTCTAGTTAGCCAGAGCCTCGTGCAATATCGCTATCCCCATGTGCACTTCGCTAACTATTGAACGGAAAATGGGGACCCCTACAGAGAAGGAGAATGGGTGACCACGAAAGAGGGGAGGAGAGAGCTTCAACACACAAGGGTGGGGAGAGGGTGGGTTCCCTAGGAGCTAACAAAACTTTGAATGGTGGAGAACTCTGCCTTGATGTGTGGCTTACTGGCAGCATGCACCGTGCTCTCATGAGGCCCAACCTAAAGGCGAAATTCACATATAATCCACACCCCGACTTTAGAGTTAAATTTTCTGAATGTTTGGTGCGGATATGTGCAAAAACACGCTAGATTTCTAATGGTGGACCTTGAACATGCGCCAGTACTGGGTTAGATTAATCCAGTAACCCTTTAGTTTTATCTAGTTTTATAAATAGCAGGAGACTCGACAGCACTCTTCGCATAGGGTGATGGCGACTGCCACCTGATGTTGCCCATAACTCCTTTTCAAAGTGGCCTCAGAGATTGTGCGGCATGGCTCATCTTGGAGTAGCCTTGGAGCAGTTTCTCTTATTTTTAGCATGGATGTAGCTGCTTTAACGAAATGTAACAGATTAGAGCAATTGTAACAGCATTCCCACCACTGCATAGACAACACCAAACGCCTTGAAAGGTACAGTCTAGCCTTACCACGAACACTGGGATTTGGTTTAAAAGGACGTCTTGTTGGGCCAGTTGGTCACAATTCATCTTGGCTACTAGGCGCGAAAACACACACGACACAAGGAAGGAGACGGGACAGAGCGCCACTTACAACTTTTTTTTTTTTTTTTCGGAGGCACACCACACACTTATATACCTGTCTTAGACGCAAGGACACAATCACATCAAGATTGATATGGAAGCGCACTGGTTAAATATTTCTTTTCAGCCATATATAAAGATATTGACGGGTCGCTGACGCACATGCTTCCTTTCTTTCCGATAAAGAAAGCTTCAATCACTTCCCGAGCTTTTTGACCTTTACTTTTTGCCAGAATTCACGCCCCTGCAAAACATGGCTCACAAGAGCGTGATGGGCAGGAGTTAATGTGCTTGGGAATGTTTGGCCCTTCTTTATCTTGTTCTACATTTCTCTCATGTTCCCTAATTCGATCGTTAACGCAGTGCCCCGTTTGCCCTATGTAGGAGCGCCCGCATGAGAGGGAGATTTCGTACACAACGCCTTCGTTGCACTTCATGAACGGTCGCGCATGCTTGGTGCCGCATCCATTTTTATCGTCTCGTATTTTTTCGATACGAGAACAAAGGCTTCCTAGCTTTCGGGGGGCTGAAAACACAAGCGGCACCCCATGCCTGCTAGCAACCTTCTTTAAATTGTGGGCCATCTTGTGTACATAGGGCACCACCACAGGCCTCACTACCTCATCTCGACGGGGATCTTCCCCAGCTCTCACAGCCGCACTCTTCATTTTTTGTAGCAGGCTTTCAGCGACTGCCATCACAATCGAGTCAGGGAATCCAGCTGCGGACAGCCTGGTCAATTGGGTCTGGAAGCTAAGCTGCATCTTGTGAGGGCACGATTTTCCGAGGGCGGATGGCAGGCAAAGTGAAGCCATCCCCTGTTTTATTAATTTCGAATGGGCGGAGTCGTATGGCAGAAGTCCTTTCTTTGCACGAGGTGCATATGCCCAACAAACGCGATCCGCACAAAACTCAATATTTATATCTAGAAACTGTAGGTGGTTCCCCTCAGGCACTTCAATTGTGAATTGCAAGCCATTTCCATGTTGTCGGAATATGGATAAAATATCATGCACATTCTCTTCGAAGTTCAAACTTCTGTCCTTACTAAAAAATATCAAAAAATCATCCACGTATCTAAAAACTTTTAAAACGTGCCTAGCCGGTAAAACCTGATGTAAAACTTGATCCATTTGCGAGAGAAAAATATTACACAATACTGGCGCCACACAGGATCCTATACAAATGCCGGCTTTCTGCAGGAAGAACTGCTGGTCAAATGTTATAAAAGTCGATTGCAAGTAAAACTCTAAAAGGGTTAAAAAATCAGCAATGGAAATTCCCGCATTGTTCTGGAAGGAAATGGGTTCATTTTTTTCTATACACTCTCGGACGGCAGTAAACAGGGCCTTGTGAGGGATAGAGTAGAATAAATCCACCATATCGATGGAAAAGGCACGCCCAACATCCAATTGTAAGTGGCGCTCTGTCCCGTCTCCTTCCTTGTGTCGTGTGTGTTTTCGCGCCTAGTAGCCAAGATGAACTGGGATTTGGAATAAAAATTAAAGCACACTTATGGCACTGCGCACAACTTCCTGCATGGACTTTCCAAACACAGAAGTATTTTCATTGAATATGCACCAAATAAAGCTTCTACATCCAGTAACTTCGGGCACTCATGCTTGGAGACATTCACATTAAGCATTTCATTCATTCTTGGTTCAAAATTACAAGATTACATTTTAAATTTATCCTTAAGGTGTCTTGGAATGAGATCTTGGACATTTCAGAATTCTTTTTTATAGATGATGTCGAAGTGATATGTACAGTCAGCAACAAAAGTTCACGAGACATGAGATTTGAGAAGCTGAATTTCCAAGACACCTTGGCATATACTGTATTAGCACACTTCCACTGAGCCCCGATTGTAACATGCGGTTATATTACTGGCCAAATATGCAAAAAAAATAACTTGGTGCCTATTCTACTGCGCACATCAAGTAACGAAACCCAAGTTGACATGCGCTGGATGAAACAACTTTATGGAACACACACCCGCACACAGATGAATCTTAGTGGCTAGTCACTATCAGAACATCATCTCCTTTTTGCTGTCTACTGACCACAGATAGTCATCTTCAGTTTCATCTGATGCATTAGAAATGTCCCACGTTCAGCAAACTGGAACATGGAGACCGCATACCAAGGCATAAAAAAACAATGTCTGTTCGATTGGCAGTGTGGCTAGCTACCTTGCATGGAGCGTTTCTTTTCATTATTTGAATAATAAGAAGCGGTTTCATTTTTGATTTTGAGTAGAATTAGTTATGAATGCAACATGCATGCAAATTTAAATGCACATGTTATTAAAAGAAAGGTGTGCATTAGAATCATGCAAATATGGTAACCGTAACAGGTAAATTCAAAGTTGAAGTGTGCAGTTGCCTTTGCAATGTACAGAGTGATCCATTAAATTAGAAGCACTATGCCCAGAGCAGAAATTCACATTTGCTCAGGTCCTGGAAACATTTTGGCCGATTGTGCATCACTGTCTGACTGTTCAATACGAGTTAACAATTTGTTTCACAATATGACTTTATTTCAATACTTTATTTGATAATGTGCAGTTGCAATCAGTTGATGATTTTGAAGTACTGGGCATGTGGGCATACACAAACTGATCTTTAACTTGCCTTGTGCAAACAAGAATAATAATTTGTACTCACTTCTTGCTTATGTTGCAAAGTAACTCATTTTATGCTCATATGCAGAGGACAGCTAATATTTGTGCCTTTTTCGGAACATATGAAAGAAACTACTGAACTTAGTCTTTTACATCATACGAGAACATTTACAGGATGCTGATTTTCATCAACAAATGGCAAGAGAAAATATCTTCATATTTGACTAGCTGATCGAAGAGCTTTCAGTATATCGGACATTTCATTTAACTTGAACCAAACTCCCCAAAAAAACTCACTTTGGGAGGACGAATTTCTAAAAAAAAAAAATTTCCCCCTTGAGCAGTTAAACATAATTGACTTCTCCTAAGCTTCTTCTGGCTTTATTGTATGTTACTGTGTAAAGATATATATAAAAGAGAGAAAACTAACAGAGAACAAAGAAAGCTAACTAGCATAATCACTGCCTGTGGCTGTACTATATTTACAGTAGCCAACCAACTAGTAGAAAGAGAGAACTGTAAAAATGTCCATATAGTTGTACAGTCTCAAAATTTTTAGAAAACCCAGCAAAATCAACTTTGTTCACAAGTGGACTTCCTAGCTTCTGGATGGTTAACCACAGATATTGATACTATACTAAAGCGACTATATAATAGCAACAATTTGTGTGCAGGTGTGTGCAAGCGGGCATCACCGATTACTTCTGTCAGTGATGGATGTCCTGTACAGTCAACGACCAATTTTCCGGAACCCCTATTTTTCGGACATGCCAGATAATTTGGACGCCTTCACGGCACTACCATGTACCCCATGAATAGGGCTCCATGTTTTCGGAGTTTCTTTTTCTTGAAATTCGGAGGGTGTGTTTCGGAGTTTATTTTATGGCGGAAATTCAGCGTTTATCAAAGTTTTCAATTTTGCATTACTCTCAATACTCGGAAAATTTTAGATGAAATGATATCTGAACACGAAAACATCAGAACGCACAAAGCATATTTTAGTTGTCTGGAAGGTTTGAATGCACAAACACGTATACACACAAGCACAAATACTTGAATAAAGAACACCTATGTTTGTGCATATTACAACCTTAAAGCTTGTTGTAATAGACACAAGCATACTTTGAGGTTGCTGTCACTGATGGAAGATGGGGCTTCTGCAGGTGGATGTGGCGTTGCGATTGTAGATGCTCCGCAATTCTCAAGGCACCCTTGTCGTTGGCAATGCTAACTGTCACATGACAAAACTTGCGAACAATGACTCCTTCAGATGACGTTGAATCTTCAAAATCACTAAACTCCTTTATGTAGTCACTGGAAAGCTTTTGTTTCGTTCACATTTTGCTTGCCCGAAATTCACATGCTACAGAAATTTGTCACGTGAGCATGCCATGCTTTCCACCAGCAGGCTTTCTGCTTTCAATTCAGTTCCCTGGCGCTCGAGTGCCGCCAGGGAACCGTATATCAAGATGTCGTCTCGCGCTTTCCGGGGCGACAAGCCCTGCTTTAAATGTGCGATGGGTGCAGTCTACAAGATACTGTTGATGTGCGGTAAAGTTTATATCGGCCAAACCGGGCGATGTATCCTAGCCGCTTAGAACATACACTTTATCGAAAGGCTTTCGATAAAGAACAGGGTCATATTGGCGGTTAAAATCGGAGTTTATTGGATAAATCCAAATTGTAAAAAATTTTACTGGCAAGCGTTTATCGGATTTTTTCGGATTTATCCGAAAACACAGAGCCCTACCGATAGAGTTAATGTATAAGAACGTCTGAAATTTTGGACGCAAAAAACCTTCACTGTCCGGTCGTTGCCATGACCACAGGTATGAAACTGAATTAATCGAAACCACCACCACAATCCTGCACTTGGATTATCTCGCCGCCTTGAGCCGGCACTCTCGCACGCAATCCACTGCCAGCCATAGCCACACTGCAGCAACTACTTCGACATTCGCTACCAAGCTTCTTGCTATTCGCTGCCATGTTTTTCATTGAAACAATTCACCACTGTTCGCAATGGCGCCGACTCCACCTTCCCAATCCTGGCCAATGGCTTCGAAGCGCGAAAAGCATGGCGCGCTATATGTCACTTCCCGAAAGTCAGCGTCGCCCCAAAAACGCAGTGTTGCACGGTTAAGCATACCAAAAGTTAAAAGGGGCAATTGCCACGGGACATGGTATGTTTCCTTTAATAATACATGCATGCACCCGCCATCTCCTATTACAGTACGAGCACCGATATGCCTAATAAGTGTACTGGCAGGCCTTTAGAGCTATTTCGGATGTGCCTTTTTTTTTTCCATTTCGGATGTGCCATTTTAAGGACACTTTCGCAGCCCCTAGGGAGTCAGAAAAATCGGACGTTAACTGTAATCTGTAAATATGTGTGAATAAATCTTCTGGAACTTCCCACTCATGTGCTAGCTCATTGCACATGTGCCACTGCAGTTAAGTATTCCATTCAATTAGCTTCCTTTAATTTGAACTTCTTTTATTTCGAACTAATTTTCAGGCCCCTTTGAGTTCGAATTATCGAGATTCGACTGTACAACAATCAATTCTGTCTCTCGCTTACTGCTCCCCACTAGTCTTCTCGTGCAAGACGGTGGGTGAATGTCACCAGGGTTCTTGCAACACAAAATGGGCAAACCCTGCACTTCTCTCCTACTCATGCAGCAATTCATATTCCCAGCTGGCCTATGCAACACACAGCTTTCGCTACACATACTGCACATAGTTTTTCATGTCACATTTTTTAACTAAGTACTCCACACTTACAACAGAAATTTATGCTGTAGACAGGCATTCTGTCGAGAGAATGAGTCCTTCGCAATATCTGCAAGACAGCTACGCAGCAAAAGCTTTTTTATCACAGCAGATTCTGTTACGCATAGCGGCCATATTGTGCCCAATAATGACACATTACTAAACGCAGTTTTCTACAGTATAATAAAGTGCATTACCACGCCAGTCATGGCAACCCTGCACTTCAGCTCAGTGTTATGCCCAGCCTGATCATCTGCTAGTCTCTCTGTATGCTGTTGCACTGCGTGTCAGACAGCACAAATGCTGGTTGATACAGCAGCCCGGTTGAGCCCTAATACCCCCACAAAACACAAAACATACTGGCACTTCAGGACAAAAAAAAAAAAAATCTAAACATGCAGTTAGTAAACAGTCCTCTCGTTCCAATAAAAACCGAACCCCCCTTCAAGGCTACCCTCTTTCTACCCCTGAGCACATACCCCTGGACTTCTTACACTAATAAAAACTGTCTGTAATAACAGAGTGGTGTTTTTTTTTTTTCATCTAGGCTGCACTACATGACGTCAAAAAAATTTGAAAATGGCTTTATGGCTGAGTAGAGCCTTAGGTTCATCACTGGCCTGTCCTATGTGCCAGGTTCACCCCTGAAGCTATCAACATGCCTCACCACAACACACAAAATGCTTCACTACATGATCTGTTTGTCATTTTGGAATGTATACAAGAACTTTCCATATCTATTGCCTTGCATGTAAAGTTAGTAGAAGATTACGATGTCTTGTAAATGTGCAACGCACTGAGCAGCAAGTAAGTGCAGGGGCCAAGTGTGCCCCCACATCAAGCCGGAGGTCGATTCTGTACGTAATTCACTTTCTTCAATATCGAGGTTGACGATGGAATTGCTATCTTGTAGAAGAGCTGATGTCAGGGTGCTGCAAAAGATGGTTTTGCATGGCAACCAACCAACGAGAATTGGAATTGTAAGTAGTTGACTAGGTCATTTTTAATTATTACTCCCTTCAAAACACTTTGCAGCACCGAAGCACCACAGCAGGGCAGTGGGTACAACAGAATAAAAAGCACAAGGAAGGAAAGAAAGTCAACAGTAGTTTGTATACAGTCAAACCTCAATATAACAAACCTTGATTTAATTAAATTTGCAATGCGAGAGCTATATAAATTTTTATATCTTAGTTACATTGAAAACTGTACTTCTTTTGCAATTTAAAGAAGTAATTTCATGACACGGTCTCACTTTAACAAAGATTTTGGCCATTTCAAGCATGTACTTGGAGCCTGTATGCTAGTAAATCTAGCAAAAAACTATAACAAATGTCGGCTGAGGCAAGTTATTTCAAGCATCCTTCCGCATGAAAAGTTTTAGTGGCAAAAAAGCCGTCAAACCGCAAACACTGGAATATGGTAGACTGGTAGGCTCAACACAATGCACGCAAATGCCTGGTGCTGTGAGGCACGCCAATGCATTGCTCATGGCACGATCTGCCCTGCACGCACTGGCACTCATAACCTGACCGTCTTGAGATTTGTTTATAAGTGCTTACTGACAAAATAATATCCACCAGGAGTGCTCTGGGAATTTGTGAAGCTGTTTTTACTGCCGACACTTCAAAACCTTGAATCAATGAAATTAGCAATTTATCAAAGTTCACTTGCTGTAAGTACAATTTTGTTATATCGAGGTTCTATGATGGCAGTGTACAGGAAGGGCAACATTCACAAATTGTTGACTACTTTAGAAAATAGAGCCCGATCGGCTGTCACCACATATGCAGGCAAGGCATTCCATTCCGAAACTTCATGGAAAGAAAGAAAACTTCATGCAATTTGTACGGCATTTAATCTGCATTATCTTACAACTGTGGTCCCACCTGTAGGAGACATAATGGGGAGTTTTTAGGTACAGTTAAACCTCGATATAGCAAAGCCAGCCATGCTTTCGCATGCACTCCGTCCCTGCGGCTGATAGAGTAGCTTGCAGTGGGGAGCAAATGCTTTGTCTGCCTCTCGCCTTCAATGCGTCTCTGGAACTTGAGATTACACAACCTCCAGTAGTAAACACACGGAAAGACAGTGCACATGACGCCACAACATCTCAGCACGCCCACTCTTTGCACACGTAGCAGAGTACGCAGCAGAGCAGAGGGCACATCGGCTGCGTAAGCGTTCAGCCGTGCTGTCAGCCATGCCCAGTCATGGCATTGCTAGAAAAAGCAACATGCGGCAACCTGCCCAAGATTTCCATTTATTTTCTCGGTGTTTCTCTGTGGCAGCAGTGAAATTTCGTTTTATTGATATCATGTATAAACACAAAAATTATAGACCGATCAGCTTACTGTCCGTTGCCTACAAAGTATTTACTAAGGTAATCGCAAATAGAATCAGGAACACCTTAGACTTCTGTCAACCAAAGGACCAGGCAGGATTCCGTAAAAGCTACTCAACAATAGACCATATTCACACTATCAATCAAGTGATAGAGAAATGTGCAGAATATAACCAACCCTTATATATAGCTTTCATTGATTACGAGAAAGCGTTTGATTCAGTCGAAACCTCAGCAGTCATGGAGGCATTACGGAATCAGGGTGTAGATGAGCCATATGTAAAAATACTGGAAGATATCTATAGCGGCTCGACAGCCGCCGTAGTCCTGCACAAAGAAAGCAACAAAATCCCTATAAAGAAAGGCGTCAGACAGGGAGATACGATCTCTCTAATGCTATTCACAGCATGTTTACAGGAGGTATTCAGAGGCCTGGAGTGGGAAGAATTGGGGATAAAAGTTGATGGAGAATACTTTAGCAACTTGCGATTCGCTGATGATATCGCCTTGCTTAGTAACTCAGGAGACCAATTGCAATGCATGCTCACTGACCTGGAGAGGCAAAGCAGAAGGGTGGGTCTGAAAATTAATCTGCAGAAAACTAAAGTATTGTTTAACAGTCTCGGAAGAAAACAGCAGTTTACGATAGGTAGCGAAGCACTGGAAGTGGTAAGGGAATACATCTACTTAGGGCAGGTAGTGACCATGGATCCGGATCATGAGACTGAAATAACCAGAAGAATAAGAATGGGCTGGGGTGCATTTGGCAGGCATTCTCAAATCATGAACAGCAGGTTGCCACTATCCCTCAAAAGGAAAGTGTATAACAGTTGTGTGTTACCAGTACTAACATATGGGGCAGAAACCTGGAGGCTTACGAAAAGGGTTCTGCTGAAATTGAGGACGACGCAACGAACAATGGAAAGAAGAATGATGGGTGTAACGTTAAGGGATAAGAAAAGAGCAGATTGGGTGAGGCAACAAATGTGGGTAAACGACATCTTAGTTGAAATTAAGAAAAAGAAATGGGCATGGGCCGGACATGTAATGAGGAGGGAAGATAACCAATGGTCACGAAGGGTTACGGACTGGATTCCAAGGGAAGGGAAGCGTAGGAGGGGGTGGCAGAAAGTTAGGTGGGCGGATGACATTAAGACGTTTGCAGGGACAACATGGCCACAATTAGTACATGACCGGGGTAGTTGGAGAAGTATGGGAGAGGGCTTTGCCCTGCAGTGGGCGTAACTAAGCTGATGATGATGATGATGATGATGATGTATAAACACCCGTCATTACACTGAGGTTCTAAATACATGGTGTTCAATGAACTAGAAGCCAAAAGTTTAATGCTTCATATTATCGAGAATTTCATTCTGCCGAGGTTTAACTGTGTTTTCATCTATTCCAGCTGTGTTGTTACTATAAATAGAGCATAAAAGCTTAGCCTGAACTTTTTCCTTTTCGAATACACTGGCTCAATCCCAATGCTGTTCTTTCATTGCTGTTACGATTATTTTCCAGGAGTACTGTTTCGTTATACATCTAGTGCCACAATTTTGCATACCGTCAAGCTTATCTATGTTGCATTGTTGGTAAGGATCCAAACCAGCATTTTCGTATTCCAGGTAGGGTCTAATCAAAAAACGGTATGCTGCTTCCCTCAGGTTCCGAGGGGCAGTAAGTGTTTTAATGACAAGGTTTAGTACTTTGCTGGTTTTATTCACAATCATGTCAATGTGCTTGCTAAAAGTCAGGACCTCCAAAGGCACTACTTTGAAGTGTTTATTTAACCTCAGATTCTTTTCTAAGGGTGCTTTGACCTATTTTACAGTTATTATTTATTAAATGTTTCAATTTATAGAAGGCCATGGGACAGCACTTGTGTGTATTAAGGCCAGTTTCCAAGTCCCCACTCCAGAAGGTGCTTATAAAGATCCTGCTGGAACGCTGCATCTTTAGCGTCTTGAATAGCTCTGTAGAACACACAGTCATCAGCAAACAACCTGATGTTGGGGAAACATTTGAAGCAATATCATTCAAATATATTAGAAATAAGTAACCTCTCAGTAAATATTTTTTTACTGCTCATAACGCATTGTTTTCTAACTCATGACAATTACATTTATGATGCTATCATCCATCTCTAGTGCTCTAATTTATGTAGGAATGACTCATGAGAGGCAGTATTTGAACGCTTTTTAGTACTAAAAAACATTGCATCAGTCTGTACCCTATTTTAAGCTGTTTCTGCTACATCACGATAGAGCTCAACTAATTGAGCAGTACAGGAAATGCCTTTTCGAAAACCTTGTTGTGCTGGTCAGAAAAAGTTATTTGATTCCAAGTGCTTCTATGTTTTGCTAGTATGTGCTGAAATATTTTGTAGGATATGGAACATAAAGAGATGGGCCTATAATTACACGCAGGTGACTGCAAACCACTCTTGAAGACAGGCACAACATAGGTAGTCTTCCAATCTTCGTGAAACACTTCTGTTTCTAGCGGTCTAATTTTCTCCTACTTTTTCAGTGTTTATAATTTCCCCGACGTTTCCTGGATTTTTCGGTCGCTAGACACCTTGTGTGAGACGCACAGCTCTCAGGGTGGGAGTCAATCAAGAGGAAGCATTAGAACATCTAACATGCACACAGCTGCTATTCGAAGATTAGATAAATGAAGCCTGCTGTGGCTGCTAGCACAGATCCACACTCAGGTGTCCTCCAGTGCTCAGTTCACCAATGGGAGGGCTTCACCAGTCTCATCATTTCAGTTCCATGAAAAGGCATCTTCATTAGCTTCATCACACCACAAATGTCTGCATCTGTATTACACAGTTATACCCACTTATACCAAGCACGATAAATCTGCTAAATATGGTTGTTATATCAATAGTTCATTGTATTTGAGCTTAGCACAGTGGAACTAAAATTTGTAGTGCAACTGAAGTCTGATCCTGGCAAGAAGACATAGTGAGACTGTTTTAAGTGCATTTGATTGCAGTTATACAATCACGGCATTTTCATTGAGCTCCAACCTTCCTTCTCAGTTATACATCAGTTCCCACTCAGAGAGCAAATTATAGAAAATGATAAACGATACACAAACACTAGTGCGTACTACCTCAGTGCATACTAAAGGAAGATTGAGAAACTATCTTGGTGCACTACAGTAGGCATGAATGTATGCACGTGTATTGTTCCTAAATTAACATTTTATTTCAGCCTGTAGTGAGCATTATTGCAGTGCCCAAGTATTTAATCGGCATTACTCCTAAATAAATAAATAATATTTACAATAGTTAGACCAATCAATGGAACCATCAGAACAGGCCAGCCATAAAACCACTGTAAAATTAAGAGCTTGACAGTGGCAACTCTTGTGTAATGAATACCAAGGAGGCATGCTTACAGGAGTTGCAGGTTTCAAGTATTCCATGGTGGCTCGCACGGCTTGGGGTGGCAGGTCAAAGAAGTCATTCCTGAAATCAGCAAACAAGCTTTCTCATAAAAACATTTAAAAAGAACACTTCATTTAGGCAAAACAATTTCCAGGTGAAAAAATATGAGCAGCAAATGAAAGATCGAAACCAAATGCCTTTACGTAAAAAATGCAAAATAATTTTAGCTCCATATGCTTAAAGTACTGTACATTGATCACAACCCTAACCCTAAAAGCCTGTGTAGCTCTGATGCAAGACAGCAGTGCACCTCGCATGCGTCGATGCGCTTGTTGTGCATTTTTTTTAAGATAAGGTAGAAATGGATGTACGTGGGAGCAGACCAGCCTGTATGGATACACGTTCTGCTGCCATCAGCACACATACGGTGAATCACGCATGAATGTGGTTGGCCGTGTGTTCGTTACAATGCCAACAATACACCATTTAAACAGCTGCTCATCATACAAGGGCAACAAGCAAGGCACACTGTTTCATCAGGCTTCGGAACAGACTTCTTGTTTGAACCGATCTGTCCCCGTTCTTGACCAAATTAAAAAGTTGGCGCGTCTCTGTTCACATGCTGATCAGTGCTCTGAAGCCTCGTGATCCCTTTGTTCTTGGCCCTTCCCCTCCGGCTGCAGCGTTCGTGACTGCCAACACTACTCAGGTGCTATTAGTTCTGACAGTGGCCTTCAGCTTGCAGAGCATTTGAATCCATTCCCACTCGTGTAATTATGCGAGCAAGAATGAAATGCGTTCAGCGCAGGCCCGCGAATCACAAAGCGACAAGTATCGCGTGTTGATAAAGCAATGGGGAGGGGGTCCTTCCATGAAGCGCAGATGTAGCCTGCAGTGGTGTTTAAATTGAAACTGTAATGTGTAAAGATCCGTCCAAGTGGGGGTTGGGTTGGATTAATTTTGACAGCTCGTGCAACCCTAAAATGCCATTCATGGCTGGCGGTACAACTAGACATCTCCAGTTCAGCATCCCATGTCTGGCCTTAGGAAATGATAAGAGTGTCATCCACGCTTTCTAGTGGAACATGTTGGAGGCCTTGCACATTCTTGACACAGAGTGGCGATCTGCTCTTGCTGATAATTAATGGCCACAGTGTGCATGAGCCATGGTTTCACATGCGCAGCAAGCAAAAATATGAGCACCCTGCTAATTTTTCCAGGAGGCTTAATCTCCTGTTTAACAGCGTCTGCCAAAACAGTGCCCCTTCAAATTCATCAACACTAAATATTTCCGATGATGCAAGTCACACTCCGTTAGGAGAAGCGCACTTGCAGGGGTGCAGTGCACCGCAGCATTCAATATATTGAATGTGGAGATGAACAGGAGCTCGATATACACGTAATACATCGTTATATTTTTGCATGGGATTTCCAAGGCAATTTTATGACTGTTCGACATAGACAATATTTCCGAATTTGATTTATGCTTGTAACTTGGTTTCTTTTCACTACTTCCCATCATCGAACATTGTTACATCTTACAACAGTGTATTCTGCAGAGGCCACAAACTGCCCCTTTAAGATATTGTATTTGCTGACTCACTGCACTTCACTGGCATCCATGCTATGTGCTACCTACTG
Source organism: Dermacentor albipictus (assembly GCF_038994185.2). Classification (NCBI taxonomy): domain Eukaryota; kingdom Metazoa; phylum Arthropoda; class Arachnida; order Ixodida; family Ixodidae; genus Dermacentor; species Dermacentor albipictus. Next base: position 14,066,415 of record NW_027225567.1, read on the forward strand.
ACTCAGAAACCACTGCACTTTCTTTATGAGGGACAACTAAGCTAAAAGTTCCTAGAAAGATGCTGCCCTGTCATGACAAAAGAAGATGTGCTGCTACATTGCTATGAGAAAGGAACGTTGCCCAGGGAGGCGCTCATGAAAAATGGCCCTCAGTGCCTTAACATTTAATCTCTCAAACAAAAGCGGAGCTGCAACAAGCACGTTCTTATGTTTTACAAAACTGTAGCCTTGGCAAGTTTTCTGTGTTCTTTTTCATTTCCCTCAGTATGACACTGAAAACGATTTATAGGCTACAATCAACGAGGACGAAATTATTTGTCAGAAATGCCCTAGAAGTACTTGTGTAGAAAACTGGGAGCCACGGAAACACCTGCAAGCGTATACTGCCGATAGTGTTGCGGTGTGGTTTCAAGAGGATCAACTCACTGTAAGAGTTCCTTCATGCAAAATAACTCAAGAAGGGCGAGAATTGCATAGAGGGAATTGTTTTCTAGATTCACAAAATAACATCTCACAATGGTGGTTCAAGGTTTCAGCAAAATACAATTCACGAGTGAATAAGCTATAAACGCAATCGAAATTCAAACAAGCGATCACTTGATCCATTTCTGCCTATTTTAGATGCAAATAGAGGCAGTTTCTTTGTAAGCAGAGTGACATTGATTTTTTTGGAGCCACTTATGGGTGTCCACAGTGCCTGAATTAAAGGTGTGTCCACATTAGCAGCACAAGATCACCACATGGCGTTTGTGGTTCATGGGCCCATGGCCGGCGGTGGTCTTGCTGGCAAATGGAAAGACCCCTCTTTCACACAGAGGATCTGCCTGCGAGATCTCACTGCTGCAAACCAACATGGCCGTTCAGCGACAGAGGAGTTGTCATGGCTACACTCTGACATTGCTGGCAGCCTCACCGCCGCTGACTGATCGCCACCAATATCATCACTTGGCCTTTTCCAGTTAGCTTTGAATCTGTAGCTGACTGTACTTCAAAACGAACAGCCGAAGCTCCCAAGCCACAATGTTTTGTTACCACTGTTGCTGCTTTAACCTCTCCTTGCAATTATTTTACACAAAGAAGAAAACGTGCCAATATTTGCACTGCCGCCAGCTGAGATGCAAGCACAATTAAGCCGTTTCGCCATGTTCCGTCGGTAGTCGTGCACTACAGCTAAAGTTGATTTGCGTCGGAACTCTTATTGGTGGCCGTGGACATCGGTTTTAATAAAACGAACTTTACATGTTCATTTACTCTGGCAGACATAATTTTGCCTGGAATAGAAGATGCATAGCGAAAAAAACCTGTGTTTCTGTCCCCAGTCTTGGTAATACATCGGTGCTGGTGAAGCATAGATGTGCTGTTTCTGCAGAAAACATGAAGTGTTCGTTGTTTATCTTCGTTGTAAGATTGTATGATTAGCAATGTCATTTGTTGCCTTTTAATTTTGTCACCAGGCACTATCAAAGGTGCACACCGGTGGAAACAATGGGCATTTATGGCGGCTGGCACTAATATTACTTTAGTGCTCCCGAAAAATATGCTGGCTATACATATTCTTGTACTTGAAACATGTTCTCAGTCAGTCCAATTTTCGCTTTCAATAAAACCAAATGCACACATATTTTGTCCGAGGAGGTCTAGAAATAATAGTTGAAATGGCATGCGATTATGCCTGCCTGAAAAAAACGTCGCTGCCTTTTCATTTTATCACCAGGCGCTGTCAAAGGTGCGCACCGCTGGAAACACTGGGCATTTATGGCGGCTGGCACTAATATTACTTTAGTGCTCCCATAGAGTTTCTCACTTCATTACCTAGAGGGAAATCTGGCGCTGCTGCGCTGTGGTATGGATGGCAATGCCAGTATATTGTGACTTCGGATTGGCATTGTTCTCGGAGAGACAGGACACCTTGAAGACGCGCTTGGCAAGCACCGTTCCGTCTGTCACAATGATTCATTTTCTACTAAAACAGCACGTAAAAGGCTATTTTGGTTTTATTATTACGCAAAAACGTGTTTTGTTTAACTATAAGAACTTGTTATTGCGTGTACGATTATATGTTACGTAAAATGTATCAGCGGGCTGCTAAAGTTGGAGGACAGACGACAAGGTTCGCGCTCGCTTTGAAACAGTTTGTCGTCTGTTCTTGCTTTTCTTCGCTTGGTCATGCATTGTAGGTGAGTAAAGATGTAATATGCATGCATGGAAACATTTTAAGAAGATTTTACTTTGAGAATGCGTTATTTGTGTAGCCAAATCCACGTTTTAGACGAAGCCTCTTACAACACCAGCCAACACGAGCCCTGCAGACACATATACTGTCATTCCCATGACGGCGCGGTGCCCCCTTAAGAAACTCCCATAGACGGTGGCGCCAGATTTCCCTCTAGGTGTGAGAAACTCTATGAGTGCTCCCAAAAAATATGCCGGCTATACATATTCTTGTACTTAAAACATGTTCTCAGTCAGTCCAATTTTCGCTTTCCATAAAATAAAATGCACACATAGGGTATTTTGTCCGAGAAGGTCTAGAAATAATAGTTGAAATGGCATGCGATTATGCCTGCCTGAAAAAAAAAAACGTTGCTGACACTCATGCTCATAGTTTTCACAAACAATAATAGAATGATAGAGCAATATTCAAATTTACTATTTGTGGCAATTAACCACTCAGGAATAACAACAACCTTCTAGCTTCTTTTTTTTTCCTCCCACGGCTTTTGAAAATTCCTCCCCATACCACTGCTGGCCATTTTCTTCTGTTTGTATGACTAGCGCTAGCGCTACAATCCTATGCGTATGATAACCCTAGCACTACGTCGACTGAAGAATGCAAAGGAACATTCGCACTTGATATGACGGAACAGCTTGTTCTCCTGCACAGCCCAAGATCATGCAATCGCACTAACGAGCCCTGGGGCATGCGCACCTGGCCCTCATAGACGGCTGCGCATCGCCCACTAGTGTCGTCGACGTCAGCCCCTTGGGGGCATAAAAGCTCGACTGCTTTGCGGTCACCGACCAGTGAGCATGACACAAGCTTTGAGGCCGTGCGACTCGCGAATCCGTTCTTGTTTCTTCACCAGGTGAGAGACCAACGTTCAGCATATACGTATCGTAGCAACAACGTTTCTCTCTTGCTTCTGCCATGCCCACGATCACTACTTGTACAATTGGCGACTGCCTACCGCTGTTTTGTTGATTTGCTGTCTTCCTATAGCGACATAGAAACCAGCCCAGGACCAACATCAGAGGAAATGCTTAAGACAATACTAGACCAAATACGAAAGCTAAAGCAAAGCGCGAATTTCACAAATCACCAGCTTTGTGAAACTGTTAACAAGCCGTCTTCCATTGAGAAAAAAATGAACGACCTGTCTGCTGACTGATTACACCCTGAAAATTGACATGTTGCAAAAAACTATGAACAATCTAATGCTGAAAGTAGACAACTTAGAAAACAGAAGCAGGAGGAATAACTTAATCATATATAGCGTGAAGGAAACTACAAAAGAGTATCAGCAGTCCCTCGAGCAAACAGTTTCCAAGGAAATATTTCAAGATCTGTTAAATACTGACGTACCACTTGAACACATTCATAGAATTAGAAGGCCTTCAGCAAATAAATGCCAACTGGTTATCCTGAAACTATTAGATGAAAGAGACAAGGCCAAGATTCTTAAAAACTGCAGGAAACTCAAGAACTCTGCATTTACCACCTAAGAAGGTTTTTCACCCCGTGTGCAACAGATTCGAAAAAAGCTTTGGCAAAGCGCAAAAGAGCACAGAGTGACAAAGTGATGCTTTTTTTCGACAAAATTAAGATTAATGGCAGACAATTCTGTTGGGATGACGAAAGAAATGAAAGAGTACCACTCGCTGGACAGTGACAAAGCCGCTGCAGTCGCAATAGCACTTTTCTTGCGAATCCTAAGACAGTACCTTTAGTCCCAAAGAGTAGCTCGTCAATAAAACTGTTTTCGGTGCTCAACGTAAATGCTTGAAGTATCGCAAGCAAGTGCGATGAACTTGAAAGTTTTCTTCACATGTACTTGGATTACACGTGAAATCATTCAATAAAAACGTTGCGTGAAGTGCTTGTCAAGTGCTCCTTCACAGAAAAGGTACAAGTTGCAGATTGTTGGAGAGGAGTTGCATAAGAAGATTAGATTGTCAAAGTACCAGTTTTTTTAAACATCAGAATACACAACTTCCTTACTATCAACCACAAAAAGTTCTGGAGGCACCTAACAGACAAGAAAGAACCTGTAAGCAAAATTTTTTCTAAACAACTCTGCTGTCAACTTTTAATGACCAATTTTCCAGCATAATTCTGCATGGAAAAGACACGATTGCCGAATTTACAGGCAAAAAGCAAGAGATACCTGACCTTGTCGTAAGCGAACCGGGCATTTTTTTCAGCATTTATTCACCTCGATACAAAGAAGTCATCCGGATCGGACGATATTCGAAACTGCTTTCCTTACAGATACGACAAATGGTGCACAAAAATATTTATTTCTTGTCTTCAGCACAAGTCTGCATAAAGGTGAAGTTCCCAAAGACTGGAAAATGGCAAAGGTCTTGACAACCTACAAATCCGGCGATAAGTACTCTGTAGCAAATTATAGGCCCATTTCTCTGGTGTGCACCACCAGGGAGGTTATTGAACACTTCATTTTTTTCTTAAACACGTGAGCTCATTTTTTGGAGAGCGACAACTTTTTTCACGAGCAGCCAGCATGGTTTTTAGGCGTGGCCTATCAACGGTCACGCAAATTATTCATATCACCAATAAATTGTTCGCGACGCTGGACAAAGGTGGGCAAATAGACATAATTGTTTTTTGATTTCCAGAAAGCGTTTGACCGTTTGTCCCATTTGAATTTAATGACAAAACTTAGGAGCCTCTTAAATAATAACCAAATTGTAATGTGGCTTGACTCTTACCTTTCTAACTGTCATTAATATGTACAAATAGCTAAATCAGAGTCTCATACAGAATCAGTGATTTCTGGGGTTCCCCAAGGCTCGGTCCTTGGGCCCCTTCTTTTTCTTATATATCTCGGTGACCTGGCGATCAACTCCCCTATACTCAGCCTTTTTTTTTTTCTGCAGACAACTGCACTGGCTATTACACCCTCGAAACAATCGAGGATCAAGCGACACTAAACAGCTACCTAATGGCTATTACTAACTGGTGCCATGTGTGGGAGACAACTGAATACCTCAATATGCACTCTCAAATTACAATTACACGTAAAAAAAATCCACTTTTCCTTGGATGGAATGTCAACAGTAACCAAATCACCCTTATTAACCAGTTAAATACTTGGGTACAATTATTGATTACACATTAAGTTGGAACTCCCATATTAAAAATATTGTCTCTGCAGCATCAAAACGACTAGGGTTGCTCAGGCATCACTTGAAAACACTGCAACAGTAAAACAAAATTAGTTGCATACACGTCCCTCGTATACCCATTACTTGAGTACGCAGATGTAGTATGGAATCTACACACCAAAACAGAAGCTAACTGCATAGAACGTATAAAAAAAAAATAGCTTCGCTTTATTTACAATGCTTACGATAAACAGGTGTCCATATCTTAACTTCATCTGCGGTCCAGTCTTTGCACAGTTGAAACATGGCAAAAGTTGCAATGCCTAAATATGCTACTAAGTATCATTAAGTCAAGTAAAACCAGATTTCCAGGCATAAATGCAATTTAACATGTCACGACCCACCCGGAAGAAACACAGCAAGGCTATTTTAGTACCTCAATGCAGAACAAATGCATACAAAGGTTCCTTTTTCCCAAGGACTATTGTTGAATGGAACGGGCTGCCAAATGAGGCAACGCTGGAATCTTTTTCACCAGCCATTGTTCCTTTCTTGTGATTGCTGTGCATTCTTTGTTGTTCTTTAGAAAGTGTCCATATGCTAGTAAGTTGATTGCTCATTGTATTAGTCTTGTTGGTGTTAGTGTATCTCATTGTTCTTTCGACGTCACAACAATTATGTTTACCAAAAACAACTAATAATGCAATGTACCCACTCCTGCCTTGGCAGACAAAAGGTTACTGGCAGTATTGAATCAATAATAATAAAATAAATTGTCCACAAGGAGGCACTGCGTGTCAGTTTGAAGCTCCAGCGCTGGTTCCCCACTGGCACATCGGGCAACCGTAACGGGCTAATCTAGAAGTTACTACTGAAACAGAAAGATGCCTTTCTCCATAGTGCGTTTTCTCAAGGCATGCCAAATCTGTTTTGTATTCTTATAGAGTTATTGGATTTAATGTCACAAGCAACATGAGAGATGCTTTAGTGGACAACTAAATTTGGCCACCTGTGCCACAGTCTCAAACCAGTCCATGAAAAAAAGCCACTTCCGACAGCCATCACGGGTGGAACAGGAGACGTATAAGGACAACAGAGCAGGTGAATGCCTGCATAAAAGCACTGGGGCGCACACTATCAGCTCCACAACGTGAATTTCAAAGCTAAAGAACCACGAGTGGTTCTTTAGATTTAGAAGTTCATGCTCAGCAAGCAGGATGCCAAACCAGTCAACATAGCCGAGATATTTTTGACGAAGACTATACGTGCATTCCTTCACTATTAAATTCTCAGGCTGCCATAACACACAATGGTTTACTATGCTTTATCGAATTTGTTAACTGCCTCTGCGATTTGAAAACTTACCTCAAAAAACGTAGCTTGTTCTTTGGGAGCACTGCAAGTGTGCCATAGTCGACTAAAAGCACCTGCATAAAGACCATAGCTTTTCTGTGAGAACCTAAAGGCATTTTGTGCAAGTCGGTTAAAGGAGAGTTAACAGTGACACTTACATACAACAAACCCACTAGAAATCAACAATGGTTGGCATTTGTTGTAATTGTGGGCTTTAGAGAATGTTAATGCAAGCGAACAGCTCCTTCCACAGGCAAGCTAGAAGAGGGCTTATTATGAATGCAGAATTCTCTATTTCAACTCCAACTTCTCCTACAGAAATTCAGCTTTAAAGGGGGCACAGTGCAAGAAAGTACAGTATTTTCTCGCTAAAACGAAGTGAGCGGGACAGAGAAAAAAATTTGTTATAAGCGGTAATTCGATATAAGTGACCACTCGAGAAAAGCGAAAGCAGTCGAGCTTTAATTGCGCCACAACTGCAAGGAAGTCAAAATATAATGTATTCAGTGAAGCAAAACTTTATTCAGGTGCAGCAAATGCAGTGAGCTTTGGCTGTTTCAAATTCTTACCGGGTGCGAGCAACACCTGCTCTAATTTGACTAAGCATTGCACGAGGCTGTGGTCATCACCCATGTATTCAACCTTATTTCATAGTAGGCGTAAGTACTCCAGCGTCTGCACCATAGTTGGCACCTCACGCCCTACGTCCTCTACGTCCTCATCGGGGCCACCAACAGTGTCAGTTATCTCGGCATCCATCGCTGGGGAAACCTCAGGAGCAGCAGCGTCAGCCAACGTGAATGTCTCGAAGTCGCCCTCTACCTCTTGGCCAGCAATTTTATGAGCAGTCTTGTATAGATCACTGCAAGTCCAGTCATCATCAGGCTGGTCATCGGCGGGAAAAGCCGGCATGCACAAAGTTGGTGACCTACAAAGGCGCAAATTAAATGTTCAGTAAATGGATCGCACCAAGAAAATCTATGTTGTACCTGTTGCTGGCGTCATGCGCTGTGAGCATACACTGCAAAAGAGCCTTGCGGTGCAGCTTCCGAGTGGTTTCAATGATGCCCTGATCCATCAGATGCAGTACTGCGGTTGTGTTTGCAGGCGAAAATTCCACAGCAATCACCTTGAGCTTGTCGATCTTTCCATGGCTCGGACAATTGTCAATTATGAAAAGCACTTGCCGATTCCTTGCATCTAACCATCTAGCAGCAGGCGCACATAGTCTTCAAAAATAGCAGCAGTCATCCATGCTCGCTTGTTACTTCTGTAGATTCATTCCTTAGGAATAGTTGCACTTCAGAAGCACCGCAGCTTCTCCACCTTCCCCAGCATCAAAAAGGGAAGCTTGTCCTCGCCTGTTGCATTGGCACCAAACACACTCCTTGCTCTGCTTTCCTCCAGATGAGGAACCGCCAGCGGTAGTGAATGTGCGATTTGGTAGCATCTTGTAGAAAAATGCAGCCTCATCTAGTTGCAGATGTCATTGTTTTCATAGTTTTCAAGTAGAGCTTGGAGCCGATGTTAGCCATATGTCTAGAGTCATGGTTCACGGCTGCGCTTTCGCCAGCGATTGACTACGAGGTCAAGTTGTGTCGTTTCTTGAACCGCACAAGCCAGCCATTGCTGCACTTGAAATCTTTATGGCCCATTTGGAGGGCGAGAGGTTCGGCTTTTGCAGTGTGCAGGTCCATGTATAAGGAGATTTGCACTCCTGGCATTCTTCTGCCACTACAGAAGTGCACCTTCCACTTCAGGGTATTTCAAACCACGATTCCTCTTTCTCTTTGCTGACAAGCTCTTTTCAAAGCCATCCAGCACAGCTTTCTTGTTTTTCAATACAGTTGATAAAGTAGACGGCAGTATGCAGAATTCCTTAACAATGTCAGTTTTCTGTTGGCCGCCCTTTTCCACTTTTATCAGCAGAACTTTCTGTTCCAAAGTCAAACACTTTCGCCCGGTGACTGACGGAGCCATTTATCACTGTAGACAACAAAAGCACACGCGAGGCACACGTAACGAAGCACTCCGAATAATACACAATCACATGGCCTGCAGTACACGCCAAACGCACGCGCCATCGGCGCCAAAGTGACTGAACGCAGGGAGTAACGCAGATAGCAGAAGCTTCAAAATGTTGTAAGGGCATCTTGCATTCCTCGTCAATGGGCGCTGGTGATGCCGACAGTTGCAATGGAGGGCTTGGCATCAGCTTCATGTGCAGTGGAAGAAAGGTGATCTTAGTTGTGGAGACCAAAAAGCAGGAACTGTGGAAGGGCACCCGTTCATGGAAGACTGCGCTCGGGAGGGCAGGCCGAAAGAGGGCAGCTTTGGAGGAGCAGCGACGTCGAATCTGGCAGTGAGGAGGCGAGAAGTTGACATGAAGATGAGTGAGAGGAGTGACTGGCATCCAAACAGCTTGCAGACTGGAGAGCGAATGAGGAGAGGAAGGCAGTGGCCACATTTATAGGGAGGGCAGGCAGGTCACAGAAGACTACGAGAGTATCGTGCTGGAAAGCACCGCAGATGCCGTGGCTCGAGTCTGAGGTTGAGTTTGTTGTGCTCAAAAAACAATCAGCCACTCATTGTGGGTATTGCAGTAGGGGCTTTGCATGATCACTCAGCAACTTTTTCCAGAGGTGTGCAGCTGTGAAGTTTGCTAAATTAGAGTTTTTCGGCTCGCCGAAGTCGACGACACTGTGCTAATTCTACAGTTCGAGTGTCGGTATCTGCGCACCGTCACACCCGCGCCATTGACATATGTCTAGGAACAAAATTCAATGACCCTACCACATATTTAGACCATTTGTCTGAAGTTTCATGGCACGAATCGAGCATGACCGACTCTAGAAAACTGCCTGGGAAACACCAGCTTGTGTTGACCCGCCATGTTGACAGCCTGACTCACCGCTGGTGACGCTCGGATTTTTTGCGTTTTCAGCAAGTTATCGGCTGATTTGCTCCATCCAAAGTGCAACAAAGCTAGGGGCGGTGTTTCACTGCGATGCAGGCCAATTATGGCGAGCGGCGAGCAAATTTCTAGACCGGCTTCCCCAAAGTCGTCTTCCCGATTTGTTAACGTAGCTCCTCCTGTGGAACATGGCACTTTTAATTGAAGGGACACTTCTTTTGTGCTTTTCAGCATGTTTCAGTGACAGAAGTTCTCATTAGAGCGGTAAAACTTCGCTCACTGAGCGCCCCTCATGGAATGTTATGGCGCAAGTCTGCCCACAGTCTTTCGGCATTGCAAAGCATCAGGGAAAGTTTTATTTTTGTGTGGATTCTATCCCGGAAGACACCAGCGATACAACGCGACCGAGGTTAACCATGGAATTTGACAGCTTCCATTCGCTCTGCAGTAAAGAGCTGGGAGCAGTCGGCACTCGCTTGATATTAGTTCCTACGCAGTCAACGGTCGCGGGTTTGATACTTTTGTGGCCTGTTCTGTGCCTGCATGAGGCTAATCCGTCGGCGGTAGTAATTTGACACTGCATGCACAAAAGGGTCGCTGCCACTCGGCGGTGGCAATGCCTCCGCTGGCCACTTCACTCTAAGCGGGTCAAACTCTTCATGCGCTTCCGAGTAATGCAGCTTGAAATGAATGCGTTTGGGTGCACTTTTGCGTGCTGGCCTGATTTTAATGAAAATTGTATGGTTGCACGATTGATACATCCTACAATTAGGCAACAACTGGTGAGTGATGGTGGGTTGCTCATCTTCTTGAACACCAATGCAAGCAATGGTTTCGCTTCAATGTTAAAAGAACCTAAAGTGCAAAATTTATTTATATGATGCTAAAGCACATGCAAACTTGTAACCAGAGATATGACAGTGGCCATGGTTCAGCAGCTATATCTCACGTCTCAGGCAGATTCCACAGCTGTAGAACCCCGGACGCAAGTGCCCAGCACAATATCCCTTATCACGATATCACCCATCACAATATCCATCATGTCGAAGTGCAAACATCGCGCATGTGACCTGGACTTCGTGACATTGTCAGCTTATTCTGTGTTCTGAAAATTCACCAGCTTGAAATGTTGCGCCCAGGTGAGCTTTCGATAAACAAATACAATGGTTACGGCATGACTGCGATATGAAGTGCAGACTACAAACGGTGCCCTTCAAGTGTGCCCTCAACTACTGCTATTAATAGCTACCCAAATTAGTTTTCTAGGCCTCAGTAAGCTAATGATGTTTGATAATTGTTCTCTTATTTGCATTACTTGCCTGGGCCAGATAACCAAAATAAACAATACAACCACATGAACGTGCTTTTGCATGCAAGCTACAAACAGTGGTTGTCATTTTCACATTGATTACTGCCGTTTCACCAACAATGGCTACGGCATGACTGCACTTTAACATGCAGATCGCTAATGATGCCTTTCAAGCATGCCCTCGGCTACTGCTATTAATAGCTACTCGAATGAGTATTTTGGGCCTCACTAAGCTAATGATGTTTGATAATTGTTCTCTTATTCGCATTACCTGCCGGAGCCAGATAACCAAAATAAAGAATGCGACCACATGAATGTGCTTTTGCATGCAAGCTGCTAAAAGTGGCAGTCAATGTCGCGTTGAATACTGCTGTTTTTCCTACAATGGCTATAACATGGCTGCGCTTTGAAGTGCAGACACTAAAGGTGCCTTTGAAGCGTGCCCCCCCAAGTGCTTCTATTTCACAAAAGTGCCCATCAAGCTCAACAGTGGTTGACCAAATGAGCTTTCTGGGCCTCACTAAGCTAATAATGTTTGATAATTGTTCTCTTATATGCATTACTTGCCTGAGCCAGATAGCCATAATAAATGCAACCACATAATTATGCTTTAGCATGCAAACTGCCAACAGTGGCTTTGAAATGCAAACTGTTAAAGGTGTCTTTCAAGCGTGCCCCGACTACTGTTATTTCACCACAGGGCCCGTCATGCTCGATGGTGGCTGCCCAATAGAGTATTTTGGTCCTTGTGACATTGGCATTATTCATCTCAACAGGCTAAAAAAACAGTAGGGGCAGCAAAACTACCTGGAAGCAGGCCGCCTAACGGGCATGTCGCTCTCCATTGCTCTTATTTGTTCAAGTGGCTTGATGAAATTAACAATGACTGTGCAGTGGAGTAAACCAAGCCGACGGTGTGTTTCTGTTATTGCTTGACTGCATGTATTGGCCTTTAGGGGCATGTAAAGCTTTACGATGGCTCCAGCACGACTGCTATTGTTTTCCTTTCGACATGCAGGCTGCCAATATCGGCGGTCAATTTCGCCTCGGCTGCTGCTACTTCACCATAGGGCCCATCAACTCGAAAATGGCTGCCCTAGTGAATACTTTGGGCCTCGCTAAGCTAATGATGCTTTATAACTGCTCTCTTATTTGCATTATTTGCCTGAGCCAAATAACTAAAATAAACAATGCAACCAGATGAATGTGCTTTGGCGTGCAGGCTACTAACAGTGGCTGTCAATTTCGCGTTGACTAGTGCTTTTTCGTGTCAAGCTGGACAGTGGCTGCCTGAATGAGCATTGTGGGCTCCACATAGTTATTCAGGGATAATAATTGTATTTGAACATGTTTCCATGCCAGTTCTTATATTGAGCACGATCTGTGCAGGACGTTGCTTTTTCAGAGTTGAGCTCCCATTAAAAGGAATATGTCACCAAACGAACTACTTATTTATTTGAGAGGTTATGGGAGGATGGTTGGCTGCTGTGAACCCACCGGCAAAGTTTTGGCAGCCCTAATAAGGGCTGATATTTCATTAATAAGAAGCTGTTATGCTTCGTCGAGTGGCTCAATGCCGTACAGCTCGCAGTCGGAGTCGCTTTCTTCAGTGTCATCTTCACCCACTTGGATGACGATGGGTTGGGTGTGGTCACTCCCAGACATGTCAAGCCTGAACTCTGCCTCCAGGTCCATCACGCGGTGAATGTTCTTCCTCCCGTCCTTCTTCCACCATCATTAAGTGTTTGATTTTTTCCCTCAAGACGTCTTCGACCGTGGACAGCTTAAGTCTCTGTTGGTCGCAGCGATGCCGTTTTCACCTTTGCCCACACGAGCTCGATAGGATTAAATTCACAGTGGTACGGTGGGAGCCTGAGTACAATGCAAGCCCCCCCACTTTCAACTGCATTATCTACGATGTAGCTCAGAAAGTGTGGCTTTACAGATGATACCAACTTTAACAGATTTCCACCACACTTTTGCTGTAGGTGATGCTTTTGCTTTTGATCCACTCCTGTATTTTTTCCTTCTTCCAAGCTGTTGTCAGCAATTTCTCTTCTCGCCGGGTATGGTAAGGTACATTGTCCAAAACAACGACGCTACCAGCTGGCAACTTCTGCAGAACGTCATTAAACCATCCCTCGTAGCGATTGCCGTCCATTTCTTCATGGTAGTCCCTGTTTTTTGGCCTCCGAATATATCTAAGCAGCTGTCGACGAAGCCATCCTTCGTCGACGAAACAACCTTCTGGAAAAGGCGCTGGCCTTTTCCAGAAGGTTGTTTCAGACTCGTCGACAGGCCATTTGCTCGAGCGTACAGGCGTCTGCGCTTCTGCACCACGCTGTCTGTCCACACGATCGACCGAGTGTGTCCCGCCGTCACCCATGTCTCGTCCAGGAAAAAGATCTTTCGGCCTTCCGCCCGGTAGCGCTCCACATCACAAAGGAAGTGATTCCGCCATTCAGCGATGTCATCCCGGTCGATAAGCAGCGAATTGCAGCTCCTCTTCTCGTGCTTGAATCCGATCTCGACAAGCAGGCGACGCACAGCACACCGATTCAGTGATGGGAGATCCATACGCTTTGAGAACTCGTTAGTTATCTTCTCGACCGTCAGTATCTCGTTGCGGTGAAAGAAATCGTGCACACCTGACCTCAGCGCGCACAACGTGAAGCTGTCATACATCGTCCTCTGTCTTATTTTCTCCGCATTTTGTGAGTGCTTTCACGAGGGCGTCGACAGTTTGGCACCCGAAATATGCGACGCTTTGACCTCCCTCCTCACCTTGAACACTGTGCTTTCACTGACCCGAGCATCTCAGCGACAAACTTGGTCGTGGCCTCCGCGCTGCATTCAGGCTCCCTGTTACGCCAATACGTGTAGCAGTGGAGGATCATGTTGCGTGAATCGCTATTCAGGATATGGCCACTCTTGTTCTTCTTGTCGAGGTTCCTTGGTGGTGTGGACATTTGAGGCGAGACAAGGCTCGTTCGGCAACAAAGTTCAATGTCAGCTCGCTGGGCTCCCCGGCAGAAAACTAGCACGCAATGCCTTACGCGAACTGGCGAGATTGCAGGCTTGCGAAAAAAATTAATAATAATAATAATGACAAGGAAAAAAATTTGTGAGAACAAAACCAAAAAATATAAATTTTATGCTATTTAAAACCACGAGTATTTGTTTAAAATGATAAATGAAGCATTTTTGTACCTTCGTGCCTCGACCGTATTCTCGCCCCAGGTTTGTAATGGTTGTGATAAATGCATTGCTTTATACAAGTACTTTTTCAATAGCAACTGATTCATTTTAAGGTTGGAAAATGAGTAGTAGATACGCCGTGTACATGTGAACAAGCGCAAAAGCTTTGCAGAGCTGCTCTTTCTACTTTTGTCACTTGCAATGAAGCTAAAGCGCAGACGACGGGCAGCATCATAGAAGGCATGGGGTTATTTTTCTGTCGCTATCCGGCATGTGCTGTAGCATACGAGAGCTCTACTAAAACAGTCATCAAAATACAATAGTCTTTATACCGAGAATTACGTGCTTCAGGAGCACGATTTTTTAAGCAGGACTATTTTAGTCACGGAGGAAATCGGCTGTCGCACTTCGGTCATCTGGGTGATGCCTCCCCTTCTTTCCAAAGTTGTACCAGACTACAGTGTGCAAAAAGATGAAAACCCTACCTACATAGTACAATACAAACACTCCATTGAGTTTGGATTTTTTAACGATGTCCTAAATCCACCCTAGATCCCACAGAAGATAAATTTTAGCTTTATACCTAGGCGTCCTGACTTTTTTTTTAAGGCTACTAAATGAAGAGCCCTTACCTGGCAAGTGCTGGGGTCAGGGTCTAGGGCAACCACTAACGCTCGGTGCCAATCTGAGTTGCCTTCGTTGTAGGTATATGACGCTGCACAGGGCATACCCACATACACCAGCTTGTCCTCAATGAGGTATTCAATGGATTCGAGTCCATTGTACACCTGGCCAGGAAACAAAAGAGGAAACTAAATCGTATTCACAGGACCTTGCAACATCAAGTAGGCTGGCAAATAAACTCTTAACAGGATGCAAAAACACACGGGCAGTTACAACTTTCGAGGAAAAAAAAAACTCAAAGATTGGACACTCAGTGTTGCTATTAACAGTTCAATAAATGATGCCTACATTATTGCAGCTTGAGCTATATGCTACAGTGCAGTATTAAAGGGGCCCTGAACCAATTTTTACCGAAGTGGAGAAATTCGTTTGAAGTTAAAATAGGCTATTTTCAGAAATACTTTGCTGCAGAAGTACTTCAATGCATTCAGCAGAAGCGGAGTTATTAGCAATCAAACATGCCCTTTGCAGTGCTTCTGCTCCTTCCTCAATACCTTGCACTGTGAAGGCTACGACAGAGCGGCATGTGCACACAACGCTTCACCTACTGAACGTCAGTATGGCACGCAGTTCAAGTTTAATTTTGCATGTTAACATAGATGTTACTACTTCCGACTTTGGCGCTTACAACATGCCAAACGTAAGCAAAGCATGGTTGTTCTCAATGAGTCGCAGTGCTCTCAGCCAATGGACTCGTTGCAGCATCCCGCAGAGCCACAGTATCTACGTTACGTAGCAGACCGCTACTAGATACAACTGCAATGCGTATACACAGCGTTTGGTTTGTGCCCGACGGGGCTTGAGTGCACACTATATAGTGCAGGCCGGCTTTGTCCTTCACCAGCTTGACTGACAGATAGTAGCCACATCCAATTTGCACATTTTGCTATCGATAATCTACCAAGATGTCTAAACTGGAGCGGCCAGCAGCGAGTGCAACCTGTGCTGGCACAGCACAGTCAAAGCTCCCCATGCCACATTAACCAGCCGAGCAAGGACCAAGGATACCGTGTGCTCAGGATGTGGACTGGTTCAAGTGGGAGGGTGCCATAGAAGCTACCGAACCGTGCCCAATCTATTCTCACAGTTCTTGCTTGGCCAAGCCACACCACAAGCCAAAACCACAACATCATTACGAGACACTGTAGTGGAGGACTCTGGATTAATTTTGACCACCTGGGGTTAACATGCACCCGATGCACGGTACACAGACATTTTTGTATTTAGCCCTTATCGAAACGTCGATGCCATGGCCGAGGTTTGATCCCGCACCCTCAGGCTTAGCAGCACAATGCCAAAGCCACTATGCCACTATGGTGGGTGGCAACAACAGTGGCACCAGTCAGAAGAATATGATCTGATTTGTAGAGGTGGAATCGGTCTTGACAGCCATCTTGTTTATGCGGCTTTGTCTCTCTTGTAATACAAATGTTTTAAATATTATAAAAAATTCATTATATGCGACTCCTGCTACGTCACAAATTGGTGGAGGTGCTGGGTACCCATGAGAAACAATGGAGCTCCACAGTGGTCATCCCCTTGGACTGGACAATATGATGGACGAAACAGGACCCGACATGGCGCGGCCCACATCAACACCTACAAGCCAGATGGTTGTGCTGGCTCAGCGGCGGGATCCAGGAACGTTCTGCAGAACAGACCTCCTCAACGTGGAAGACTGTACGTATGAGCATATAAGTGCCCACAACAAATGCGATCCGACGATTATGGTGGCTAACTTCGTCTTCTACCTACAAGGCACTGTGAAGGTGTGGCATGACAACTACGAGGAAGAGCCTAATGACTGGGACCTAAGCAAACAGAAGCTGAGGGACTCATTCGGCCATCCTGCTGGGGGGAAGAACACCGCTAAAAAAAGAACTAGCGATCTGCGCCTAGACGTCCACAGAATCATACGTCTCTTACATCCAGGACACGCTGGCTCTGTGCCGTAAGGCCGACAGCAATATGGCTAACACAAGGTTGGACATGTACTGAAGGGAATTACTGATGATGCTGTCAACGTGCTCCTGTGCGAAAATTGTGAAACAGTACAGTACATCACAAAAGAGTGTCAATGCTTTAAGCAGGCCAAGAGTGGCCACATTGCAGCGGAGTTTGCACGTCTACCGAACACAGCTGCGACATGCTCTTGCGACAAAGTCTAGCAGTGCCACGACCATCATCATCAGATGACCTGACATAGATTGTGCAGCAAGAACTTGAAGCCATGGCTCTTGCAGCCCTTTTTTCCCGCTCCAGTGAGCCGAACAACTTGCCTACAGCACCATTTATGCAGGCAATAGTCCGCGAAGAATTAGCTAATCTTGAAGTTCATTCTGTATGCGCCGTTGCCGCTTCACAGCTGTCTCATGCTCCAGGTCCATCAACTGGATCATGGTATCCTGCACGCTACCAAAATCCAGACGAGTGGTGAACCGCAGATGATCGGCCAATCTGTTTTGCCTGCCGGCGTATTGGTCACGTTGCTCGCCATTTTAGTAACTATACTGTATCCTCCCCTCTGCAACCACCATTCATCAGCTATAGCCCCGAACAGAGCGAACGTCATTACCAGCTCTCATGGGCACTGCAACAGCCAAACAATGACACTCGTGCTCCTTGGAACAGTCCCTCGTCATTCATATGTCACCAGTCCCGTTTGCCACCAGCTCGTTGACCATAGCTCCTATTGCCCCAGGCTCGTCGCCCACCATCCCCGACGCCTGTTTTCGGAAAACTAAGGATGCAGCCCCCGGAGGTGATGGTGCATTGACGACTCGACCGCAAAACCCTCTGATCACTTTGCCAACCACACAGAATTTGATGCACGGCTTAGTCGATGGCGACAGTGTCCCAGCACTCATTGACACTGGCGTGCATGTATCCGTTATGAGTGTCCAATAGTGCCAGCACCTGAACAAAGTTCGCATCCTCCGCGTGGCATCCTAACGCATCCTTCACGTGGCCGACAGAGGAACGCCTACCGTGCTTGGTATGTGTACCACTCACATTGGCATAGTGGGGCGCATAATGACTGTTTTGTTTGCCGTTTTGGAACAATGCCCTTATGATGTTATACTTGGATTAGACTTTTTTCGTCTCATTCAGCCCTCTTTGATTACATGTCAAGTGTCACTTAGCTTGAACTGCCCCACGGCTGCTATAGTCCACCAGTCACACAACCATGGTTATGCTCTCTTGAAGACATCCGCCCAGCACCTCAAGCCACTATGTACTTGCCATTTGTTGGGCGTGTTGGTAAACTGACTTGGAAAATATATTTAGCACCAGCGAACAAGGACAGAAAGGAGACGACACCACAATAGCGCATTGTGGTGTTGTCTCCCTTCTGTCTTTGTTCGCTGGCGCTAAATATGCTTTCCACTACGTATGTCACTCTACTGTCGTTCCCATCCGTTCCTGATGGCATCTGTGTACCACCGCTGACAAGCTGCTTCAAAGAAACTTGGCTGTTCCCATACCGTACTCAGCGTTATTGGCAATCAAACTTCTCTCTGTAATTTTAACTTCTCAACTCAAATTCTTCCCAGTCATGTCCTTGGGCGACATCTCGCCTGTGAACAATTGCAAGATATTGGCTCTTGACGCCGAAATTCTGCCGCCCTCTAAAGGAACCTACAATGCACTGACTCTCACAGATGAACTTGGCAATATGATTGCACTTGATTTTCTTCCGACAAAAGCTGCTGACTTAGGCCGTCTCCTGCAAACTTACTGCGACATTTTTTACCTTGATGGCCACCCTTTAGGCCAGACATCGCTGGTCACCCATCGTATGTACACTGCAGACGCCAATCCGATACGCCACTGACCATATCGTGTTTCACATGCTGAACAACAAGTGATACCATGAGAAGTCGATAAGATGTTAACTAAAGGCATTATCGATCCATCTCCCAGTCCGTGGGCATTCCCTGATGTGTTCGTCAAGAAAAAGGATGGCAGTTGGTGCTTTTGTACAGATTACAGGCACCTCAACAAACTCACACGCAAGGATGTCTACCCCTAGCCGCATATTGATGATGCTTGGACTGCACGCACGGAGCGAAGTACTCTTCATTTATAGAACTCCGATCAGGCTATTGGCAAACTCGGTAGATGACATGGACCATGAGAAAACTGCCTTCATAGCACCAGATGGGCTCTACCAATTCAAGGTTATGCCGTTCGGCCTTTGTAGTACCCCGGCAACCTTCGAAAGAATGATCGACTCATTTCGTGGCTATAAATGGTCCACATGTCTGTGTTATCTAGACAATGTCATAGTCTTTTCACCAACTTTCATGCATCATCTAACACGTCTATCGGCTATTCTTGTTGTTTTCCCGATGCGCCGGCCTGCAATTGAACTCACCCAAGTGCCCCTCTGGATGTCATTAAATTACCGTTCTTGGCCATCTCGTCAGTGCCGCTGGCGTTCAACCCGACCCTGAGAAGATTCACGCTGTCCAGGAGTTTCCTGTTCCGTCTTCTGCCACAGACGTAAGAGCTTTGTTGGGCTATGCTCGAATTTCCGTCATTTTATCAAGAATTTCGCCAAAACCACTCGCCCACTCTCAAACTTACTTAACGAGGATGTTGCTTTCAGATGGGGCCTTGCCTAAATAAAAGCGTTCTTCGGCCTTTTACACTTGCTGACTACTCCCCATTACAATCCATCTGCTGCCACTGAACTTCCTACGGATGCCAGTGGCCATGGAACTGGGGCTGTACTTGTTCAATGGCAGCGTAATGCAGAGCACATAATTGCCTACGCCCGCCGCCTCCTGTCACCTGCCAAGAGGAATTTTTCTATTACCGAACGCGAGTGCCTCACGTTAGTTTAGGCAGTTGCCAAATTGAACCCCTACTTGTACGGCCATACATTTTCCGTGGTTATCAATCACCATGCCTAGTGCTGGCTCTCCTCACTTAGAGAACCCACTGGACGATTAGGTATATAGGCGCTACAGCTCCAAGAATATTCCTTTCCTGTTTTATACAACTCAGGTCATTTGCACAGGGACACCGACTACCTCTCCCATCATCCTGTCAACCAGCCTGAATATGACGCACATAACACCAACTCTTGCGTCCTGTCCATTTCTGATCTGCACAACATCCACACTGAACAATGGTGTGATGACTCCTTACACGACGTGTTCTCATCGATAATCTCAATTCTATACATTTGGAGCCCATAGTGCATATGTCCGTGCTCCGCAACGACGCCCTTTACCGTCGAAGCTTACGCAATGAAGGATCAGAATTTTTACTCGTTGTACCACGCCATCTCCAGACATGAGTTCTTGAGCAGTTGCATGACGCCCCTACTGCAGGCCACCTCGGCGTTTCGTGTACTTACGACCGTGTATGGTACCACTTCTACTGGCTAGGCCTGTACCACTCTGTGCATCGCTACAGAAAGCCTGCTGTGCTGCCACTGGGTGCCTTCACCCCCATCAATGTGCCCTCAGAACCATTCTTTCGCATCGGTCTCGATTTTCTCGGCCCTTTTCAGGCGCCGAAATCTGGCAATTAGTGGGTCGCTGTTGCGACTGATTTTGTGACCCGGTATGCAATCACACAAGCTTTGCACACAAGCTGTGCAAATAACGTGGCAGATTTCCTTTTACGTGTCATCCTCCATCACGACGCAACCTGGCAGCTCCTCATTGATCGCAGTCGCACCTTCTTGTCCATAGTAATTGAAGACCTATTTCGTTCTTGATCTGCCGAGCACAAACTTTCCAGCGCCTACCACCCGCAGACAAACGGACTGATGGACTGGCTCAATCGCACGTCGAAATGCTGTCTATGTACGTTTATGATGATCACAGTGATTGGGACAGCACGTTACCCTTTGTGACCTTCACCCACAATTCGTCCTATCACGAGACTGCTGGCTTTTCATCCTTTTACTTTCTGTTCTGCCGCCACGCTTCTTTGTCCTTTGACACACTGCTTCCTTCCTCGACGAACACTCCAACTGAATAGGCTCAAAACATCATCACCTGGGCTCACACGGCATGCCAGATTGCCAGCTCTCGGCTGACTAAGTCTCAGGCCACGCAGAAGATCCAGTATGACAGCTGACATTGGGACATTCAATTTCCTCCTGGATTCGTTGTCCTGCTATGGACACCATGTCACCGCGTCGGCATGTCTGAAAAGCTGCTGCCGTGCTACATAGGGCCCTACACGATACTGCGTCAGCTTGGCGATGTCAACTATGACATCACTCCGCTGAACTTGCATGTCCCCACAGACGTTGTGCATGTGTCCCAGCTGAAGCCTTACTTTGCTGCAAGTTCGCATCCCTTATGGCTAGTGCAGAGACAGCGCCTTTAGAGACGGGGGGTTATGTTACGGCGTAATCAGGAGTGGTGCCAGTCAGAAGGGGATTTGACATGTAGAAGTGGAATCAGTCTCTGCAGCCATCTTGTTTATGCATCACTGTCTCTCTTTTAAATATTGTAAGTACATCTTTATATGCGACTTCTGTAACATAACAATGGATATTTTATTTAGCAACAATTTTAACCCTATGTGGTGCACGATTTGGTCACTAAAAGCCTGCCTGCAGAGAAAGCTTGTCAGCCTTGCAAATGACAGAAAAAAAACACCAGGTTATTAGTAGTGGTGTGCAAATATTCAAAACTTAAAATATTCTATTCGAAAGACACTTTTACTATTCGAAATATGCGAACCCCCAAAAATCTCTGTCAGTTTTTCAAGTAGCTTTGCCGCAGTACAGTTGTGTTATGCGAAGCATATTTTATCTACTGCGGTGAAGCATACTTGCTCTACAGTGAAGTTTATCAAAAGTAATAAGGAGCACTGTAAAGGGGCCCTTGGTGGTGCTTATGGCTGTGCGACACTGAGTTACAGTAACAACACAGTGCTGCCCCTTCTTGCGCCTGGACAACACTAGCCACCAGGTGGAAACCTCTGTGTGTGCTACTAACCTGGCTTATTGACTAAAATGCAGTTTCTAAATTAAAAATTTGACCAGCAATGAGCTTGGCACTGTTTTTTAGACCCTCGTTTTAAATTAGTTGAGGACCACCAGGATGCTTCGATGACAAACTAGATTTAAAACCTGGCTTTAGAAGAAGCAAGGAAAGCTTCAAGGTCAAGGAACCCAGTTGTGTCCTTAACAATGAAAGCTTCTGAAGAGGCTCCTTCCACGTCAGCACTGTCTGAAGACTGATAGCTCAGCAACCAGTAGCAATTTTCACTTGCTTCTGCCAGCAATTTTCACTGCCACAAGCACAGGTCGAAAGGTGTGTGCTTGATGAAATTTTGAGATTCTTGTGCGCATACATGGGAGGCCTCAGTGTGCTGCTCTCATAGTTCTTGTTTGTGCATGGCTAAATGGCGGCTACTAGGCATGCAGCTATATGATCAGCTATTAGTGTACTAAAATATTGGGAAGTGCGCCATCCGCAGCATCAATGAACGAAAATGAGGGGGCCTCTGTCACGATGACGTGGCGCCTGTCCTCAGTGAGCATGCTTCGACACATTCACTCTCCCATACGAACCTTTTTGTGTTGAGTGAGCTAGTCCAGTCTCGCTTGGCAGTTAATGAAGCCTGCAGTATTTTGTTTTATTGTCGGTTCTTGTGTCACTAAGAGAAAGTACTAGAAGAAAGGAGGTTAATTGAAGGGCCCGATTTTTATTAAGCATATCGTGAGAAGCCAACAAACAAAGATACCAAGGAAAACATGGGGAAAATTACTTACTAATTGGATTAAAGAAATTAAAGGCAATGAAAGTGGATGAAAAAACAAGTTGCCGCAGGTGGGGAACGATACCACGTCTTTGCATTATGCGTGTGATGCTCTAACCAATTCAGCTACCGCGGTGCAGTTTCCCCATCCACTTTCTAGGGTATTTATGCGTTACTACTAAAACTAACCTTGGGAGTGTTAGTGAACACCACCACTCACAAACCTTGGTGGCGGATGTGGAACATCCTTTCTGCCGCAGGCGTCACGAGTATATGACCTTATTGGATGAAGGCAACTAGTCAATAAACCCGCACATGCTACCTGAAGGCATCAATGTTGCCAGCTTCGAAACCCTCATTATGTAAGAATGAAAAGAAAGGAGGTTAACTGAGGGGCCCGATTTTTATTAAGCATATCATGAGAAGCCAACAAACGAAGACACCAAGGAAAACATAGGGGAAATCCGGCAACATTGATGCCTTCAGGTAGCATGTGCAGGTTTATTAACTAGCTGCCTTCAGCAAGTAAGGTCACGTACTCGCGACGCCTGCAGCAGAAAGGATGTTCCACATCTGCTGCCGAGGTGTGAGTGGTGGTGCTGGCTAACCCTCTCAAGGTTAGTTCTAGCAGTAACAGATAAATACCCAAGAAAATGGATTAGGAAACCGCACCGCGGTAGCTCAATTGGTTAGAGCATCACACGTGTAATGCGAAGACATGGGATCGTTCCCTACCCGCGGCATGCTGTTTTTTCATCCACTTTCATTGCCTTTCATTTATAATTTCTTCAATTCAATTAGTAAGTACAAGGAATTTTCCCTATGTTTTCCTTGGTGTCTGTTTGTTGGCTTCTCACGACATAAAAGAAAATACTGTAATACAGCAGATTGCCAATAAAATAACAGAAAGGTGGTGGGAAAGGTAACTCATGACGTGCTTTGCACTGGGTTGCAACTGTGGCTGCCCTGGAGCATTCAGGTGAAGGAGCCCTCTAAATTTTTCACGCTGCAGAAGAGTGTGATCGTTGCAAAGGAATCGTCATCTGTGAATGTCAGCTTGAAGCTTGATTTGTACAGCGTGCATTCTAGACAAAGATCGACAATGAGGTTGTCGAGAATACCTGTCCTCAGCCGATTTTCATGTATGACGCCAATTCAACTGGTCCGGATGCTCTAAAAAAAAATTAAATTATGGGGTTTTACGTGCCAAAACCACTTTCTGATTATGAGGCACGCCGTAGTGGAGGACTCCGGAAATTTCGACCACCTGGGGTTCTTTAACGTGCACCTAAATCTAAGCACACGGGTGTTTTCGCATTTCGCCCCCATCGAAATGCGGCCGCCATGGCCGGGATTCGATCCCGCGACCTCGTGCTCAGCAGCCCAACACCATAGCCACTGAGCAACCACGGCGGGTGCCCCGGATGCTCTGAAGTACTTGCTGACAAAGAAGGGAAAAAAACAATATTGCGACCAGGTACTTTCTATGTCGAAATGAAAGTGACCAAGTTCTGTTCAAAACGAAGCACCTAATAAGTGTAGCGTTGACGTGGAAAGCCTCACCAACGAGAATGCGGAACCAAATAATGCAGAACAAACACTTTCGAGACTCCAAGTTGTGGGGTTCTCCTCCCTACTCTTGGGACAAAGGAACAACAACACAGTAGTGCAAACAATCAACACCTGCTAGCCGAGTTGCTACCCACAAAACATGCTGATGGGCGCGCGACAAATCTGGAAGTCCGACTCACCGCGACCGGATAACGAGCGAATATGTTCGCCCCATGCTGGATCCCAACGCCTGGTCGTTTGCGCGTACGGTCACGTGAACGGTGGCGCGTTCGAAGGCAGGCCATGCGAGGCGGTCTCGCAGAAGCTTGGATCGGCGCCCGCGCGGGACGTTCGCACCGCTTCATGATCTCGAACCCAAGAGAAAGCGCCTTGCCTTTCAGCGCCCAAGTAACCCCGCCTGTCGGCGGCGTTAGCAGCGCAACACTCGCGCTATCTCTCGTACTGCGCCTCAACCACTCCGACCGCCGCGGGCGCCAGTCCACGCGAGCCGTGCGGGAAAACAACATATCAGGGGACGCGTGAGAGTCGCACATCCCCACAAAGTTCCCTTATTTTGGTCAGAAATTGCTATCTTGGACATTGAATGCACATTTGCGTATGCAATTAGCAGTGTGCAATCCCGTCAGTATTGAAGTGTGATTGAAGTACAAAGGAAGAACAAGAGTTCTGCAACTGCAAAACTATGTTTGAGGGTGGAAAGGTGACGACACAGGGTGTTGTGGATATACTAATTGACAGTATGAGCAAACTGTTTTGTGCCCTGGAAAGGGTGTAGAGCCTTAAATTGACAACCATGCTTCATTCAATACAAAATTACTTGGAATTCCTTCACTGGTTTCAATTTATATAATTTTGCAATGTTTTTTTAGCACAAATATTTTCATGAAAGCATCTATAAATCTGTCAGGCACAATTGAAATGTACATCTGCTGCACAAATTGCACAGCTCCACATAACATGCCAAGTATCACATTCGTTTCTAGTCCCACGTGCTTCTAGTCACATGTGTTCTAGTATGACACGGAGCTTATTTACAATGAGGGCAAATGCAATAAGGAGCTTAACAACCAAGTTGTTAACAGGTATTCCAATGCATCTTTCTGTTTGAAGCTAGTTTTCTACAAATTCTAGTTCAGCACTTACTTCATTAGGTGTATCTTTGTGCTTGAGCTATGTTTCTTATGCTAACTTTGACAATCCTCCACTTTTTTTTTTCTAATCGGCTGCTGCGGATACTCATTGCTTGAACTTTGCCGCAAGTTTCGCGAATATATCTGTACAAACGCGGTTCGTGTTGCTAATTTTCAAAATTTTCAATTATCGAGGCACTGCCATGCATTTTTACATAAAATATTTCAAGCATACTTTACAATCCATATTTTCCCATCTGGCTAGTGTATCTTGCTCCATGCGCGAAGCAAGAGCTGCAAATAAACCAAATTTTGCAAGACACCTTATTTACGAAGTAACAAGCAAATCCATATTAGTAAAATAAGCTCGGAAAAAGACATCTGCATCTACCAGGCAAATGTTTCTTTATATGGTCTTTAAATAATGCACAAAGTGTGCTGACACGCAAGTTGTGTGTCCCTGACTATGTATTTCGAGCACGCCTGCCGCAGACAGTGTCGCTTTATGGCATCATGAAGCGACACACCTTTCAGCATTCTAGTGCACTATAATCCAGCTGGCCACCCTGATCCAGTTAGCATGTTAGCTTGGCTTGACTGTAGAGAAGAAGCACTTTTATTTTTATCTTCCAGATGGTGCAGCAGGTACTAAAATCCCGTCGAGACCTACACAAAGTCTGCAAAGCACATTCTGGAAATCGCGTGCGTGCTGCATACATATCGTCATGGCACAGTAGTAAAACTATCGTCTCGGCATTACTTTACGGCGGCAGTGAAATTTAGTTGTATTGAAATTCTATTTTAAGAACATGATGTCCTACAGACAAGTTAAGAAAAGTTACATACTTCGTTATATTGAGGTTTAACTATACCTCTGTCTTCTGGAAGTTATTACGTAGGGCAGACTGGTAGGTGCATCAATGACCTGGCCCAATAACACACCACCTCACTTAGTAAACAAGGGATACGTGCATGCACTAGAAAAGCTGCAAGTGCATGCCATTATTTGATCAATTAAAGATAAAGGCAGGAATAGGGACACTGATGGCCCATGAACTTTTCGAAGCTTTTTTTTCATCACACTGAGGAGTGGCAATTGCATGTCTGACGCATCTGTCACCTTGAGAAAGGGTAAAAATAGGTTGCTGGAAAGGTTAAATTGACAAGGGCCTTAGTTCTGATAAAGAACCAGCGAAGTCTTCTTTTGATCACCCGTGCTGGCTTTTGTCTTCACACATGTGCAGACCATGAACTGTCCTTTTACTTCCCAATATACATCAGTTGTTCGCGAGTGCTTGTGCCGTTTCCTGTTATGTCCATGTTTCGTTATGTGCTCTTTTATTTATTTAAACTTAAATCTAGTGTCCTCAGCTTTCTGCAAGCCATTTAAAGGGACACTAAAGCGAAGCAATAAATCAGTTTAGACTAATGAAGCATTGTTTGAGAACCCTGCAGGCAGTCATTTCAAAAAAAATTGTTTGATTATTAGATGAGAAAATGAAGGTTCATGTATCAGTATTTGAATTTCGCACCGAAACCCCAACGCCAGTATGTCAGCATGACGTCAGGGATTCCAAAGTATGTTTTCGCATTTGGGCCGCGTTGGCTGAATAAAGGATCCCGAAACTTGCCATGTTTATTATTTGGTTCCTTTAGAACACAATGCAGTCAATCTGTACCGCTATATATAATTAGTACGCCCTAGAAGATGCCATCAAAATCTAAGACGTCACAGCCCCCAGGTGCGGGAACTTAAGTAGGCGTCGCCACCCGTATTTCGTTCTTGCACTTTTTCTGGCTTACCAAACGTCTTATCATTGTAAGAGTGTTGTTTTTGGTGTTGTAGAACGGTAATTTACTGATGCGGAAGAAATCATTTTTCACTTTAGTGTCTCTTTAATGTATGCAGTGTTGTGGGGATCAAGGTGCCTTCTCGTGCCTTGTCCCCCAGCTCGCGCGTGG
Source organism: Dermacentor albipictus (assembly GCF_038994185.2). NCBI lineage: Eukaryota > Metazoa > Arthropoda > Arachnida > Ixodida > Ixodidae > Dermacentor > Dermacentor albipictus. Next base: position 14,093,620 of record NW_027225567.1, read on the forward strand.
TGCTTAGCTTGATCTCCGGGAACCGCCGCCGTAACAGCAACAGGGTGGATGCGGCTAACACACCGAAGCTAATTTCCCTGCACAAACCGTGCTTCTCTCTTCCCAGCTCGAATCGCCAGGCGAGCAAGTGTCACCGGGACGCGCCCTGATTGGCTTCCTAAGTGGCCATCCTCGGGCGCCCTCTCCACCCGAGCTCTCCTCCGATGAGCGCTTCGTCGCCGCGGCAGATGCTCACAGGCCCACAACATGTTCCCTGCATGGGGCCTTTGCTCTTGTAACTCCTCGTTGTCGCGCTTCGTGGACCACTTGCCGGTTAAACCTAGCGCAGCCTGAGCGTGTACTTGATTGGTCTTGCGGTGCCTTTGCCCGTAGGCGCGTAACTGTAGCTCTGTGCTGTATCTTGGGTGAATAAACCCGCGTTTGTTGGCGATCTGACTCTGGAGCCTTCTCTGAGCAGTGTCGGAAAGTCGACGAACCCTGCTGTAGCGCCTTTGTGCATTGCAGAGTGGTGGAGCGTCGTGACCTTTCCTGACCGTCGCTCGTAGGGTGAGCCTTGTGCAAACCCATCTCCAGAATGTGCAATGAAAAATGGCTGACATGTTTCATCAGCCACAAAAATCACCAGCTGCGTATCACATTCAGTATACAAAATTTTGCTAAGTTGTAGAATTAAAGTTTTCATAGGAGAGACAGGACAACGTTTCAGTGACCGAGTCATGCGCTACCAAAACAATGTGAAAATTGGGTATGATGGCCACTTGGCAGTTCACTGCAAAGAGTGCTTATAGGCTCATTTTTCTCAAAGAAGTTATCAAAGAAGGCACAAGAAACGCAGCACAAGCCACAAGAAAAGGTCACGAGAGGCCATGCCGCATGCACGCTTTTGGCTCACGTATCAAACATATCTTGAACCCAGCAGCTATTGCAAGGTGATGCTGGCGCAGTCTGTAGCTGGCTGCTTGACCACTCTAGAGGAATGCGTCTCAAATTGTACTATCGAAAGAAGTACATATATAACACATCAATCTTGCCCACTTTAGGTGCCGTTTACACAGTTGTGAACTTGATACCAACTTTCTTTCCCTATTTTGCAATTTTCATCTATTTTTATTAAAATATGGATGGTCTAAATGAAAATCTGCTTCTAAGAGTCACAAGATTTTTGTTTCTTTTAGAGTGCAACAGGCTTCATCAGAATCAATGCAGTGGTTGCCAAGAAAAACAATTTCTCCATCCCCGTGTAATAAGCTAGGAGCCTCCTCCGTTAAAAGCACAAAAATTTAAAACTCACCAACTCCAGGTTGTTCATGAGTACTTCCAAACGAAGAGAGGCATCCGTGCCTTTTCCTTGGACGTAGAAGTGGTGTGCATTATATATTTGCGACACATACACAACATAGTGTTTGTTCACTTCCAGTTTGTCTGGTTGGGGATATGGGTTGTTGGACATAATAAGTGGAGGGCTCGTTACCCGTCCAATTGTAGGCTTTGAAGAGGTCAATGCTTCCATAATTATTTGATCCAGTTCATCAGAATCGGTGCTTTCAGCTGTTTCTGCATATTCGGCCATTTCCGAATTTTTATATGCATCAATACCATACATTTCCCAGAGAGTACTGGTTAGTGGAGCCCTTCTTGTCTCCTGGGCTGTATCAGTCACTTGGGCTGAGTCAGTCGCCCAGGCTGTGCTGGTTGCTTGGGTGGCTTTAGTTCTGGTAGCTCCAGCAGTTTTGACTGATCCAGCTGCTTCAGCCTTAAAAGATGCCACTTGCTCACTGGACCATGAAGACTGTAGCAAAAACTGCCCTGTGAAAAAGCATAGAAATAGTATTACTTTCCACAAATTGCTCTGCAATCGTGTTGGCAGCTTTCCTAAAAACTAAAAAACTAAAGGCAAGTTATTTCATTATCCTACGAGGTCTGGCAGAATCTCAATAAAGAATGTGAACAAATAAATTTTAGAGTACCAAAAAGCTGCGAGATAAACTGTCAGTATACAAGGTTCAACAAGGGCAATGCATTGAACAACATGATATTATAATGCAGTTGCCAATAGTAGTGAAACAGCACGCAGACTATTTGGATCCATGTTAGATCATATCATTAAAAAAAATTAAATTATGGGGTTTAACGTGCCAAAACCACTTTCTGATTATGCGGCATGCCGTAGTGGAGGACTCCGGAAATTTCTACCACCTGGGGATCTTCAACGTGCACCTAAATCTAAGTACACAGGTATTTTCGCATTTCGCCCCCATCGAAATGCGGCCGCCATGGCCGGGATGCGATCCCGCGACCTCGTGCTCAGCAGCCCAACACCATAGCCACTGAGCAACCACAGCGGGTGGGATCGTATCATGTATGCATTATTATGTACATGTATTATGTATGTATTTATGTACGCATTACAACTCCCCAACCTCAAAGACGGTACTTTCTGTGCATTGCAGGGAGGGTTCTCAATTCTCTACATAAACTTTTAGAAATCTTTAGGGTCATTTTGCCAATTGATTTCATGACGCTGCAGTATTGCCAAAAAATTAGCAATGTAAAGATTTTCAAATTTGAAGTTATAAATTGAATAATAATTGGACAAACAACTTCATTTACCTTTTTGAATACTTCGTATATAAATCCAAAATACAGTAGAATCTCACTGATACGATCTTCACGGGAACCGGAAAATAAAATATATCATGTGAAACTGATTATCCGAAGCAAGCTACAAAAAGTTGTGGGGATGCTCAACTATCAAGCACCCCCTGGTGTTATTTTCCTAGCATGGCTTTCACATCTTCTGTAATCCAGCTTCTCAGTGTAGCTAAGCACTGGCGGCGGTCGGTGTGGTTGCACCATACTACAAGAGACGGCGTGAGTGTAGCACTGCTAACGCCACCTAATGACGAGATTACTCGGGCGAAAAAGTGAGTAGGCTTTTCCTCTTTGGCTTGGGGTCTGCAAGCTGCATAGATCTTACGCGCGCTCGCGCACAGTTCGCGGGATTGCCCTGCGAAAGGCTTAGAAGCACAATATTGGAATGGACGAACACGATCATTCGAACCCACCACCTTTTGTGCGACCGTACATGCAAACGATTAGGTGTTGGTGTCCAGCATGGGGGCGAACATGTTCGCTTGCTATTCAGTCACGTGGAGTCTGACGTCCTGAATGTGTTGTGCGTCCATTGGCATGTTCTAATGGTAGCAATTCAGCTAGCAGGCATTACACTGATAAAAGATGCAATAAATGCCCTTTTGATTGTTTGCACTACTGTGTTGTCATTCCTTTGATGATGATGATGATATGTGGTGTTTAATGGCGCAAGGGCCAGGTTTGACCAAAGAGCGCCATGACAAGTGTTGATGTTGACGATGTATTATGGAGATGTGACTTGGCTGTAAAGTGGCCTAAAAATTGTCGCTGTAAAGTGCGTAAAATCTACGTGCTATAAAATTATGGCGATGACTAATGACGAATACTATGAACACTAGATGTATTGGGAAAAATGATGCAATGTACAAAATATGTGAGATGCTAAAATTTTCCAAGGGCACCACTGCCTCGTCAAAACCCTTGAACCCAAGGGACGAGAGGCATGTGCTATTCGAAACAACTATCACAGCGCTATCCTCTATAGAGAGGAGGCGCTACGAACGTATGGGCTAGTTACATGTAATACAACATCTTTCAGAAAAGCTAGGACAGTGCTGGTGTCAAAGAGAGGTTCTGCACCGAGTAACATAACAGGATGAAGGGGGATGTGTTGCCGGTATGCTAGGGGAAAATGCTTCTTTCTTTCATATTCGGCTTCCCGACACTCCAGCAGGACGTGGAGGACGGTCAGCCTCTCCCCGCATCTACCGCAGGTTGGAGGCTCGTTTCCAGTGAGTAAAAAGTTGTGCGTGCCAAATGTGTGTCCTATTCTTAGGCGACAGAATAGGACATCTGTCCGGCGTGACTTTGTTACAGGAGGCCAGAAACCTAATTTTGGCTTTATTACATGCAACTTATTATTTGTTTCCAGGTCCCACAATCGTTGCCAGTAGTTTCGCAGTTTCCTTCTTAAGAAGGGTTTCAGGTCTGTGACAGGGACCGCAGCGGTAGAATTAACAGTGTGTGATGCAATTGATGTGGCCATCTCGTCCGCTAGAACATTACCCTGGATGCCCCTATGGCCAGGCACCCAGCATATAATCACATGCTGGTTTGATACATATGCTTTACATAAGATGGAATAGAGTTCAATTATTATAGGATTTTTGTGCTTACAGAACGACATCAAAGACTTCACAACACTAAGGGAGTCCGTATATATAACTGATTTTTCGAGTTTTGATTTCCTTATATGCTTCACGGTCGACAATATTGCGTAGGCCTCAGCCGTGAAGATACTAGTTTCCGGATGCAGTAAATTGGATTCCGAGAAGGATGGACCGACGGCTGCATATGACACCCCCTCGCGTGACTTCGATGCGTCTGTGTAGAACTCAATGCAGGAGAATTTGTACTGGAGTTCGCGGAAATGCATTTGGATTTCAATCTCTGGAGCATGCTTTGTGACTTCCATGAAAGATATATCACATTGTATGAGCTGCCACTCCCAAGGAGGTAGCAGCTTGGTTGGATGCATTAGGGGAAGCTCGAGGAGTGGAACATGCATTTCTTCACTAAGCTCCCTCACACGCAGCGAGAAAGGCTGTCTTACGGAGGGACGATTGCGAAAGAGTGTAGCATATGTCACGTCATTAACGGTATTAAAACAGGGATGTTCAGGATTTGAGTGGACTTTCAGTAAATATGTTTGGCTGATGTACGTTCTCTGGATATGAAGCGACCACTCATTCGATTCTGCATATAAACTTTGTACGGGACTCGTTCTGAAAGCTCCTGTGGCTAAACGGATACCTAGATGGTGGACCGGATCTAGCATCTTTAGCGCGCTTGGGGCTGCAGAATGGTAGATCACGGCACCATAATCTAATCGTGAACGGATCAGGCTCTTATAGAGATTAATTAAGCACTTCCTGTCACTACCCCACGATGTATGGGATAGAAGTTTCATTAGGTTCATTGTTTTCAGACATTTTTCTTTAATATGTTTAATGTGGGGGACGAAAGTGAGTCTGTAGTCTAGTATAACACCTAGAAACTTGTGCTCTTTGTTTACGGGTATTTGTTGTCCACAAAGTTCTAAGCAAGGATCCGGAACCAGGCCTCTCTTTCTTGTAAAAAGAACGCAAGAGCTTTTGTTAGGATTTATCTTAAATCCATTCTTGTCTGCCCACACTGAGACTTTGTTCAGGCTATGCTGTACCTGTCTCTCGCAGACTGCGAGATTACAAGATTTGAAAGCTATTTGTATGTCGTCCACGTAGACAGAGTAAAAGATGGCGGGTGGTAATGAAGCGCGAAGCGTGTTCATCTTCACGATGAAAAGTGTGCAGCTGAGCACGCCTCCTTGGGGTACACCCGTTTCTTGTATAAAAGGTCGTGATAGTACATTGCCGACTTTTACCCGGAAGGTACGACTGGACAGATAGCTTTCTATTAGGTTAAGCATATTTCCATGGATACCCATTTCTAACAAGTCTCTTAGGATTCCGTAACGCCACGTCGTATCGTACGCCTTCTCCATATCGAGGAATATGGATAAGAAGAATTGTTTGTGTACAAATGCGTCCCGGATATTTGCTTCTATACGTATAAGATGGTCAGTTGTGGAGCGTCCTTCTCGGAAGCCGCACTGATAAGGATCAAGATGTTTGCTCTGTTCAAGGAAAAAGATGAGTCGCCGATTTATCATTTTTTCGAACACCTTACAAATGCAACTTGTGAGGGCTATCGGGCGGTAACTTGCCACTGAGGAAGGGTCCTTGCCTTGTTTCAAAACAGGGATCACAATGGCTTCCTTCCATGCAGCTGGAAGGTACCCTGCATCCCAAATGGTGTTGAAAAGTGTGAGTAGTGTAACCTGCGTGTCATTGTGTAAGTGTTTGAGCATTTCATACATGATTCTATCAGATCCTGGTGCGGAGCTGTTGCATGCGCTCAGGGCAGCTCTCAATTCGGCAATACAAAAAGGACGGTTGTAAGGCTCATTTTCTCGACCTTTTCTTGTTAATGGCTTACGTTCTTCTGTTAGTTTGTATTTGAGGAAGGATTGTGTATAATTTGTTTGACTTGAAACGCTCTCAAAATATTCCCCAAGTGAGTCTGCCTGGTCTTGCAGTGTATCGCCCTGTGTGTTTACCAGGGGGAGTGAATGTGTTTCCCGCCCTCTAATCCTATTAACTCTGTTCCAGGCTTTGGCCTCATCCCTAAACGAGTTGATACTCGATAAGAACTTGTGCCAGCTTTCTCTTCTGGCCTGTCGGCGGGTTCGCCTGCCTTGGGATTTAGTTTTTTTTAAAGTTCATAAGATTCTCTGCAGTGGGAGAAGCGCGTAGCAACCCCCACGCCTTGTTCTGATTCGTACGGGCGATCCTACATTCGCTGTTCCACCACGGTACACGTCGTTTGAATGCAAGACCACTCGCTTCGGATATGCATTTTGATGCGGCATCTATTATGAAGGCTGTAAAGAACTCGACTGCAGCATCAATTCCTAACGAAGACAGCTCAGCCCATGATATACTAGTAAGAGATTGAAATTTCTCCCAATCAGCTGTCTCAATCTTCCACCTAGGAGCGTGCGGTGGATATTCGTTTTCTTTTGGAGATCTTAGCAGTATAGGGAAGTGGTCGCTTCCGTAAGGGTTGTCGTTAACTTCCCATTCGAGCTCAGGCAGTAGAGACGGCGAGACTATGCTAAGATCTATGGAAGAATAGGTTCTGTTTGTAAGAGAGTAATATGTGTGTTCTTTTTTATTCAACAGACAAGCACCAGAAGAAAAAAGGAACTGTTCAACAAGACGTCCTCGTGCATCTATACGAGGGTCGCCCCACAGGTAGTTATGTGCATTGAAATCGCCAAGAACAGCATAGGGTTCTGGCAATTCATCAATAAGGGACTGAAATTCATGTTTGCTTAGTTTATAATGTGGGGGTATATAAAGTGAGCAAATAGTGATAAGCTTGTTTAGCAGAATAACTCGAACCGCCACTGCCTCAAGGGCCGTTTGTAGCTGCAAACGTTGACAGGCTATGCTTTTTTGAATTACAATGGCGACACCGCCCGATGATGCGATAGCATCGTCGCGATCTTTGCGATAAGTGACGTGCTGTCGAAGAAAATTTGTGTGTTTTGGTTTTAAGTGTGTTTCCTGTAAACACAGCACTTTTGGATTGTGTTTGTGGATGAGTTCTTGTACATCGTCAAGGTTTCTAAGGAGACCTCTGACGTTCCATTGTATGATTTGTGTATCCATATTTAGTGTAAATTAGTGCTGTGTGTACGGAAACGGAAGTGATGCATTAGATTACAGAGCTCTTTCGAGGCCCTGTAACCGGGGTTTTGCCTTTTTTGAAGCGTTCGAGGGAACCTCGCCGCTCCTTAGGCGCTTGGCGCGCCGTGGGGGTAGGTGTTGTGTCCATTGCCTCTTGTGAGGCGCCGGACACGCGCTCTTGCGAGCGAGAAGTTTTTCGGGAGAGTCTCACCTCGGAAGGCAAAACCCCTGCGCCCACCTGCCCGGAGGTCGATGGGGCTCCCTGTGGAATTTGGCTGCGCCGGCTGTTGCCAGCGCTGGGAGGAGCCGGGGAGGTCGAGGCAGCCTCGGCTGCGCCTACCTTCGGGGCCACTATCGGTACTGCGGCATCGCTGCGTGTAGCGCAGGTTGCCGCCGATAACTCTTGTGGGGCCGGCAACCCAAGGGTAGCCTGGCCGGTTTGCTGGCTGGATGGAGTAGGCTTACCTACTTCCACCCTAGGGGCAGAAGCCAAAGGTGCCTGCTCGCTGCACGCGGGCATGGCACTTGGCATTGGCCGCTGCGACGCCGCCCCCCGACGCGCCGCATCAGCGTAAGGTGTGTTGTGGAAAGGAGAGCACCTTTTACGGGCTTCCTTAAACGAAATATTTTCCTTGACTTTAAGGGTGATTATATCTTTTTCTTTCTTCCAGTTTGGACAGGAGCGTGAGTAAGCGGGATGGTCACCACTGCAGTTCACACAGTGAGGTGTGCCACTGCAGTTGTCGGAGGGGTGGCCCTGCACTCCACATTTTGCACAAGTTATTTGACCACGGCAGCTCTGCGAGCCATGGCCGAACCTCTGACATTTGAAACACCTTCTAGGGTTGGGGATATATGGTCGAACATTTAATCTGATGTATCCTGTTTCGATAGTTTCTGGCAGTGTGCTGGATGCAAATGTTAGGATAAGATGCTTTGTGGGGATTTCCTTGTTGTCTCGTCTAATTATAATACGTTTTACTTCAGTGACATTTTGTTCTTTCCATCCTTCCAAGAGTTCAGCTTCTGTCAAGTCTAGGAGGTCTGCCTCTGACACGACTCCCCGTGAGCTGTTCATTGTTCGGTGTTGTGTAATAGATATTGGTATGTTACCAAATGTCACAAGACTGCCAAGCTTTTCGTACTGTTGTTTCTGAGGGATCTCAAGGAGAAGGTCCCCGCTAGCCATTTTCGTTACCTTATAACCTGCCCCTAAGGCTTCGGTCAAAGATTTTGCTACTGTGAATGGAGAAATAAATCTAGCTTGTTTTTCAGGGCTCTCACTGTGTACTACGTGGTATTTTGGATAGGTCTCTTTCGTGCGGTTGAAACAATTGCTTAAGTCTTCGGTGCGTCCCCTCTTCTGAGGGTGACGATCAAGTAGGCGGGGAAATGCGGGTGTTCCCATAGTAATTTGAAATGTTTTCAGCAGCAATGGCGGCCACCCACCATGGAGCCCAACTTGGGGACGCTGCAGGACTTAACGGGTAAGGCTACAGGCGCCAGCCGTACACTGCCACTATAACCTAATATATTATACCCAAGGGAGGGCACATACACAAGGTTAACCCTTGCCGCCGTGGAGACAGGAAGTAAATGGAAGAGAGAAGAAGACAGGAAAGTTGAAAAAGGCGAGAGAGAAAGACGAAGATTGGAGAGGAGGACAGGAAAAGGCGACTGCCGATTTCCCCCGGGTGGGTCAGTCCGGGGGTGCCGCCTACGTGAAGCCGAGGCCAAAGGGGTGTGTTGCCGCCGCCGAGGGGCCGTTAAGGTCCAAACACCCGGCATTGGCTCAACCCCCAGGATCCCCTTTTCCCCGGACACGGCTAAGCCGCGCACGGCTACACGCGGGAGGGTCCAACCCTCGTGTGCTCGGGTACGTGGTGTCGCAACGCACCAAACGCCTGCTGACGCAGACGCCCCTGCGGGGGTCATTCCTTTGACCCAAGAGCACCTGCGAGATTCCGCTAAGTATGAAAATAGATGTACTTGGTGACAAACTCAATGGCGCAGGTTCATGTGGTGTTAAGTGATAATGCTCTGCATAACATGTTATGCGAAGCAGCATCACTCAACCCCACGTGAACCACACCCAACACACTTTTATTCAGCAATGTTGAAATAGCTTGTCAGCTTGCACTGAACTTTCTTCTTCTCAATGTCCCCAAAAAATTATTCTGCAAGTTAAAAAGAGAAGTTGCTGTTTTTCCCTCAACTGAGCAGCGGCACATCACCAGTTGGTGTGGCCGGACTGCCATAACAGCATTATAGTACCACCAGTAGTGCACCGCATGAGTTTTTACTACAGTGTGACTTGGACTTAACAAATTTTTCTTGGGTCATTGGAATGTTATTTAAGCTAGTACACTAGAATATAAAGCTATGAGCTTTAGAAAAACCAGTAAAAGCCCACTTCTGCAGTCATATTGTTATGGGAAGGAATAAGCGTGCGTCTATTCATAGATGGCTTTTAATGGCTGAGCCAACAAGCGTAGAGCAGTGACACAACTAAACTCTTCTTCATCTTCTCCAAGACCACCATCAGCATCCTCTTCTTCCCACATTACCGACTGTGACATCACCCCAGTCGGAAAAAGCACCTTATTGGTGGGGCTCATAGGTCTGAGAAGGGTAAGGTTTGAGACGACTGACGTGGATGATGTCAGAGAGAGGTGAAGCACTGTGGCATCCAGCAGAGACACTTCATATGTAACAGGAGTCACCTGGCGAAGGATGCGGTAAGGGCCACAGTATCGCGAGAGGAATTTCTCCAAAAGACCAACATGCAGAGTTGGATACCAAACTAGCACAAGAGCACCTGGTTCGTAGTCCACGTCATGATGGCGCTGGTCATAACAGCACTTCTGGCGTGTCTGTGAAGCAGAAAGACGAATGCGGGCAATCTGGTGTGCTTGGGTCGCTGTGGCTATGACATCCCGAGTGTACTCTGTCGGCGAGTCGAGTGTAGTCGAAAGGAGAGTCTCAAAAGGCCAAGTCGGCTCACGGCCAAAGAGGAGATAGAAGGGTGAATAGCCAGCTGTGTTGTGGCACGAGGAATTGTAGACGAACGTGACAAATGGTAGAGCGGTCTCCCAGTCATGATGATCGGAGGAAACATACATTGCTGGCATGTCAGTTATTGTGCGGCTCAGGCGTTCAGTAAGACCATTAGTTTGAGGATGGTAAGCCGTAGTAAGTTTGAGTTTAGTAGCACATGATCAAAGGAGGTCGTCTATGACTTTGGCATGAAAGTATCTTCCGCGATCAGTGAGAAGCTGATGAGGTGCACCGTGGTGTAAGATAACGTTGTGAAGCAAGAAATCAGCGTCTGTAGCACAGCTGGTCGGTAGGGCTCTAGTAATGGCATAGCGAGTTCTATAGTCCGTAGCGACGGCAATCCACCTATTTCCGTCATTTGATATAGGGAATGGTCCGAGAAGATCAACACCAACGGGAAAAAAGAGTTGGTCAGTATTGGCCTCGAGCTCCACCACTGGAAAAGCTGGCGCCACCGTCGGCGTGACGTGCTAGGAGGGATCACGTGGACATAGCGGCCGCGTCGGCTGCTTCGGGCGCGCCGAAGCGAGCTGAAAACTAGTTTAAATTCCCTCGTACGCTGCGGTCCTCATTTAGTGGCGAAATTTTCCCGCTTCGAGTGTCTCCTTCACAACGCTTCAAAGCACTACAATAGGTAGTGGCTGCCTTTGAAGGCGCGCAACATGGTCTGCTACTGCTCGGTGCCGCAGGGCCGGACGCACGTAACGGAGGCCGGTGTCAGCCTTATTCACATGTAGCCGCAGGACAAGACGCTGCGTGAAGCTTGGCTCGCGAAACATAAAACCGGCAAACAGTCATCAGCTACAACTAGGGTATGCAGCAAGCACAGACGCGAGGAAGATTTCTGCTACGGCGCCCGGTTTGCGATGTTCTGAAAACGCGCACTGAGATGCTGGCCCGAGTCCGCTGCCCGACTAATGTCATGACGGTTTGGTCTATGAACTTGTCGATGCTATAGATACTGGCAAGTTCAGTGGAGTGGAAAGGCAGCGGTTAGAAGCACATTTAAAAAAAGCATGACATATGGTCATGTTTGTGTTATGGAGTAATGCACTGGATTACAAAAAAGGAGCAGCGGGAAATTGCACGCTGAGAACACCGATAAACATACAGTGCGACGCAACTCGAGGAATAATATTGAAGGGTCAAAGAATTTAGAAGAAAGAAAGATTGAATCGTCGCGACGGCACATTACAGTCCCCGTAGGCGTCGAAGTCGCTACAATGAAATTATTTTTGAACAGCTCTGATAGCGCCCACGCAACAATGGTTGCTTGTATACTGTCAAATGCTCATATTCTGCGGCCTAAAGCTCATGACACGGTGAGAAAACGCGCGTGCGGAGAAATCGAAACAGTGCGCGGACAAGCATGCAGACGCGCAGTCGGTCGCTGCGAATCTGCGCGATCGCTGCATTGAGGCTTCGTTCTATTACGCTCCATTAAGTTATACAAACACTATAACAACATATTTCACACAGTTTGCTCTCAGCGTTTACCTACCTTTCACGCAAGAAGCCGGTTCGGGAGACTCCATATCGCGGCAACCGCGCGCACGTATTCGTTAAGGAGATAGCGTCTGTAAACGATTGTGTGCTTTCAGTTTGCCCAAGATTATTATTTAGACACTAAGAAACTTCTCTCGTTTCGAAAGTACTTAGAAAAATGTCCGGGAGAGCTCGCGCGTGGTGTTTTCAATGACCGCTGACAGCAAAACCTATGAGGAGCGCGCCACGTGATCCCTCATACTACGCCAGCGAGGCGCTTCCGATAGATGGCGACTCCGTAACTCCTCGCCGCCAATATCCAAAGGCTGCAGCAGACCAGCAGGAGGCACAACTGGTCTTTTCCAGCGTTGACACAACTCGCACGCGGCAACATAGTGCCGGATGGAGCGGTTGAGACGGGACCAGAAAAACCGTCGCCAAATTCGGTCATAGGTCAGCCTGACGCCAAAATGTCCAGCGGTGGGAACATCGTGCAGTTGTTGCAGTACAATTTGTCGAAGATGAGACGGAATGACGGTTAGGAGCTCGGGCCCGTCGAAGTGCATGTTGCGGCGATACAGGATGCCATTTTGTAGCACGAACATGTGAAGGGATGGGTCAGACGGATCAGAGAGCAGGCGTTCGATAATGGGCCGTAACGATTCATCGCATCGTTGTTCAGCGCCAATGTCTTGCAAGGCAGAGAGCGAAAGAACGCACATCAATACGACATCCACTAAACCGTCTGGTACATCGACGGGATGACGAGATAGGCAGTCGGCGTCCTGATGTAGACGACCGGACTTGTAGACCACAGTGTATGTGTATTCCTGCAGCCGTAGGGCCCAGCAACCGAGGCGTCCTGTGGGATCCTTGAGGGAGGAAAGCCAACAAAGGGCGTGGTGATCAGTTGTAACTGTAAATGGTCGACCATATATGTAGGGCCAGAACTTGCCCACCGCCCAAATGAGGGCGAGACACTCGCGCTCAGTAATCGAGTAATTGCGCTCAGCGGGAGAGGGGAGGCGGCTGGCATAGGCGATTACGCGATTGTGCCCTCATTGGCGTTGACCTAAAACTGCGCCGATGCCGTAGCCACTGGCGTCAGTGTGGATTTCTGTCGTAGCGGAGGCGTCAAAACGGGCAAGAACAGGAGGTGTGGTGAGCAGCATGATGAGCTGCGAGAAAGCAGACACTTGTTCAGAGCCCCAACAGAAAGGAACATCTTTCTTCAGAAGGTCAGTCAGGGGACGGGCAACCTGGCCGAAATTTTCCACAAACCTGTGGGAGTAAGAGCAAAGGCCAATAAAGCTGCGAACATCTTTGGCACAAGTTGGTACGGGGAAATTCTGCACAGCGTGAACTTTACCAGGGTCAGGGCGAATGCCTGATGAATCGACGAGATGTCTGAGCATGGTTATTTGGCAGTGAGCGAAGTGGCACTTGGACGACTTGAGCTGCAAGCCAGAGGTGCGAAAAACAGAAAGAACAGATGAAAGTCTTTTAAGATGAGTCGCAAAAGTTGAAGAGAATACGATGACGTCATCCAAGTAGCACAAACAGATGAACCATTTCAAACCACGCAAGAGCATGTCCATCATCTGTTCAAAGGTCGCTGAGGCATTGCACAAGCCAAGAGGCATTACCCGGAACTGATATAGGCCATCTGGTGTGACAAATGCGGTCTTTTTCCGGTCCATTTCATCCACGGCAATTTGCCAATATCCAGATCAAAGGTCCATAGATAAAAAATAAGTGGCACCATGAAGACAGTCCAGAGCATCGTCAATGCGGGGAAGTGGATACACATCTTTCTTGGTGATTGTGTTTAGATGACAATAGTCAAAGCAGAATCACCAGCTGTTATCCTTCTTTATGACGAGAGCACCAGGGGAAGCCCACAGGCTGAAAGTGTTCTTCAATAATCCCTTTGGCAAGTATCTTGTCAATCCCACCGTGGATAACTTGTCGCTCAGAGGGCAACACCCAATATGGGCGTCGGTGAACAGGTGCTGCATGGCCAGTATCTATACGATGCTTCACGACCGTAGTTTGATACAAAGGGTGATTATTCAGGTAAAAAATGTTGAGAGTAGGACTCGAGGAGGCCACGGAGCTCTGCGGCTTGTTGGGTTGAGAGGTCCAGTGCAATCATCTTTGTAAAGTCGTCAGTCGGGGCAGATGCAGAAGGTGCAGAATGGGCATTGGTCGAAGGCGGCGCAACAGATAGAGCGGAAATGTGGCACTCGTGCGACGGTGAAAACGTGGCAAGAGACATGCCTCAAAAAAGTACTTGTGGGCACTGTCCAAAATTTAGGATAGGAAGACATGTCTGATAGTCCGCAACAGAAACAATGGTGTCTGGGAAGGAGACATTGTGAGAAAGCAGGACCGAAGTCGCGGGAGTAAGGACATAGTCTCCGTCAGGTACAGGTGGGCAGGCTAAAAAAGGGATGCCGGTTGCTGCTAGAGATGGCAGGCGAATAAGATCCGCACCCAAAGCTGAGTTGGAGCTTGAACAGGAAGGTCAATGGGAACAGGTAGGGGTAGGTCAAGTTGTACAACACCGGCTGAACAGTCAATCAGAGCAGAATGGACGGCCAAAACGTCGAGTCCGACGATCACATTGTGAGGGCAATGTTCGAGCACACTAAACAAAAGACGTGTGGCGACCGGCAACACTGACACGAGCAGTACACATTCCAAGCACAGCCAGAGTTCCACCGTCGGCGACCTAGAGCAGTCAAGTCGGAGCAGGAGTAAGTACTTCCTTTAAGCGCGTTCAAGCTCTGCACTCATGATGGAAATTTGGGCTCCAGTGTCGATGAGTGCTGTAACGGGCAAACCATCCATGTTCACGTCCAGAAGGTTCCGATCAGTAGGCAGGGTCAGCAGAGGAATTTCAGGCCGGGGTTCTAGAGCAGCGTCACCTCCAGGAGCTGCCCCAGTTTCCTGTCGGAGAGCAGCGACGGTAAGCTCGGGATGGAGAGCGACACAGCTAAGGCGAACGGGAGCGGCAACTAAGTGGTGATGGCGAGCAACTAGTCGCGGTGGCTCGAGCGTTGTCAGGTGCGTCTTCAACCTCAGTGGAGAGTGATGGCAGGCGAGAATTCAGTGGGGATCGGCGATAGGCAGGAAAGCTTGGTCGAGAGTGGGCTGGCCAGGAACTTCGACAGCGGCGAGAGATGTGGCCCACACGTCCACACTAAAAGCAGATGGGCCTATCGTCATGTGTGTGCCACTCAGCCGGGTTGCAATAGCTCGGATGTGGACAATATTGGCTCCCGTGAACAGGGGCAGACGCAGCAGACATAGCAAAGTCAGGACGGCTGGTGAAGCAGATGGACGGAAGACCCACATTGGCAAGTTCTCGGCGAATGACCGACTGGATAACAGACACAAGCGGCCGGGAATCATCAAAGCACTGCATCACTGGCGCGGCAGGAGGTGCTGCTTCGATTTCTCGCCAAACGATACATACAACGTTCTCGCAGGGAGTGGGCTCACGCGGTGGACAAATGTCTTCACACGTCGATGAAGCTGCGGTATTGGGCAAACTGTTGAACTATGCGGCAACTCTTCGTGTCTTAAAAGCGGCGACATTCGTTAATGATCTCATTGACCGCTGTTATGTTCTTGTAAACAAGCAGGTTAACCATGTCGTCCGCGATGCCTTTTAAAACGTGGCTGACCTTGTCTGCCTCTGCCATATTGTTATCCACTTTGCGGTAAAGAGCGAGGACATCCTGGATATACGCCATGTAGGATTCAGTGGACGTTTGTGCACGGGTCCCAAGGTGGTCCTTCGCAGCACATTGGCGGCCGACGGGCTTGCCGAACAAATCTCTTGAGCTTCTGTTTGCACTGGTCCCAACTTGTAATCTCTTCTTCGTGTGTTTCGAACCAGACCCGTGCGGTTTTCTTGAGGTAGAATATTATATTAGCCAGCATAAGCATGTTATCCCACCTGTTGTGTGCGCTTACCTGTTTGTAATTCCACAACCAGTCATCGACGTTAACATTGTCAATCCCGGAAAACATGCCAGGGGCGCGAGGCTGGGACAGGATGACCATCGGTGGCGACGACGGGGTCGTGGTTCAACTCTCTCCTTCGGATGACATAGCGGCCAGGTTATGTCCACTGCGGAGCTCCGTTTTGCACAAGCGATTACCCAGCACGTCCACCAATTATGTTACGGGAAGGAAGAAGCGTACGTCTATTCACAGATGGCTTTTAATGGCTGAGCCAACAAGCCTAGAGCAGCAACAAAACTAAACTCTTCTTCATCGTCTCCAAGGCCACAATCAGCGTCCTCTTCTTCTCACATTATCGACTGTGACAATATTATCCAATTTCAGGTGAAAACGCAATCACAATAACCGTATGAAAATACACTGTTCGAGCCTATAAGATGCTGGCTGGGAAAAGCAAAAAAAAACTTATTCCCAAAAACATATGCAGAATCGTATCAATGAGATTCTACCATAATCTAAGCCACCAAGTAGCTAAGCCTGGCATTATGGCCTTTTGAGGTCCACAATGGATCTCAGAAGTTGTTCAAAGATGATGTTAACCCTTAACTGCACGAATGTCTATTTGCTTGTGAAATATTTACACAGGCTTTTGTTTAGGTCAGATATGTCGAAACAAACCTGACTTTTTGAAAGAAACACTTGGTTGCGATTTTATGAGCCAAATTGGTCACGTACCATATATGCGCCATGTAGTTACAGGTATATTTTATGACCATGAACAATAACATTTCCATTGCAGAAAATTGCCAAAATATATCAGCACCATTCCCAACACTTCAAACATTGCTTTTAATGGAGTGTATTCTTTACAGCTCCAGCTGGTGCTACAAGTATATCTAAAACCCGATGAGGTCATCATTAACTGACCAACCGACAGATTCAAAATTTAAACCGCATCACTTAGTTTTTAAGTAAATTTCTGCCTTGAAATCAATTGAATTTCTAGGGTTTTACGTGCCGAAACCACGATTCGATTATGAAACACGCCCTAGTGGGGGACTCCTTATTTACCAACAGGGTACCTTTAACATGCCCCCAATTTATGGGCCAGGGGCGGGTTGGCATTTATCCCCATCGAAATGTGGCCACCGCGGCTGGTATTTGATCCTGGAACCTCGTGCTTAACAAGTTATTGCTTTGCATCTTGCTTAGGAGCATCACGCAAGCTGAAAGAAAATCTTGTTCCTCTTCCTCCAAAAGTTATTTGTTGTTGTTATTAGCTCTTGGAACATGACAGGCCATGCTATCTTCATCCCAAACATTGCTGGCATTTTTTATTTTCTGACCTATTTATCACTACACATAGTGCTAAGAAAGAGTAAAATCAGAAAAACATTATATATTTCGCCAACAAATTCGTTGTTGTGTAAGAACACAAACCTTGGCTCTCCTTCACAAAACAACCATAACCTGCATGCTGTACCACACATACAGCAATTAATGCTTGCCTCACAGAACTACCCGAAGGTCTTTCTAAATAATAAACAGCATAGCCTGTTGACTTTGAAATGGCATGCCCTTTCAAGCTTGCACTACTTCAAGAGGGGTAGCACAGTGCCTTCGGATTCCAATGTCACGTGTGGCAATATTTCTTCCCGACCACAATGACCTCCATGATGTAATAGACACTGAACCAAAACTCTTCCTTGAAAATAAAATTAAGTTTTGTCCTTACTAGGTTGAGAGCATGGGATAACATATCTTATATATGGGAGGTTCATATTGTGCATGTAATGAAGTGCTAGACTTCATTATTACAGTTTGTCATGTTAATAAAGGTGGTGGCCTTTTCTTGAAGCTGTCCTTGTGACAGATGGTCTGAGAAAAATGCCTACACTCCGCAGTGGTGCAAATTGTATGCGCCAACTACATCACATCAGTGAGATGTGCTCTTTCCAGGAGCTCCCTCTGCGTGGTGGCCAAGTAAATAAAATCAAAGCCTCATTTAAACAGTACAATATGTATATCTCAACCTCACAACAGCATCAGCTGAAAAGCTCCTTGTTAACCCTTTCAAATGCCACTTTATCCTGTTGTTCGAAAACATACTTTCACCACATTTCTTTTTTTTTGGCTTCAGAATCATAGAAAGCGTAAAGCTGCAGAAAAGATTAAGAATTGTTATTCTTTAGCAAGTTTGGTCAAGTTTACAGATTGTGGACTCCGCACAAAACCTCACTATAGCAACATTAAATATGAGAACATCAACTGGTCGTGTTTTAAAAAGCTTGAAAAGTTCTTATGCAGCCACTCGAAAATTATACCTGGTGCATGACATTGTGAAAAGCAATGAAAACAGAACCCGCTACATAAAACTTACTGACACCAAGTAAAAAACACCAAACAGTCTACCTTCTCACTCATCTTGCTAAAACATTTTGCACATGTTCAAAACTGAAGCACAATTGCAATCTTAAAAGAGTTTCAAGATATATGCGACACATTTTAAACATGATTGTTTTCATCAGTGGTTTGCTCCTGCACTATCTTGGTGTACCAATTGTGTAGATAGCATCTGAAAGGGTTAAGGAGGTGCATTGTCTGCAGTACAAAACCCCAACCTTCCAGGACAACATGGATGTGCAAGACATCCAATGTCCTCTTGTGCCTGCTAGGAAACAGGTCCCGTTTTGCTAGCCTCCACCAAAAGTGACTGCTAGACCCTTAGTGCATGTGACCACGTCACTTTGTCTGAACGTAAAGTGAAAATGAACTTTTCATTGTGAGAACAGCACTTTCTTACCAAATGTTTACAATGACAAACTAAGCTTCTGCGCATGAAAGAGCTAAAGAAAAAAAATTTATTTCCTGTGCTAAAGTCACTATATACCAGGTTTTCTTTCATGTGAATACAATTTTTAAATATCACCTGTGGCATATAGCACAAATCTACCCACTGCATTCATAATGGTAACAGCGCAACCAAAACAACAGGTGGCGTGAAAGAACACAGAATGAGCGCTGTCCTGTGTTCTGCACAAGATTGCGTTTCATTGTGTTGCGTTATTCCAAGAGGCGGACATTACTTACACTAGAAAACAAAGTGCGTAATTGACAAATGACAAAATTTTACTGACCAACATTTTAAGTAATTACTTTAGCGCAAATATCGCAATACAGTTAGCTTCTATTATTTCGATCCTGACTGGACAGGTGAAACCGGTCAAATTATCCAACAGTCAAATCAAACAACAGGCAGAAAAAACACCAAAACATGTTGATTCACTTGGCAGTATTCGCCTTTAAAGATAGCTTTGCCACAATACACATATGCGTCGAAGCATACTAAATGGGAGAAGCTGTTACTGTTACGGGACATAGCACATGCTTCTTAATTTACACACGTACATGCACAGTCTCTAGTCACAGTACGAACACAGAGACGCCTAATAAGTTTGCTGGCAAGCTTTCAAATTTTTAGACCCCCACTCTATCGTTGGCTTTAATTGTCCTGTAGACTTTCCAAGCTTTTTGATCATACCGCCTTCCTTTTCACTGACTTTCCCAAAACACAGACAGTTTTTCCCTGCTTTTCAGTGCGCGGCGCATGCACACACTTAAAATTAGGAAACGCGTACTAGGCCCCGTTAACGGTCTCATATACGAGACACGCATGGCAGGCGAAACAAGGGCTCATATCGCCACAGGAACGTCAGAAACAGCTTTGAATGTCTGCCAGTATGCATATTAGGCATCTAGGTGCTCTTATTGTGGATAGAGATGGCACATGCGCACCTGTATAATTAAGGAACGCGTACATGTTCCGTGACAGCAGCCTCTTTCCAGTCATGATATGCTTCACCGCATAACACCACTGTATTGCGGCGAAGCTGACCAATTAAGTTCGAATCACCCGGCAAAGGCCAATTTTGAGATGGAAATGATGGAAGTTGGGACCCATAAAATACATGGGCGCAAAGCAGAACCTTTGTTGCAGATCGAATAGACCGAAAAATTGCATTAATGGTTGATTACCTACTGCATACGTATGGAAGCCAATGATTTCACAAAGCACATCTACTTGGAACGAATCTTTCGAAACTAGCACCAGTGCGTTGCCAAACTAGAGGTAAAAATGCACTGCTCTTCCACTTGCCTCTTCTTAGCAAAATGCTTTTATGCATTGAGCCTCAAAAATTACCAAGGCGTTTGGTCGCTAACTTGTCTTGTCGCTAACTTGAATACATGTCTTGAAACTGGTGCCATCCTCAGAATTTGCTCCAAGTGGGTGTGACTTTCGAGGTGAGCAGTGACAATAATTGCTACATGTGCCATAATGTTATTAGTCTAAAAGTTAATTAGCAAAACTTTTTTACTTAGCCAAATCATTTCAATTTGTCATGTAAATAAAGTCCGCCTCTGTGAGTAATGCAGCCCTAGAAGTAGAATTGATAGGGGCCACAGCATAAGAAGCCAACAAACACTGACACCAAGGACGACATAGGGGAAATTACTTGTGCTTAATAAATGAAATAAAGAAACGATAAATTAATGGAGATGAAAGTGGATGAAAAAACTTGCCGCAGGTGAGGAACCATCCCACAACGTTCGCATTTCACGTGCGATGCTCTACTAATTGAGCTACCGTGGCGCCATTTCCCCATCCACTTTCTGGGATACTTATATTTCCTAGTAGAACCCTGGGAGTGTTAGCCAGCGCCACCACTCAAAGACCTTGGCGGTGGATGTGGAACATCCTTTCTGTCGCAGACGTCACGAGAACGTGATCTTTTTAGGTGAAGGCAACTGATCAATAAACCCACACATGCTACCTGAAGGCATCAATGTTGCCGGATTCGAGACTCTCACTATGTAATAAACAAGAAGAAAAGGGCCTCTCGGTTAACCCCCTTCTTCTCGTAGATGCCACAGGTGTTTCCTAAAATTCTGTTAAAAATAAAAATAAAAACTACATTCATATGCCTGTATAACAAAGCTCTCAGGAGCTCCAAATTTTTCATGATACAAATCCCTTTGCTGTAAAGGATGTGCACTGTACACTCACAATAGAGCATACTAAGCCCGTTCAATAAAAGAAAACTTTGATTTAACATGAATTCAAAACAGAATTAGTGAAGAAAGTCACCAATTTCTCTGTCAAAGGCAGCCATCTCCTCCCTTGCCATCAAAATTCTTCGTTCATTTACAAGATACTGATCACTGCTGCATTCTTTTGATGTTCGCATCCTTGTCGCCCTAGAGATGGCTTTGAAGGCATCCATTATGATTACAACATCACGTTGTCATCAACTGCAATGTATTCATCAGCCGTTGCTCCCGCTGATGCGCTACAGCAAGCAGCGTACAAGTCGAGCGATTCCTTTGGCACTGCAGCAAACAAATCTGATATTCTATACTTCTGCAGCAGATATTTCTGACATTGGCACATTTGTCAAGCACTGCCATTAGCACTAGTGCCGATTAGTGGCAGCTTCGCTATGCGTCATCTATTGTAAAGCAATGAATAAGCCGCCAGGGACACCATATTTCTTCGCTGTGAAGGCAAATTTGTTGTACTGGTCTTCCTTCTAGAGGTGTTCACAACATGTATGAAAGGTAGGAATTTCGCTGGGACCTAATGAATCATTTGTTATACAGGTCAATTCTCTGTAGAGGCATTTGACTGCAATTCATTGCTAGAGAAGGCAGATTCCGAATGAATATTGTTGCGCTACAAGCGGTTATGATACATGTCGCGAAGGAAGACGGAGACGAGCATCTGGGCTTTGCATGAGCTGGTTTCCATCTTGGTCTCTGGGTGCGCTGCTCTTGTAAATACAGTGTAAATAGTCTCTCTTGTGTGTGCCTTTCTGCACGTAACATTTTAGTGGAGGTTTGCAATCCCTGTCCTCGCCACAGAACTCCACAGCAGTCGCTACATCGATCTCGCTACAACGTTACCCAGAGATGAGACCCCACCATCATCAGCTGCGACTCATCGGACTGCTCCAGTCGTAATGTTTACCCACGCTTGTGACCCTGGTCTGTTCTCTGGCTTGGACAGCACCGACGTCGAAGAGTGGGTCAACCTCTATGAACTTGTCAGCATTAAGAACAGGTAGGATCCAACATCATGCTAGCTAATGTCGTTTTTATGCGAAGCATATTACGAGAGCTCAACCCAGCTCCTCAGGCGCGGCGGTGTCGCCATGAAACCACGTGACACCGTGACGTCACGACAAAGGAGAAGTGGCTTTGGCTCAACTCTTGCAAGACGGGCTGGGTGGGAATCGAACCAGGGTCTCCGGAGTGTGGGACGGAGACGCTACCACTGAGCCACGAGTACGATGCTTCAAAGCGGTACAAAAGCGCCTCTAGTGAATGCGGTGTTGCCTTAGAAACGAGCTGTTTCTAAGGCGTGCGTCTCTTGCTCAGGCGCACATTTCGTTGCCGCGCCGAACGCTGCTTTGCTCGACGCTCACCGCGTCCAATGCGGGGCGCGTAGTCGCTGCCCTGTAGCCCATTGTCTTACACCCCTTGGCGGGTCGACGGGAACGCTGTCGCGTTCCACTCTTGAAGGCGAAGCAGTAATGCATGAGTTGTTTCTTCGTCTAGCCGAACCAAATATAGCCAAGCAACAGCAGTTCACCAGGCTAAACAGTGGTTCAACAACTAAAATAAAGGCTAGTATGCTTCGCATCCTGGGCTTAACCATACCTAAGCCACAGCCATTTTTTACCTGGCTGGCACCCCTGACCTGTCGTACCGAACCCACGAAGATAAATTAAAAAGCTGGGACATTTCCAAAGAAAAACTAAGTGAACAGTTCAACGACCCCTTTGGGCGCACCGTCGCAGCAGAAAGAGGCACTTGCAATGCGTGCTCAGAATCCCACATAGCACTACGTCTCATACATACAAGACATTTTCGCTCTTTGCCACAAAGCTGACAAGATGTTTTAAACAGACAAAGTGGCCCATATATATATTTTAAAGGGTATCCTAGATGATGCCTTCAACTTGCTGGTTTTCAGCAACGTTTCAACTATTGACACCACTATCAAAGAATGTCACCACTTCAAACAAGCTAAGAACCATCGTATCACGCCCCACATTGTGTGCCTGCCCAACACCGCTGCTACGTTGACCTGTGAGAACCGTCCCCGCCAGCCAATGCCATGTGACGTAACTTGCGTTGTTTGCTGCAAGCTCGAGGCCACTTATTCACCATCCTAATCAGCGACACCCACCGATCTATCACGATTGCTGCAATCCAACAAGAACTTGAAAACATAAGTCACAACTCCGTGTGCTCGTCGACCCACAAACCCAGTGTGCAGCGCTTTTCTCGCAGACCTCCTCATCCCTGACAATGTTTTCCTACCACATCCTGCAACCTGTCTGAATGGAGCACCTCCAACGACAAGCCCATCTATTTCCATAGGTGCCACATTGACCACATTGCTCGTCATTGCCGCAACCGATAGCGAACACTGCATACAACAGTGCCCATTTCCACACCTCTGCACCGACTAGTACTGCTTATGCTTCTCGCCATGATCGTCCTGCCTCTGACGGGGCACCAGCGAATCTTCGCTATGGCCAATCGCTGTCATCCCGACGTCATCAGTCTCCTTCACCCCAGCCCATCGCTTCTCGTTGCCATCCGTGTCCCTCTACACATGGCCGAAAAACTAGTAACTGCAGCTTCTGGAGGTGAAGCTGAAATGTCGACCTTGCCCTCAAATCCTCTGCTTGCTTTGCTCACGAGCTAGAACCTTTTTGAAGTTGACAAAGACACTGCTGTCACTGCACTGATCGACACAGGTGCACACCTCTCCATTATGAGCGCTGCCTTCAGAAAACCAATGAAAAAGCTCTTTACTCCTGCAACTACATGCACCATCCACGTTACGGATGGCAGTATTAGAGAGGTTTAGCTTGTGCAACAGTCGGGTAAACGCAGGTGAAAGGGGCATTGGGGTGGAGGCGGCATTAACACGAGCAGCCTGCATCATGGTGCAGCCGCCTGGTGACACTGAGCTCAAACAGAAAAAAAAAGCTAATATCACAGTAACCAAGTGTATTTTACTTTGCTGAGGGTGTAAATTTTCAGAAGCAACCCAATTACGCCCCTGCTGAAAATGTACACCAGCAGCTAAGTAGAATAGACTTGGTTACACAATGTCAGCTGTCTTTGTCTCTTTGAGCTCTGTGCCACCAGGTGGCTGCACCATGCAGGCTGCTCACGTTTACGCTTCCGCCCCATCTGCCCCTTTTCCCCTGTCCGCCTGCATTTACCCTAATGTCAGACGAGCTAAACCGCTATATTGTTACCGTCATCGATATAAGTACTACAGCACGTGTAAGCATCGACGAGTGCCATGCCGCTGTCCTTTTTGCCACAATTGCTTATTGCCTGCGCGACCTCATTCTAGGCATCAATACTTGCGATAGAAACCCCAGCTGCTTAAGTCCCACCAGCTTCGTTCGACTGCCGGCCAAATAATTGTCATATATTGAATTGTCTTCCCTTCCTGTTCCTGATGGAGAGTATTTCATCACTCAGCTGCCCGACATTACGCTGCAGTATAATCTCACTGTACCTCACACATTTCTGACTATCACGGCCAACCAGACTTGCATTCCTGTCATCAACTTCCACTGCAGTTTAATCTCACTGTACCTCACACATTTCCGACTATCACGGCCAACCAGACTTGCATTCCTGTCGTCAACTTCCGTCGAATCAAGCTAACTGTGCCTCAAGGAATTTACCTCACCTAACTTCAGCCTTTGTATGACCATCACGTGGTGGCTTTCTCACCCGATGCTTCGTCTGAGCCTACCAGGTTTCCAAAGTCTGCTTCTTGTGCTGATCCCAAGATTCAGAAAATTACCGTGACGGATCTTTTACCTACACAAGCCAAAGACCTCTACTGTGTTTTGTCTTCCTACAGGGATGTTTTCAACTTTCACAATAGCCCCTTAGGCCAAACGCTTGCTGCCAAACATTGTATTAATACTGGTGATGCTGCTTCTATTAGACCATATCGAGTACCTCCATCCGAATGCCAGGTAATTCAAACTCATGTTAACAAGATCCTTGATAAAAATATCATTTAGCCATCTTTTGGAGTCCATGGGTGTCACCGGTAGTGTTAGCTATGAAGGACAGGGCATGACGCTTCTGAGTGGATTACCGCCATATGAACAACGTGACTAAGAAAGACGTACCCGCTGCCAAATCAAAGACACCCCTCACTGCCTCTATGGTGCTAGCTACTACTCCTTTATTGGCCTTCGATCTGGATACTGGCAAATTGCTGTCGATGGCATAGACAAAGAAAAGACTGCATTTATAACACCCAATGGTCTTTTATAGTTCAAAGTTACGCCCCTTGGATTATGTAAGGTGCTGGCCACGTTTAAGCCTATGATAGACTCCTTGCTTCAGGATTTCAAATGGTCCACACACCTGTAATACTCTGAAAACGTTACTCGTCTTTTCACCAACATTTGACATTCACACTGAAAGTCTCTCTACCATACTTGATGTTTTTTGTAAGGCCAGGCTCAACTCAACTCATCGAAACGCCATTTTGGCCGCTGCCCAATTACGTTGTCGGGCCACCTTGTAGACGCTTTCGGAATACAACCTGACCCAGACATAAGTTGTGCCATCCTAGGCTTTCTGGTTCCGATTTTCTTCCTTGCTTTCAGTTCTATTATGCTTAAAATTGTTCTATAATATATGATACACGATGTGGGAAGAGGTTAACATGAACTGCACTGACCTCTCCTTCCTTCCTTTGAGATGAACTGTTTAATAGGCAAAATATGAGTGATTCAGCCTAGGATTTTTCTATTGCTTTATAACTTCTCTATGATATGATGCATAAATACATATTAATGCAGCATAAAAATGTTTCTTAAAAAACCTCTGTCAACAATTTTGTTAATCTGTCAGTTAAAGGCAAATGTATGGTCCAAGGCTGATGTTTTGTACAGTCGAACCTTGATATATCGAACACGGATATATTAAATTATTGTGTATATCGAACACTTTCTATATCACCTGGAAAATCGCACGCATTTTAATTTTTTACTTCGAATGGGTTCGACGAAAAATGGTTATAGTATCGAACTTCGCCATCCCAGACCACGTACGCTCTGTGGACAGGCGGTGAGCATTTCCGCAAGACCCTCGAAATTAACGGTGGTGCGATTGGCGTTCCACACTGCTGTGCACTATAGCTGCACACATCGATCGCGCCAAGGGCGCTAGCTGAACGTAGTGGCATACACACGCGGCGGCTTGGCTAGTTCGACAACATCAACAGTGCATTGCATTTGCCATACTGACTGCTCCTCGGTGCCACACTCTGGGCCCGCCAGGTCTTGCGAGAAGTGGCGATTTGCATCCGCAAAGACACACGACAGCGCACTCACTGGGCTAACTCATAGACGCCTTGGCAGACGCCACTTAATACTTTGTTATTGACAGTGTTTCAAAATGCTTTGATTGATGGACATAGAGATCACAGCAGAAGTAGCGGCCAAAGAAGACGCTGTAGAGGTTGATCCTACAAGCACTGATGTTGCCCCACTCCCGACTTTAACTGAGGCTGTAGTCCTGTAGTTGCATTGGCCCTTCTACACCGCTACTGCGACGCAATAAAGGGCACCGGCCTATCGCATGTGGATCGTTAAAAATATGCTGAGGACTGCGTGTTTAAGCACGCAGCTGCCAATAAGAAGCAGGCTACACTGATGCAGTACTTTCAGCTAAATAAATACCATATTTACTCGCATAATGATCGCACCCCTGAATTTTGTCGTCAAAATTCTATTTTTTTTTCCCGTGTAATGATCGCACCCCGAACTTGCCGCAGCGATATGTCATGTGCCAAGTCTAGCTAATAATGATCGCGCTTACCATCTGTCGAATGCTATGCGAATGACTCTTCAAGACAAACCAAGCGGTCTGCACACACAAAACATTCTTAAATAGATGCCCCATTTCTTTCCTTTTATCACTTTCCGCACTTCCATGACAAAAAGAGGTACAACCAAACTTGCTTTTATTATGTGTAGGCTTTATAATGGTTGTAGTCAACAACAACGAAAAAGGCGCCTTTCGATTCTTCTCATTTGCACTCGTGGGCACGCAACAAATCAAGAGTAGCCACGTTTAATACACTGATACATTAGAAGTGTACCCTATTCATACGCCGACACTTGTAACACAGCTAAAATATTCGCCCACCCTTAGTGGAAATGTGCCATATTAGGATAGCAGGGAAGACAAATGCTGCAGTTTCCACAGCATGCCCGCCATGTGTTTCTATGTCACTGGCAGCTAAGCGCGCCCATCTGTTTCTGTTGCCTCAAAGTGGACATGGCTACATTATTGCCGCAAACTTGCTGATATTAACGATATTATTCATTACTGATACGGAAGAAATTGTTTCAATGCATGTAATGTACTCACAAGAAAAAAAAAAATCGCGTTCGACGCATTCAGCTTGCTCCACCGGCTGCCATTTTTGTTTTGGCGTCCGACACTAAATACAGCGGCAGCCGCCTATTTGTTGACCTGTTGTCATCCCGCAGCAAACGCAGGATGAAAAAAAAAAAGAAATTTCTTTTCACGGGAAATTTCACCCGCGTAATGATCGCACCCCTGAATTTGCATCTATTTTTTTGACAAAAGGTCCGATTATTATGCGAGTAAATACGGTAATTAAATACTTTGTGTGAAGCTTCGAGTATTTACTGCTCGAGGCACGTGACTGGCCTAGACCGCACCAACTTCGTGCGGCTGACTAAGTCGGTGCAATCGACCACGCGTTCCCAGCAGACGCAGTCGGCGCGGCCTAGGCCAATTGCGCACAGTGCAAATCGCACGCTCCGAACGACGATCCCCAGTCGCACCCTTGGTTCACTGATTGATTCACAGAAGTTGCTGATGTGTTTTTTACATGATTTAATACCTCATTCTAGCTATATCAAACTATTTCGCGATCACCACACTATTCGATATATTGAGGTTCGACTGTATTTGCTTATGAAAGTTAGCAGAGCAGCTTTTCCTAAAATTATACTGATGATGAAACTGATCAAAAATTTTTGTTCAAACACAGAAAAACACAACATCTGAACATTTGATCCCTGAAGCACCTGTGTGCCATAGGCCACAGCTGTCTCTCTACCAAATACTTGTGTGAGAGGAACTTAGTGGTGGAACAGCCCTTTCACTTTTCGCCACAGGTCCTAGTACAGGCAAAACACTGATCTGGAGCAGCAGCAAGTACATTTGGTGCAGACTCCAATGCACATGTGCTTAACATATATCATGCAAATCTTCTGCTATAGTCGATATGTTGCGGAGTTGGGTTTGCACCACGTTTACCCTGCAAGCACGGTCAAGAAAGGATGTGACGCTCCTCCATACCGTGACGCACAAAGGGCACTACGGCCGTGTTTGCCGATACGGTGCAAACAAGACACCACACAGATCCTCAACAAACGCGGGTTTATTAAGTCAGGGTGCAACGCAGTGCAACAGTCATAGCTTGTGGGCAAAGGCAAGACCGATGGAGTTACATGCGCCTGCACTGAATACGACATCATGCATTACACTCTTGTCATGCCATGTACATTAGGGAGTTTTCGAATAGGGGCCGCTAAGATATTGCTGCCGGAAAAAAAATAAAAGGAGCGTCAGCACCACTGTGCATGCGTGAGATGCAAACAGGGTTTTGCGTTTGCGTCAATGTGCATCAATGAACATGGCCGCACCAATTGAAGTGGCGGCTCTCGCCATGTACCACATTCGACCTCACTTGCTAATACCATTCTTAACTATATGATATGCACCACGTGCGATTGTGATTGCAGCGGCTCTTTCCCAAAGCCCCGCTATCACACACAAGCATAGAAAAAGCTTCCCTTTATTCCTATAATGTGACATCCTCCTTTGGCAAACTCCGCAGTACCACGCGGGTTCGATGAACACCGAAATAAAGCGCCAGCAAGATGGTACAGCAGCACTACATGGTACATTCATCAGAGAAAAAATGCGCAAATGACAAACCCAATGACTCCGATGGGCCTCTGCTTCCTTTTATGATGTTGATAATGATAGAGTGCTGTTGGTTTTGATTTCAATTTTGCTAGCTGCGAAGTATCAATGGAAGGAGGGCTTCGGTTTTATGCATGCTTTGCCACAGGCTCGGCGCTATTTTCCACTAAAATGCTGTTTTGGCTCAGGATGGTGCGAAGGTTTGCTCTCGGCACAGTTTGGCACAACTGTTCCACCACTGGGAACTGTCCGATTGCTTTCCTGCTATACTTTACCTAACCTACAACAACCTTTTTGGGTATGGGCAGTTTAAGAATGTTGCCTTTGTTCTCTGTTCTCGGTTTCATCTTAGTGGTGCTTTTTTAAGCATAAAATGCTATTAGCTCCCATTGTCGGCAACCTAAAGTGACCTTTAGCCAAAAGCCAGAGCCGTTATCCGAGCACTCAAACAAAAACATCCGGGCAACCAGTCAAAACTTAAACAGCAGATACAGGACACTATACACTTGATTGTCATCTTTTGGCGCTGAGACAGGGTTGCCTGTTGGTCCGTAAGTTCAGTGGTGTGGGTTTTGCGCTGGCTCAAGAGATGGCACCATGCTGCGTGATCAAGCCGGCAGCATTTGATGGGCTGCGGATGTCTGTTTGACTGAGACAACATTGCAATGAGGTTCAGTTCAAAACAAATTCGTTGTGCTGTGGTATGGTGGAGTGTGCCATTACGAACATGTACTACATCCATTTTAAGATTGTGGCTAGTATCATCTCCAACCAATCTGCTTTACAGGTAGCGATTTCTTGCTTACATCTACTCTCTATTACGGGAGAGCCATAATTTTTTCCTTCGTCATCTGTTTGGTTTGTGGCATACATAGGTACAATACTGTTGAGTGGTGACCGATGATATCCATGTGATTGCCACAAGCTAGGCAAGCATCAATTATACAACTCATGCTGTTGCATGCAATTGGTGCATTGTGTGCATGGTGCACATCTTGTACAGAAAGTGGTCTTTGCAATTGCAGCCATTACCATGCAAAGGTTGCATAAAGGATTATGTGTGCCCACCTAATCAATCAAGCACACGGTGGATTGAACATTTAATGGCAGTGAGCATTACAGGGCTAGAAATGGATGTGTGTGTGTGTGTACAAAGATTCACTGCTGAATATCTCATATCTACCAATTTATACCACCAGGTTTTTTTTTCTGTTCTCTTTTTTAGTGACATGCATGTTGGATTAGAGCATGCAAGCAAAACTGCAATAGTGATAAGGAATTCATCATTGGCATTAAAAATCACTGTAATCCAATCTAATCAACACACTATTAGGGTGAAAATATTCTAGAGACCACAAAATACTACCACAGTGTGGAATTCACTATCTTTTTTATTTCTGACTGACTCAAAAGGGTGACAGCGGCTCCTATGATCAGCTCAAAATGCCAACATTATGAAGGTCAACATGATGAAAATTGACTGTGCTTAGAAGGGCACCTCAGCTGTAGAAGTTCCAGTAGCTTAGTGCCTGCTCCAGAAATTCATTAGGCTGCAAACCATTTAAGAAATGAGGTATCTGAGATGCCATACAAGGCATTGAGAGCAATATGCCCTGGGGCAGTTAAAAGTTAAAAATCCAACATCCAACAGTGAAGAGTGACACCCAGTCTACTGTAGCTCGAATGCAATAAATTATTTTTCCAAGTAAGGATAGATTGCCACTATTCTCTCTCTTACTATGAAAAACTGGTGATAGGAATATCAAGGGCATTAAGGGACAATTAAGGGCGCATTATAATCGTGTAAATGTGACACCTGCTTATTTTAATTTGCCAGTCTAAGGTGCAATAATGTTGTAACTGGTCTATCAGGACTGCAGAAAATTATCAGTTAAGCAGAGATTTTAAATATACACTACATTAGCTTTAGGAGTGCATGAACCTTTTAGTATATGAGCACAAATTGAACAGTGATGTCCCGTAATGTTCAGCTTCAAATATGTACTGTATACAAAACAAATAAACCCATAGTTGGTACAGAGCTACACACAGTATTTCCATAACATATGGCCCCTGTTGATACGTGGTCCAAGGCTTAGGTATTATTATGCGGCTACAATCCAAAATTGGTGACGACTACAAATTATGTCATGGATGAACAGACCACCATCCCCAAAACTCGCTTGGTACATCAGTACAGCTTGCTCAGTACTTACAGATCAATGATTGTCAATGTCTATGAGGGTGATAGTTCCATGTCTACTCAAGCCGTTAGTTTATTTTTGTCTCCCCTTGGCTATACTTACACGGTAGGGCATAGTAAGAATGTACACTCGCCCATTTGGTATGAGCGACATATATGAGCCCATCAGAGCATGCTCCTAGGTCTGATAGTGGCGGCAATTGGTCTCACAGATGAAGCTTAATGACTGCCACTCCTGCATTGCTTAGAACCCCCTTGATTCTTGCTCTCGTCCTCAAGGTGCACTTGAGAATTCACGGCAGCAAATAGACTTAGCTAGGGCACTGTTCCTCTTACTTGTGCCGAACTTTTGCTCGATTCATGTAGTACATGGTGCACTGTCATGAGTATATACCTGATCATACTTCCAAGAGCAACTTGAGAAAGTCACAGCAGAGCTTGGAGATGCATTGAGAGCTCAAATGCTTGCACTGTCAGCTTGCAGCTACCCCTATTTCTTTATAAGAATCAAGACAGCAGGCAGTCTTCATATAGAGAGTGCAGAACAATTACAAAGGGGTTTTCAAAAAATGTGAAAGTGTAAAACTAACTTGAAAAGGTAATGCTCACTGGTGCCACTATTCAAGCTATGGTGTGCATAGGGAGAGGCACTCACAGTGCAGGTTCAATTTTGTGCATTATTTTTACCTGAAATGAGAATAACATGCTCAACTGTTAAACAAAGTTTGTACATACCTCTGCCCAGGCACTCGTATGTCAAGTTCAACTGCGCTGTGAGGAAGAGAACAAATGTCTGGCGTGTGAAGCCATGCTCTGCAGGGTTCATGCTTTCCCCTGTCACTCCCTGATAGAACTGCAGAAGTTCATCCAAGGTCAGGCCCTGTGGCCCGCTCATCCTGTAATAGAATATTGCAATGATTAAGCATGCACATTCAATGTAACAAAGCTCATTCATTAGTGCTAGAGTAACATGTCACTTTCTTTGTTTGCTTAATTCTTCACCTCTCGTTTTCAGAAACTGTGAAATATGGGTGCTACTGATTCATAGTTAGGAAGAAAATGTGATATGAAATACACAATAATAAAAAGTACTTCCTTGGCCTTAACAGAAAAGGAGACAAATTTCATTTTGAATTTCAGCTGTAGAACATAGTACAGAGAGTGGCAGTTCCACTGGCATTTGGCTCTGAGAACTATGCCACCCATTTTCCCTCACACAAAGACACCTGTACATGCACATGTACAAAAACTCATGTACATAAGTTTCTGCTTTATTTGTTCATAATTTGTTCTCTTTTCCCTCTCAATCAGGGGTTCTCAAACTGGGATCTGCAAATGGCATTAGGAAAAAACGAAAACCCATTTTGTCTTCATTCATTTAAGCAATTTCTTGACTAAAATAAATCTTGCATTGCATTTCAGATTTAACGAAACCACCACACGCCAAATCCGCACTTACATAGTAGTCCTTGCAGGAGGCCCTTGTGGCAGCTGCGTACAAGACTCATCCCTATTTATTTTTTGGGCCCACAGTGTCTTCCCCAAGCTTTTTTCATTCCTGCTAATAAGGGCATTTGCAGCACCTGAGCGGGAATCACTTCAGAAGTTCTGCAAGCTTAGGTCCACTTCCAAATTTAGCGGTCTGTCTGGTCAACTCTTTTGTTAGCAACAGATGGCGATATTGGTTATATAAACGGCACATGGTAGCACACATGCAGGGTGCATTCACATGCAATTTGCACTAAAGGCAAGTTAGTGTCAGCACAGGGCAGTTTTAATACCAGCTGGCTCACTATCGTGTTGCACCAGTTTCTACCTTATCAAAAATAAAAATGCATGACGAGCACCACTGCAAACCACTGTAGCTGCATGCTGTTCGACGCAAGCTTTTAAGCTGAGCATTGTGGTCAGTAGTGACCCTTTTCGGAAAGCAGTTTGCTCTCAAGAAACGAGATCAAACTTGAGAGAGGATTTCCAGGTTCAAGTACACGTCCTTTGGAATCCTTTGCCCAATTCAGGCCATTGAAACACTACCTTTTGAATGCTTTAAGCAAAAAATTAGAAAAATATTGAAAAATATGACACATTATTGATGATGAAAAAAGAATGCCGATCAAGAAAAAAAAATTAAGATGTTATGGCTCCCAAATGGGAGCCTTGTTCACAATAAATGTTCACAATATTTCAGCACCGTTGTGCAAGCTGAAACGTCTTAATTTCTCAATGTTTTTTTTTTTGTCAGTGTTCTTTTTTTCCTCGTGCCTCTTCTCCACTAGACGAGATTCCATCAAACCCCGATTTTATATTATTGATGTGAGCAAAGAATAATACTAAACTTACATATTATTGTAAAACAAGGAAGTAAAAAAAAATGTGAAACCCAATCTACCAAGCACGGTGCACCTTACAATTTACCCTGCAACTTTTTAACAGCACAAGGTAAATATGATTCTTTTTGCAATAGGTAGAGGAGTGTGTGGGATTGCATAAGAACACAAAAATGAAAAATGTCCTCGTGCCATATTCTGCCTGAATAAACATTAAATAATAATATAATTATTTATTTGTGGGATTTTACACACTAAAACCACAATCTGATTGATTATGAAGCACTCAGTAATGGGGGGGACTCTGGATTAACTTCGACCCCTTGGTGCTCTTTAACACGCACCCAATGTATGGTACACAGCCGATTTTGCATTTCACCCCCACCAAAATGCGGCCGTGGCGGCTGGGAATCAAAATCGTGATCTCATGCTTAGTAGCGTAACGCCATAGCCACTAAGCTACTATGGTGGATCTGGAGAGATTTCAAGTAGCTGTACTATAGCCGATATTGTGTGTCGTGCAGCTCTGTTCTTAGCAATATGCATAAACATTTGGTAGCGTGGAAAGGAAAATGGCACTCAAGAAAAGCGGAGCTACATCTAGTCGTGCAGTACAGGGCCTAAAAGTCTGCACATAATTTCATGGTGGCTACCCAAAAAATAGAAATGTAGTTTTTGGAAACTTCGATTTCTTTTCTTCCTGCTTTCAGAAAGCAGTGAGACACTGATTGCAAAAACCTCTGCCACATTAACACACAAAAATATTTGACAACCAAGCTGTTTTACACCTAATCACATGTAATATTTTACTATCATAGCAGTATACACAAGTATGCTAATTAGAGGTAGTGATGCCACCTCCACTTCATCCCAAATGGCTAATGCACCCACAAACCGACTGCATTCCCATAATGAACTGAAGCTGAATTTCATTCAGCCAAGACTTCATTCATTTGTGTACCTTCATCTGTATTAATGCAATAGAATGGGAAAACCAGGCAAGACGGAATAAATTCATGCCTTTGTAAGCTCTTGTTCACATCACTACTTTGTGCCGTAATTCAAGATTTGCTCCTCATGCACTAGTTTAAAGCAAACTGCCACCATATGTTGCCCTGAAACAAACATCATTGGAGTAGAGGCAGGTTGTACAGTGTTGCATGATGAAAAAAAGTTTTTATTCTGGGATTTTACACGCCAAAACCACGATCCGATTTTGAGGCACGCTGTAGAGGGGGACTCCAATTTCAACCGCCTGGGGTTCTTTAACGTGCCCCAAAACATGGAAGCGATTAAAAAAAAGTTTTTTTGCAACTTGCACATTCAGCATGGAAAAGGAAGATGCACAGAGCAGGTTGCAATCACAAGAGCCGCTTGATTAGCGGCAACATGCTTTGGCTGTGGAGCAATTAGGCTTAGTCACACCTCCAAATTTTGCAAAACACTCTATGGTGATAAAAAACTTTTTAGGTAAAAAGTGCGTTTTAAATGTACACAAAAGGCAATTATTCAGTAAAACATTTTACAATGATAGATTATTGCTCAGAAATTCCCAAACCGTCAATATTATCAAGAACAGAGCTTTAGATGCGAGAAATCGAGGTAAATGTGCAACACAATTTGACCCTCTACTGGGACATTCTAGTAATAGCCAGATTACGCTGCGATGCCTCATTATAAACTGTGTCATTAATATTCTACCACTGATAACAAAAAAAATATCATTACAGTGCATCGTAAGATGGAATGCTACTTGTCTACTCTGCTGTAAAAACTGAAATACAGGTAGAGGTTTTTTCTTCCCCCCCCCCCCAAAAAAAAATTCTTGGGATGCAAAATTAGCAGGCCTCTCCTTTAGTGCTGCATTCAAAATTGATGCGATAGAATTTGGTAACGCAAACAAGAGCATGGCAATGCTGCCCAATCTGGTTGCAAAACAGTGCAACCACAGTGAGTGCAAGTGTTGACTTACACTACGGCTGCTATGCTGTTCATGCTCAACTTCAGACACTATAGTAGAATTTATTCAGGCGCATCATGTGCAAGAACGACTATCAGCTGGGACAAATTGGCGGCGCGTAGGAGAACTCTTGTCGGCCACTGTAGGGTGCGAACACGGCATAAAAAACCTGAAGCTGCAATTGACTGAAGCTAGACCATGCAACCAAATGAATGGCCAGTATACACACGAGGACGCCAGTAGTCACTCGCGGACACCTGCAGTCACTCGAGGACGCCTGCAGTCAGCTGCAGTGATCACCAGCGTGCAACTCAGGTACCCAGTGCGTGCTGTTCACTGATCACCGAGAGCGTTGCACGTGCCTAGTCCTGCATAACAAATGCTTTGGCCATCATTGGTGATGTGCTGTGGGATCTCATTAGTGACTTAGCAGTCATTCTCGGACGAGAATTGCCACAGTTGATGTGCGGCTTTCATCACAGGCAATGAATCAGCGTATTGGTAGAATAGAGTGTGTGCTGCAGTTCATTGCATTAAAGAATTTTTTTTTTCAATTTTATTTACCTCAAAGTCGGATCGACCTATATACAGCATCAACCTATATTCCAGTTTTTACACTATTAGATTCTTAGAAAAAAAAAAACGGATTGATGATACCGTTGACAACGGCACATTTTCATTCTTGCTAGACCTTGTGCTGCCCACATTCTGACATTTTGGCAGTTCTGGTAGTGTGCAGCCTTTCAAGATTAGTATGTCCTGCACTTACAATCGACACATGCTTTCTTTTGACAATTAACCGCAGTTTTGGCTCCATCTGGGATTGGTTTTTGGCCACAACCTTGCATTTTATGTAAAAAATTGCAGCGCTGGATCAAAGGCACCGCCGCTTTACTCACTGATGGCCATAAACGGCGGCGATGATGTATGCAGTGTCGCACCACCTCGCCCGATGCAGCCGATTTGAAATGTGCTAGAGAAATGCAGCCCCTTCAGTTACTACTTTATCGGGAACTATGTTTTTCTTGGCACAAGGCAAGTGCTGCAAAGCTTCTGGAATAGTATTTAGCCGTCCACATTGGCTTAATACTTGCCTCTAGATGATGATTAGCCACACAAGTTCTGCAGAAACATTCAAGGTGTCTCACTATTTAAAGAGAAGGAGCTACGGGAATTCTTTTCTAATTGCAATGTTAGCCATTTACGAAAATTGTTGAGTTACCTATGCAACATCCTGCTGCTTTCAGGTGAGTGGCAAATATCTGTCATTTATCTGACACCCCAGATTGTTTTCAGGAATTTGTACTTAGTACACATTACCTTATTAGTGCCTGCATGACGTTCACCATCTTCATATCCAGAGTGGGTTCTTTGGGTGAAGCATGAAGACAGATCATGAAGTCTCCATCAGAAAATGGCCGTGACACAGAAACCACGTGCCTGAAGTCTGCTATCAGGTTCATCATGTTGTCATAGCCGTACTCTGTAGGGCACAGCTCGACACCTGTCATTTCCTGCACCACCATTATAAGAATAACAACATCGTTTGCGACTTACTGGTAAAAATACGCTCTTTGCCAAACATTGCATTTTAAACCAAGGAATTCTTACTTCTAGCGACCAGACTTTACTAAACCCCTTTTGAGCATAAATTGATGCACGGTCCTTCGTGTGGCAAATGAACCTTTACAATAAGAAATATGTTGTGATGACTGTCTCCTGGAAAAAGCTTTTATCATTTTCATACTACAAGAATGAACTTCTCTGCATAACAACCAGTTGAATATGTAGGTGTTAGTTTCTTTAACCTTAGATGGAATGGCTACCTTAAACATACTGAAGGCACTTTTGAGAAAGTGCCTTCACTTGAGCCAGTTGTCTATGCAAGCCAACAACAACAAAAAATTCTTGCTTTTAAAATATTAAACCCCTATATTGGAATATGCCACTGTCGTATGAAATCCTTACACAAAAAACAACTGTACAAAGGCTACATCCGTCCATGTCCCGTCCTTCACTTAATATCGCCTGTGTAAAACTGAGTGCAATATAGCCATGAACGTTCAACTAGCCCCCTTCATTGCTGTACAAAGGAAATCGGGTTCATGTACAGTCGAACCTCATTTTAAAGAAGTCACATTCAACACCAAGATAGCTTTGCTATTATATATGATATACACTATAAGCATATATAGTTGAACCTTGATGTAATGATTACCAATATAACGAATTAGTTCATTAGATCCAAGATGTATAAAATTTGGCTGGTCACTTTTATTTCAATGGAGCATTCTCCTGCAATGATGAAATCAAAAATGTGGAATCAGATACGGTATTGGCTATAGCGAAGTGAATTCCGATTTGCACTAGC
The DNA here is from genome assembly GCF_038994185.2 of Dermacentor albipictus. Classification (NCBI taxonomy): domain Eukaryota; kingdom Metazoa; phylum Arthropoda; class Arachnida; order Ixodida; family Ixodidae; genus Dermacentor; species Dermacentor albipictus. The sequence continues at coordinate 14,131,469 of NW_027225567.1, forward strand.
CTCAAGATACATATTCTAGAAGCAAAAATGTATAATACAGTCACCATTTTTTCAGACCTGCACAATTTCTGCGGCACTGCAACCAACACTTAGCACTAATGTATCGCAACAATAACAGAAAATGTCATGCCGCACAGTGTTTCAGGCATGAACCGTGCCGAGATGTCGCATATATGGTGACCATGAACAATGCTGCCACCACGTCGACCGCAACTATTATAGCCGACTCACGACGAAGCAGCCTAAGCAGTGTAGCCAGCATGATGGCTGGTCATAAGCCGCCATGGGAATCTCGCTGCCAATAGGCATTTTCACTCTTGTAGACCTTATCGGCAATCAAGTGCGAGAACAGATGCAAGGGCTAGACTGACAGCCAAAGCAGCGGAGTACAAATCAGTCCCTTCCGAGTCCGAAAAGTCTGTCGGCAGCACGCACATTTTGGCGAGCAGCTTGGTGTGGCTCGTCCACAGTCGGGAAGCCAATGTTTTTATCCTACGCAATAACATTGTTCACACTGTTCCATGTTCAGGAATTTGCAGAGCGTGAGTATAATTTATTGTTCCTGTGCCTCGTATCAGCACAGCAAGATGTCGACAGGTCATCCAAATCTGCAGGAGAGCCTTTGCTGGCCTGTCGGAGGCAACCCTCTTGCAATTCTTTCTTACAGACCTGATCACAATTTCCTTTTTTGGCAATATCCGAGCGTATGATTGATAACAAATATTGGATATAATGAAAGTACATCCGATGCAACTGCTATAACGAGGTTTAACTGCATTTGTTACATGCTGATATTGGCGAGAAACATTTTAGATTTGAGGTGCATTAGCGCAAGCTCTTGGGCCAGTTGGTACATGATGAATTTGAAAAGGGGGGGGGGTACCAGCAAAACACAAAATTTATTATGTGCGGCAATGTAAATTTCAATAAAGTACAGTTCAAAGTCCAGCGTCCGTCCGTGTCTAACAGCTTTTCCTTGTGTGCGCGTCTTTTGTGTTTCGCTGGTACCCCCCTTTTTCAAGTTCATTTTAGAATTCTTTGCTACATCCGATAATTCATTGTAGCCATTTTCACTACATCATGATTAGACTGTATATCCTGTAATGACTGTACATCCAACCGTAACGGGCTGACATCACCCACAGCTATCTTAAAAGCAGCAAATAAAGAAAGCCTGCAGATGCAAAGATACAGACTAAAGTTTTTATATTCATTTTACCATTGAAAGTTTGTAATAAATAAATCCCAATGCCCAAGACAATAGAATTATAAGAAAATCATTGGAGTCTTGTTTCACACTAAAGCCACAAGCCATAACTAACTGGAATAGTTGAACCTCAATATAACTTTAATATAATGAAATTCTCAATATAACGAAATATTTAACTTGTCATAAACTCCTTGTCCATAGAACACCATGTATCTAGAACCTCAATATAATGCAGTGTTTGTACGCCATTTCAAAATACCAAAATTTCACATCCGCCGTAAGGGATGCCAAGACAATAAATGGAAACTTCCAGGGACGCAGATGGTCAACTGCTTAAATTAAAAGCGGCTGCTTGCAAACACACCTCTCAAATCATGGGCTGTGCAACAAGAGCGACCACTAAAGTGTACACACATCATGTTCCGTATAGAGTACAATTGCGACGAGATCCTATTGCGCCCATCGCACTGTGTGCTTTAGGTGCGAGTGAAAGTATGCGAGGGTGAGACAGGAAAGATGGTGGCTTCACAAATGCTGCCTTCCCACACAAGCGAAGGGAAAGAGGGGGAGGGATGCAAGCTCGGGGTAATGCTATCAAGCACACGCGAGGGGGGGGAACAAACTGAGTGGGGGGTGTAGTTTTAGGCCGTGGCTGCGCATGGCTATACACGTAGTGCGCGCCGATGGACTTGTGGCAGCCTTGCGCAGAACACACGGGAGAAGGGCCAGCCGCGCACCGTAGCTTGTTGTGTTCGTTGATAGTGCTTCTCTGTCTTATTCACGTTTTCAGAGCAAAATAGGCAACACCCTTCGCATGTGTGGAGTGGTCAAAGCTTCAAGAAATGTCGAAGAAGAATTGATGCAGGGTGGGGGGCTTAAATACCAGCAAGAACGTGCCGGCGATACGGTTCTAATCATTCCCCGCAAAGCCGCATCAGCGGGAGCAGCGGTAGCAATGGATCGTCGCTTCGGCGGGAAATTTCTTGTTCTCATCCTTTCCTTTGTCGCATTGTTTTTCCCCACTCGATCATAGTTGGACGCGTAAGTGACAAAGTTAGTCTGCAGTACAGCATGCGGTTTAAAGGCATTTCGGTGAAGTTCGGAATGCCATTTGCCGCTTATATTGTTTTCCGCTACTTTACCGCGCTGCGCTAGCTAGGCAGCAAGACTGCACGAGCACATTGTGTTGTATGTTAAAGCTACTGAAGTTTGCAAGAACTGAAATTGTTGGTTTTATGTGGCCCGGTAAATCCTCATACCAGCTGTCGCGCACTTCATGTTTTTACATCTATTTTAAGCGTGGCTTCACACATGTTTAATTATTGCTAGTTGCTTCATGTATCTCTTGTTGATTCTTTTAAACTGCGAGGTTTTCACACTGTCTAATTTTTGAAGGGTATAAATCACGCTGTGTCTTATCGGAATGATACCAAGCAAGCGCTTCTTTAACAGCTTTATTCTTTGCGCCCGGAGGCATCTTAGATATTGTGGTTTTTGGGAAATGTGTTTAGAAAATAGGTAGTTCAGGTCGAGAATTGCTAATAGTTGATGCAAATGGTATTTTTGTTCCATTTTTCCTAGAAAATTCGTGTCACGTTTGGGAACTCATCACACCTCGATGCTGTCTGAGCAGAGTTAACACGCCAAGTGATTTGTTTGTTTCACAACGTAGTCCCATCTTGTGTGTGAATTTTGTACTTAACTTAATTCTTTCTTATTATGTTTATGCTGCAGAGGACTAAACCCGGCCTTTCCGCCAGTGCTCATCTACTTTAACTGGCGCTGCTCTGCCTTTGAATATATCATGTGGCACCTCTCTCTAACAAAATTTTCAGAAAAGTAGTGAAAAGTTCGACTTTAGCTTTGTACGTTTCCAAGCAGCTCCCTTGGGGAATTTAGAATTGCAAAAACTGCAGCGGGAATGGCAGTTCATTTGCGTATGCAGCAGAACTGCGTCAGCGGTACAGCGCTAAAATGCACTATTACTAACCCGTGTGTTTGGTGACTTCGCTGACTAGCGTACGCGTTTCCATCAGTAAATTCGCAATTACTCTTCTTAAGGTGACTTTGGCTGCACTTATTCAGCGATGGCACATCTATTCATCGGCAGAAAAATCACAATGGCATATGCAGACATCGCACCGTGCGGATTTGTTCGATATAAGTCTGAACTAACATTGGGTGCTTATTACTGAAGTACAGAAGCAGCGTTACGGCAAGGGTAGATTTTTTTTTTTTTTAATGATCGAGACATCGCATTCGTCAAAAAAATTTATCGGGTAGTTAACATGAGCTCCACTTCATGTAAATGGGGTTCATGGCGTTTGTCGACGGGATGCACCTGGCACGTATGTGGACCGTGTTGTCCCAAACACTGTTAACATCCTGTTCATACCCACTCCCACAGAGGTCAGCATCTTTCCTACAGCTGTCACTACAGAAGAAGCAGTCTGGCACCCGAACAAAGGAGAAATCGCAGCTACAAACTTCAGCCATCCTTGCTACAAAGGGTTGTCGTCTGCTACTGCTCCTGCGCGTACTGTTGGAAGCGCCCACTAGGGGACTATCAGTAGCGCCTCTATAGGCAGTGCACTAGGCGTACAAGTGCGGCTGAGCACATAGGCAGCCGCGTATGCATAATCTGTTGCGTGTGCAAAGAGTGGGCGTGCTGAGACGGTGTGGCATCATGTAAGCTGTCTTACCACGCATTTAGTATCGGAGGATGCATACATTGGAGTTTCGGTGACCTGTTGGAGCGAGGCGGACGAAGCATTCGCTCCCGCTGCAGGCGCTTTCCTCGATAGCATCGCCCACACTATGAAGACGCTATCAGCCGCGGGGGCGGTGTTCGCGGCATGCGAAAGCGTGGCTGGCTTCGCTGAATTCATACCGCCGAGAAGATATCGACGTGCGTGGCACGATACCATATCATTCGTCAACGACTCCCAAATTTATCAAAATGAATTTTCTCATTCAAGCTTGCTTTTTTTGATTGCCCGATAATTCGGAAAATTCTGCGGCCCCTTTCCACGTAAGAAAAATCGGCAACTGTACTTATTCACATAAAAGGTCATATTTCATTACATTAAAATTTCGATATAACGAAAATAATTGCCGATTTTACTGACTTTGTTATATTGAGGTTTTACCCCATCCACTGATGTTGAATGCCCAATATTGTCTTGGTTCATGCTTCTCTTTATGGCATAAAAATCTGAGCTATTGAGTCTATACTGTATTTGTACTGTCCAGTATTGACTTAATCCTTTATTTTTATTCTCCATTGCAAAGGACACTCGAGTTTTCACTGAGCATTACTTTCATTGAATGTGCTTCTCCAATATGCACTGCTTGCTAGTTGCTTTTTTCTCCGTACTCCAACCCACTTCTGCGTGTTACCTGAAACTCAGGTCAGTAGTATAGAAGTAAATACACGTAAAATAAAAATCTGAGACTGGCAATCAGCCCAAATTTGATTGTGTAATATGTAGAGACTGCATAAGCCAGCCAACTTTGACAAATGGCGGCAATGCAGTGCAAGTTTAAGTTTCAGCATGCACTATGAATAACGTAAATAACTCCTCACCTTGTACAACTTTGCAAAGCTTGATAGCCAAACACCCTCGGGATGTTGTCCCAGCACCTGTCAGGAGAACCACAAACAGTGGTTGCAGATAGGTTGACTTCTGAGAGCAGTTTGGGATGTATGAAATATATCACCAAAAGTAGCAAAGCAGAGGCTACCAGATAGAATCAAAGGTATTGCCCACACAACTAGTTAAACCCACCCACTCATAAGATAGATCTACTGGAACATCCACAGGAGTGCATGATCACAGCTCTGCAAGCAAACGCCTTATAAGTGCGAAACTGTTGGGTGCAAGGAGGATGCATCGCTGCTTCATCAGAAGCACTATTAGGCATATTTATACCAGGACCACCACACGACACTCAATCTAGAAAACACTTGCGCCATGAAAGCCACCCATAATTTACTTAACCCTTTTTTAAGATCCCTAAACTTTAGGAATTTTTATTAATGGATAAATAATACAGGAACAAGAATTCGCGACATTTGTTGTAGATGATAGAGTGGTGACTAAACTACAGCAAAGCAATTTTTGTAGTTCGTCCGAATGTGCAGTTTAGGCAATGCTTTTATCGTACTTAGCTTCGCGATTCACGACAAATCTTAAATGGTTGTCAGGTTACAAAAAATTTTAAGGTCGAATATATTTTGGAAGACTAAAATATCATACTTTTTTGATGATATAGGAAATGGCCGAGTGCCAAAGTTGGGACAGTTGTCATGGAATGAACAGTGCATGAAGTGCAAGTTTTATTTTCTATCTATATGGAACAGCAAATGTATACTATAGACAACATAAAGTGATGTAATGGCTTCTAGCACTCGTATCAGACTAAATAAGTTCTAAATAAGTTTAGCTCTAAATAAGTTTTCATAGAACATGACTTCTAAATATGTACCCTACAGCCAAAAAAAAAAATAATGGAAAATTGCTCTTTTGAATGCAGTATGACCACTTCATTTCAATTTAGAAGTCCTTATCATTTCAATTTAGAAGTCCTTAGACAGTAGATCTAATTGATATGTTTTTATGGCATCGCACAGAGAATGGAATAGCTGGTGAAGTTTAAAAGCCTGAAACCCCAAATATGAATGAAGGCAGCACTGTTTTACCTGGAGTAAGGTTTTTTTGAAATTTCGTTAAACCTGGTCACCAAAACTTATTTTAAAAAATGCAGGTTGAAATCTACAGGAAGTCTCACTAGACAGGGTACCATTATCTGCTCTTTATAACAAGTAATTGTGCATTTTGAGCTGAAAGATCCCAGAGAAAATCTGAGCATGCACAACGAGACCTGCAAGAGCCTAAATGTTCTAAACATTTCACACACAAGCAGTGGCTTGTGCTGTGTGCTCAGCTTGCCCAGTTCACGTTTTATGTATGCTGAGCATTGTGAACTCTCAAGGGCAACAAGACAATGGAACTAAGAAAAGAGATCAAATGAAGAAGGTAGGTTAGTATGCTGCCCTCATTAGCTGCAGCATTGGGCCAGATGCAGCACGTATGCCTACACTTTACAGTGCCAAAGCTGTATCAATGGGCAAGGGCTCAGATTATTGCAATTAATCCCTTGTGCACTGTACGCAAGAAAGCACTGCACATATATGTGACCCTTCCATGACAGCATTGTTTGTTGCTTGCTTTTCTGCCGGTCTTATGTTTGCTGTGGGCAATGGGCAGTAATACCAGTTATACAGCTGGTTTTAATTCAAAGGCTGTGGAGCATGCGGACTGCGCTACCGCGATGCATTTTGCCATTGACAGGCTGCAAGTGCTGCTGGTGGAAGCAGCACAACAAGCTGCTTGTTACATATCGGGTCACACCTTCTGGCAGCCGTATACCAATAAAGCTGCCACTTTTTGCAAATAGTGGACGTGTGTACCATGTAAACAGGAATATTAGTCAAGATATTTTCATGAAAAAAAAAAGTAGGCTAATGTCACCCTTCGTCTTATATAGCGGTCCTTAGCAGAATGTGTGTCATCCAGTAACCTACGGCATGCATGTTGGCGAAAGCATAATCAAAGCCATATCCACGTCCGAATGTTATTCCTGGCATTTTCTTTTTGTTGTTACTGTGTCTACTTGTGCATGCTCTTCTGATCAACTTCATGCGCGATTTATTTTTGTCTGGTGGGCGAAGAGTTATGTAGGGACAGTTTTCAGCGACATTCAAGATAATAGCCTTCTGAACAACATACATTTGGGTTAGGTGGTACATAGATAAATTAGGAAGGAACAGCGCCAACTAAGACGACCACGAGAGGGAGAACGACACAGGACAAACGCCAACTTCATCTATCTTTATTCATCGAAAAATCGACAAATATAAGGTGAATCACATAGTAGATGCACACAAGGACCATAACGCATCATCTACCAAACCATTTAAGATATGACATTTGTTTTAAAGAGGGTCACAGAAGTATCACTAACACAGTTTTATTCCTTCTTCTTTATATGGAATGCCTCCAAAACCTCACGTGCCTTTGTTATCTCTGCTTCTGCCAAGAATTTTTATCTCTCGGAACCGTGGTTCACACTTGCAGTAGAGGCATAGTTTCCGTGGCGAAAATTCTGCCGCCCGGTCACACGCAGTGCAAGTTGTGCAATGCTGCGAAAGATGCGCACTTCCTTCTTTCAGCAACCGCACATGTTCAGCTGAACGGTCATTCACGCATCTACCCGTTTGGCCCACATAGGTTTTTCTGCAGGTCGGAGGCATTTCATATAGCACACCAGTGCAGTGCTTTACAAACTGCTTGCCATGTTTTTTGGTGCAGCAGCTCCCCATACCCTCACTTGTGACGCGGGCACAGCACTGCGCTTGTTTCCGAGGAGCCAAAAAATTGTTAACAGTCTCGGTGCTTACTAACATTTTCTTAACCTCTATTCACAGCATCTTAGAGCCAATTTTAACAGGGAAGGGTGTACTAAAAGTGTGCAGGTATGTTGATGATGTTTTAATAGTCTTTAAAAAACCGAACGTTTTGACTTGCACAGATGGTGTAAGCACTGTCCTAGACAGTTTTAAAGTGAAGGGGCGGGGGTTGGTATTCATGCATGAACTACCCTTGCAGGGGCAACTGCAGTTTTTAGACATTAACATCACCTTAGGTGAAGAGCATGTATGTTGGCAGTACGCGCCTCAAGCACAAAAGGAGCTTCTACCTTATGCGTCGGCGCATTTTAAAAAATCTGTAAAACGTTCCATTGCTAAATTTTGTCTTGAGTCTGCTCTCGTAAAATCGTGTCACCATGCAATGCATGTGGGCTATGGCAAGCAAGTTGATAGGTTGGTTTCGGCGGGGTTCCCATGCATGGTTATCCCAGCAGTGGCTGAAGCGATTTTGCAGAAAATCAAAAGTGCCATGGTCAAGAAACCGTGCGCACAAAAACAACAAGCTGAGAAGGTGGAAGTGGTTCCGTATGTACATAGGATCGCCCACAATGTGATAAAGGTGGTAAATAGACACGGCGTCCCAGTCGTGTTTTTGGCTCCTCGGAAACAAGCACAGCTCTGCGCCCATGTGACGAGTGAGGGTACGAGCAGCAGCTGCACCAAAAATCATGGCAAGCAGTTTTTAAAGTGCTGCATCGATGTGCTATATGAAATACCTCTGACCTGCGGGAAAACCCATGTGGGCCAAATGGGTAGATGTGCAAATGACCGTGTAGCTGAACATGTGCGGTTGCTGAAAGAAGGCGGCGCGCCTTTCTTTTTTTCAACATTGTGCAACTTGCACTACGTGTGACCGGGCGGCAGAACATTCTCCACAGAAACAATGCCTTTACTACAAGTGTGAACCACGGTTCCGAGAGATAAAGATCCTTGGCAGAAGCAGATATACAAAGGCAGGTGAGGTTTTGGAGGCATTCCATATAAATAAGAGGGAGAAAAACTGTGTCAGTGATACTTCCGTGACCCTCTTTAAAAGCGAAATGTCATATCTTGAACGGTTTGGCAGATGGTGCATTATGGTCCTTTTGCGCATGTATGTGATTTTCCTTATATTTGCAGATTTTCCTATGAATAAAGATAGATGAAGTTGGTGCTTGTCTAATGTCGTTCCCTCTCTCATGGCCGTCTTAGTTGGCGCTGTTCCTTCCCAATTCAAGTTATAGACTTCACCAAAGTGAATAGCAACATGGCCACTAAACACCAGTTTGGAGTTTCTGAAAAAAGAAAAGCGTGCAAAATTGGTGGGCACAAAAAAGGCAGCTATTGATGTACAACACGTAAATAATTTCGTAGGCATTGTGCTGTGCAGCCACAGCTTGAGGACGCATTTGTGCACCTTGTGCGAGGGCTTTGTGTGCACTCGCTGCTCGTGACAGTGCTTGTGTAAATGAACACATATTATACCCCTGTCACACGGCAAATCTAATGTCATTTACAACGAATGACATTTGCTGATAATGCCATTTGTTTGCTGTCACACGGTAAAACGTAATGACATTCGTCGAAAATGCCATTTACAAACGAATGAGTTCGCCAAACTCATTCGCATTCGTTTGGAACCGAATGTGTATCCTCGACACCACCAGTGTACCAGTGTTTCGCAAACATTACATGCTTCTTTTTTGTTTTAACAAAAGATCACTATTATTCTATCAATTTTATTACCTAATTGTTGCTTTAGCGACATTGAAGTCCACCACGTGCGTAAATACAGAAAAGTACTCTCAGTCCAGTGAACAGAAAGCCGTCTTTACCTTTCGCTGCAGCAGTCGTGCTGGTTCACACCGGAGCATCTGCCGCGGCTGCTTCAATTGACTTGACGTAAAAACATGTGCGTGTTTTCCTGTTGCACGGGCCAAGAATGAGGACATTAGAAGCCCGCATGCACATCAGAAGGCAGAACGGCGATGACATGCAACTGCCCTTCTCGTACCACTTTAGCTGATGTAGCAGACGCACCTATCGTTCTCTTCGCCCTGTTGCTTGCCTTAGCTTTGGCTTGGCTTGACTCGACTTCGTTGGAAATGTCGAAAAGTTAGTGATCGAATGCTATGGTTTGAAAGCAACGATCACATATTCTAGTGGAATTTAGCATACTGGAAAATAATTTTTGGACAAAAGTGGGTTTGAGGCATTTTTTTCTTTACTATCGTCATTGTCATCATTTTCAAATGACATTAGTTTTCGCCGTGTGACAGTGCGCTGTGATAATGACATTAATCGCAACAAATGTCATTTGTTGGAAATGACAGATTTTCCGTGTGACAGGTATATTACGGGAACTTTTTCGAAAGAGTAAAAATTGATAAGTAAGACAGTAATGGCTAAAGAAGTGTTAGGTAACATATTTGCAGTAAATACTGTATGAAGTAAAATATAGGTTGAGTTCTTATCTTCAAGTAATCCCCCCCTCCCTTTTTCTCCACATATTAAATGCACTTCTCAACTTCACTTTGGTTTGGCACGTAAAACCTCATATTTTTCTAAGAAAAAAAAAGTGCTTTCACTGTGCGAGCGGATGCAGTATATGTGATGTGAAGCAGCCAATGGCATTGTCCCTGCTGGTGAAGAGAGTGCGTCATCCTAAAAGAGAGGCATCAGCATCTGTTTTTGAAGACACATTAGTACAATGCAATGCAGTCACAATCATCACTGTGTGATCTACATATTCCACTTGCCTTTTCATAATGCCCAGACCTGGCAAGGATCCCTGTAATGTGCCCCTGTAGTGCACTTCCACTAAGCAGACCGAGTGCTTTCACTGTACTCTCCTCAGAGTATTATTGCCAAAGACAGGAATTGAACCTCTATAATATTTTGCCAAATTGCAGAACACCACAGCTGCCAAGCAACTGCTGCAGGTACATTACACATAGCCTTTAAAGGGACCCTGAAACGATTTTGGCGATTTTCTACAAACGTACTGAGTCGTTAGAGTAGGTCCTTCTGATCATTAATTGATGCATCTAAGTGCTCTGCGTAAAGCGTGTAATTTATTATAAGATTTCAAAAATACACATCGCTGCCGATCGCAGCGCACTGCTCGGCGGAATTTTAAGCCGCCCCTACCCATATGATGCAAATAACCCATATTACGTCACATGGGCGAGCTATCTGATTGGCTGACCAGGGCGCGTGGTCGATAATTTTTCCAACTTTATGGGGAACAAATGATGCTCGTAATAGTTGGAATGTTAGTTACTTTGTTTTTGTAAAAAGAAAATAACTTAAAGAGAATACACAAGAATAGTTTTTTAGTACACTTGAACACTTCCGGCACGCAGCAAGTGTCGTCTGCTTGTGTTACAACGTACTCCATTTTGACGAGAGCTCCGCGGTCAGAGTCGGTCTCAGTCTTTTCGCGAGCACTATGATTCGACTTTGTTGCCTTGTGGACTGCAAACCTAGCGACCTGCAAACCGCGAGTCCAGTATTAGGGCAAACGCAAGCGCAAGGGGACAGGGTCTGGCCGCTTGACTGTGCCGGGATAAGCCACGATATGAGCAGAAGGGCGAATATGAACGGTCTGCACGGTGCAGCCACCTGGTGGCACAGAGCTCAACCATACACAGTAGCAGCAACGAAGTGTATTCTTTGCTGCTGGTGTGTATTTTTCGCAGGAGTGTAATCATCAACACGTTGATTTAAAAATGTTTAAAATGCTTTACACTTGGTTAGAGCAATATTAGCGCTTTGTTTGACTGGTTAAGCGCTGCGCCAGCAAGTGTCTGGACCGTGCAGACCGATCAGGTTGCTCACGTACGTCTACTCTGAAGTTCCTTCATCAGCTTGAGTTTATGCCTCCAGTCATTTGCCGAAATGACCAGCTTGCCTATTTTTAGCGGAGTATCGGACACGTTCGGCGCTACGACAGAATGCTCGCAACGCACGCTGCTTCGATAGCTCTCGGTCGACGGCCAAGCGGCTAGCGGAGAGGTCTCGCGCGGGAGGGGGCGTGCTCCTAAACAACCGGAAGTGAACGATGTGACGTTGCATCGTGACGCTGAACCGGTGAAGGCGGAGCTTAGCGCCGCTCGCTCGGCGAGCGAGTTGAGGAGGAAAAGCATAGCTAGGGAGGAGGGTAACTTCTAATCGCTTGCAGCTCCATTAATACGTAACGCTTCACTTAAATTGTGGTGCGAATGTTCTACTTAAGCTGTACCCTACGCGCCTACAAAATTTGTCCGAACCGTTTCAGGGGCCCTTTAACACCAAAACCTGAATGGTACCAGGCTGCAACATAAGCTTGTTTCGTGGGAGAGCATATGTTCTTATAAATAAAAATTGTTTTATTCATGCGTGAAATTACACAAGCAATGAACACATTTCAGAGACCATTCAGCATTTTTTCTGTACATGGAAGGATCAACAAACATGCTAAACATTTTGACAGCATGCAATTTTTTCTGGCACAAGTCAAAACAGCTTACATGCCGATACACTGCACAAGTTTTTTTTAAAAGCATTCAGACAAGTCGCACCTGCAAATGATGTGATGGGCACACACAAAAAAAAAAGAGCACAAACAGATAAAAAGAGATGCCTTCTCATTTTATAGCACTGACTAACAAGAAACAGATGCCCTTTTGCCCACTTATACTGAAACCTTGATCAACTTGCGAAAATCCTACAGTACCATACGTCCAAAAGCAAGATGTAGTGGTGGAAGTCATGGGACCAGGTCAGGGTAAATATTGAGTACATAACTATGCTCATACATGCTTTATAGGTTAAGCAAAATCATTTCATAATTTCCGCAGAGAAGACTGATATGCAATAAAGTGCATCCCTTTAGCGAAATTCATTGCATTACAACGGGAGACGTAATATTATAGCACATACATTCGGTCAAACAGAAGTACACAGCTCACCTTCTTAATATTTGTCTCAAGTCGAGGATTCATGATGCATACTGCCTCCCAACGTTCTGAACTAGGTCGAGTAATCCTGGTTTGCCGCGCCAGCATATCTACGTCAAGAACAGTCGGGGATGTTGGCGACTCGTCATACTCCAAAGGCAGTTCTGGAACGGGGCTTAGCCTGCAGGCGGTAAGTCAATTTCATTTTAAAGCCCTCCGACCACAAATATTTCTCTCAAGTTAACACATTTGAGATCTGTTTATTCCAGACATATACACCACCAAATATAAAGAAAATTCTGAACTTAACGCTGCATCCTCTCTTTTGGTACCTCGGTAATTAAATAGTTGGTACCTGAAAACCTTTATGAGCCAGAGCCTGCTAAATTCCTACCAGCATAGCTCATCGAGTGAGAAACGTTTACATTACTTCTACAGTCGAATCCGGGCACAATGAAATTCATTTCAACGAAATTTTCGCCACAACGAAGATTTTTTTTTTTTATTCCCCCGTCACTGTCCCATAGATCATAATGCAACGAAAGACCCTCCAAAACGTACTTAGCGGTCACATTTTTTACTTTAACGAAGTTTTAAGAAGCAGACGTGAGCAAAGTTATTTAAACTGTAGCTCATCGAAACCCTTACAACTGTTTTTTCATGCCTTGAAACACCATAGACCTTAAGAGCACACAAAAAACAAAGAAAACTGGAGCTGCTCGGGCTATGACGCAACGTAAACAAAACAAAAAGCTGCCATGCCGCGTTGGTGATGGCGATGCAACGCGCTCTCATGGAGGAGCATCCGAGCTCCGAGGATATATTTTTGGTCATATTGGTTAGGACAATGGTGCGCGTACATGCCATAATTTTATTTTTATGCTGTTTTTAATTATTCATTTTCTACACAATTGCGGTCAAACAACGTCGAAATATATCCACGTGCGTACGAAGCCACTGCGTCTCTCCAGCAGGAGGTGTTGCTCTAGCCTCCACAGCAGAGTTTGGTGGCGCAACCCACCGCTCCGTTCCAAAGGGGACGCTTATAACATCCATCAAGTAGAGTTACTGTACACATTGAGTTTTCTACAAAAATGTATTTTTGTAAGAAACTATGACTGTACATGCTAGTAGAATTCTCAGGGGTAGCACACTCTCAAGTTCAACAAATGGCCACAGACGGCGAAAAAAATCGACCGCGCGGCGCTGCTAAAGAAACAGGCATAGTATACCAATTAAAAAGGTTCCCCCTTGAGCACATTATCTCCTGCTAGAGGCGCCGTAGTAAGCGCAATTTTAACCTACAAACTTTCTTCAACAGTAAACGAAGCGTTTTTATTGCATGATAAAGACTACAAAATTATAATTCCTAATTTTACATTGTACTTTTCATTACCAGCTTTGTTGTTTTTTGTCATTTTACACGCAAAATAACGTTCAGCATCATCGACCTCCCACGTGACCTCTGGCCTGGATTTAAAATTTTTACCGGTATGTTCGCGTGCACGGCAGGTACGGATTCCTTGGTTCATACATTGGTTGGTTATTTTGTGCTAACACCAGTTTATTGCGCTTCGATATCTCGCGTTATTTAACTTGGGGTGTAAGCCTGAAAGCTAGGTTTCAGTCGTGAGCCATGTGGAACACGTCTGCATCGAAATGGGAGCCGGGTCCTGCTGCGACTGGGGGCAGCAATACCGGTGAGTCGTTCAGCATCACTGCTTCAATCGCTATGTAATTTATTCGTCTCGTTAACTTACACGCGGAGGTAAGTTAACGAACTAGATGCTGCATTACATAAGGGCAGTCAGGACCCTCCGTTGCTGTTTCCAAAATAAACTTTCAGTTGCAAGGTCATATTATACACACATTCACGAAAGAGAAACGATATCGGAACGCGCGTCACATTTTTCATCTCGTTGTAGCCGTAGCCATAAGTGACTGAGTTGCCTTATCAATATATTTCTTTTTTTAGAGTCCGCCAGCAACTTCTTTCGTTCACAGAACCGAATAACCTTTTGATAAACTGAAGCTAAAGTACTGAATTTAATGTATTAAACAGTTGCACACATCATAATTCACCCATATTTCGTACCTGTTGGTTCCAAATGTTCTTGCTGTTCCGTTTGGCTTATCTCAGAACATCTATTTTTACAGTAGTGAAGCGGTACATCACGTTCATGCACAAAAAGAATGCATCATTTCTAATAGCTTCATGTTTTTCATCTATTTGCTTGTGAAATCAGCAGTGCGATCTCTTCTAGTGTATAAACGAGCGCACAAATGTTCTTATTTGTGATCTTAATAATATTTCTGTTGACATGCATTGTAGTTGTGCAGACATCAATTGACCACTTGCAGAAGTACGACTGCGCATGCGCCAAAACCGGCCGCGGGGCGGCGCTTCGTGAGCGCCGTCTCCATGGTTGGAAAGCAGACTGCGCAGCTCGAGCGTGACATGCCGGCCAACTGAGTCGCTTTCGGCTGCACGAGCTATTATTATGAAAATGGAAACAGTAATTTCTTCAGATTTCCGCCCGCGAAGGTTAATGTGGAAAAGTTTGTGGACGGCAGCGGTGAAGCGGTCGAACCCGGACGGCACGCCGTGGCAGCTAACAGTGCATTCTAGGATCTGTGGCTCATGCAGGCGACTATTCCCTTGTCATATCCTGCCAGTTCTGCAACGCTGAACAGAAGGCCAGCGACGTGCTGGCAGGGCTTGCTGAAGCTGTAAAATATGAAGAATGCAGTTTTCCTTCGCGCTCGTCACTGAGTGACCCTGAGTATATGCGAGTACGATTAAGCGATTTGTGAAAAACGGCGCAAACAGATACGGCCAGTTTATGTACTTCATGTCATTTGCGAGTCTGCGCTCATCTTCTTTTTTTTTTCGTACATTTCATTTTTGTTGCGCTCTCTTCCACCATGACTTCGAACCAATTCGTCAAACTATCTGCCTTGATGAGTATTCGCGAGTAAGCGGGAGCGTACTAGCCTGCGGACGCACGCGCTGCCCATATTTAAGCTAATATAACGTATATTAAATAGGCTGGCGTAAGCTTTGAGGCCTTAGGGCTCGCAAAAACAGACTGAATAACCTACCGCGTACATATAGCGCATGCGAAGTTTGGGATACGGCTTCGTAAACCACAATCATGCAACACAGCAGTTTGGCGAAACAGCACGAGATGAATATCAAATTTGCAAGCTAGAACGTGTACATCTATTCTTCCATGCAACAACTAAGAGTTCGAGGAATGCGACAGGCATAAAGCACTCATCCGGCCACACATTCACAGTGCTCTCCGGCAATGTCGCCAATGGCTTTTGTGAACTATGCTGTAACCACGTAGATGCCCGACTTCATGGATGGCGTGTACGTAGCTCCTATGAGGACAAGTGGAGGGTCCACGGTGTTTACGTTAAGTTTTATGTGCTTAACTTAACCCTCTCTTTTGAAAGCCCATCGGCGGTGTGCCTGACAAACGGACGAAGAGTTGGCATGAAGATAACCCCACGCATTGTCGCTCGTTATGCAGCATTCTGAGAAGTCAGTTGTCCGTCCAATTTGCAAAAATGGCAAGAGAATGAAGTCCTCTTCAATCATATTTAAGGCAGGTCATATATGGCAACTACCAAAGAACGTCGACGCTTTCACAAAACGTGAAAGAAGCTCTGCAAACGTCGCCACTCGATGCCGCCGTACCAAAGCAAGGCTGGAGCCGGGATGTTTTCCAACCAAGCGGCGAGGCGCAAGCTTCCTGTTTTTCGCGCTAGGTGGCGCTCCGACTTCTGCAAGTGGTCAATTTTACGGAGAGTACCGTGCTGCTTAAGCACCCTAAAACAAACAGTGTACATTTGCATGTGCTCTGTAGTCACAAACCATTGCAATGTATATGTCGCACCTTTTCGCATTTTATATTGCAAAATTGTGCTTATTCAATTTCTGATGCAGTCAAAATTTCTGTTCCAGACATGCAGTAATGAGGATGGCACCAGTATAAAGCAACACACTCCATGCACTAAACAGAAGCTGCTGCCTGCTACAAGGTCATTGTGTGGACTTTGGCTGCTACTGCAAGGTAAACAACACCTGGTTCAGAAATAAATGTGCTTGATATATGCTGTATTGGCTTGCTAGTCTTGAGATACATGCCATTTGTTTGTAGCAGATGATATGAACATTTGTTCATATTTACAGTTCAGCATAATTAGTTCGAACATAAAAGAAAACACTACATGAGTTTGGATAATCTCTGCTGTATCTCATGTGCCATAGTTCTGCCCCAACAGAGTCTGTGCCAAGTGCATCTTGGTCATCACGGGAGCCCCCATCTACACCAACAGGAAGGGGCTGGAGCTGAATTTGCAAGACCACGAACAAGGAAGCCATTCCAGAATTATTTGGATGAGATATCAAGTCTACGGACGACTGTTTCAAGAGTGAAAAGAGCCTACGCCATCATTCGACCAGCACGGATATTGGCCGAGTCATCCAGGTACCTCAACAACAAAAATTATTTGTCTTCAGATGGACCTGCAACCTCTGAATAAGCACAGACGACGCTGGCTAAGAGTGATCTGTCAGCTTGCCCTTCCTTAGTGAGCTTCCTGGCCTTGCCAATTCTTGCCAAGTATAATTTTGTTTCAATGAATGCAAGCTTTTTCATTCCATACTTTTGTTAGAGTTCATTCCTATTCCTCATACAAACATTAAAGGTCAACCGATTCTTTGCTCATACTTAATGCCAGTCACTGTCTAGTAGCATAACATATGTGTAGCAGTTCTTTCTAGTGTATGTTGCCATGTGCAATTCCTCTCCTGAAATAGCTGATGCGGCATTGGCATGTGTCTTGCATTAACCTTTACACTGAGTGCTATGTAGCATTTAACTTTTGTTAATGCTTTTGGCTTTCAATGCTTGCAAGGTAGAGTGGCTTCTTTCTTGAATGCAAGCTTTCTCATTCTCATATTGAATTCCTAGTCTCATTCAGGATTGCTATTCTTGCTCGACAGCCTGTGTTTTTGTGCAAGCTACATTGAAGCGATTGATTGCAGAATCTGGTTTCGGCACTGTCCGAATTGGTACTTGTCACCGTGTTACGTTTCTCATATGTGGGAGCCTGGTCAATTGCATTGGGAAACAGTCTCTCGAGGCAAGCACCTGCTCTTACAGTCCGCACAGTGACATAGACTGCAAATTTACACGCACCGTGGTTGGTGCTCCCTGTTCCGTCCTTTCCTGCTGCTGCCGTGTGCAAATTTTGCTTGTGGCCTTCCTTGGCCATGATTTGGCGTCAACGGAGACTCTCATACATAATTACATGGTTCTAAGTGTATGAAGTTGATATCCACATGTGTGGAAAGGCCTGCAAAAGTGACTGCAAAATAGTGATGTCCACAAAACCGACCATGCCCATATATAGAGAATGTGGGGGACCAAGTGTGAGTTACACAGAGGCATGCAAAAGAACAAAAAGAAACATGCAGGTTGGAAAGGTCGTAACGCTAAAATGCCGGGCACTTCATGTCGCTCTAGGCTGTGGCAGCAGATGCTTGCATCACCCGATTTCTTCGCTATGCAAGTTGCTCATATTTAACGCCGATTATCGGTATAAACACGTGGGACACACTGTCCAATCTGCTTGTGCTGCTGGATGTTGCTTGTTACCAGACTACCATGTGCGACGAAGGCAAGCACTATGCCTACAGTCAGACGGTTGAATGTGCCGCAAGCAACCCGTGTGCGTGTATGCTCACTGTTGCCATGTAGATCGTAGCCAATGCATAGTGCCAATGTATAGATTGAGCGTTATGTTACAGTATGCTGAAGTGATTTGATTGCATAATCTTGTTTCAATGTTGTCCCACTTGGTCATGGTCGCCGTGTTACATTTCTGGGATATGGCAGCCTGTTCAGTTGTATTGGCCAACGGCTTCTCGAGGTCAGCACCTGCAGTCCACACAGTGACACAAACTCCCTGTTTACATGTACTGTGATTGGTGCTCCCTGTTTGTCCTTTCCTGCTGCAGCCGTGGGTAAAGTGTGCTTGTGGCCTTTTTTGGCCATGATTTGGCGTGAACAGAGACTATCATACATGATTACACGGTTTGAAGTGTATGAAGTTGATATCCACATGGGTGGAAAGGCCTGTAAAAGTGGCTGCGAAATGGCGATTCCCACAAAACAGACCACATCCATATTGAGAGCAGGTGGGGCACCAAGTGTGAGCGACACATTAGTGGCCACCGAAAGAACAAAAAGAAACGTGCATGTAGGAAAGGAGGTAACACTAGGATGCCAGGTAGTTCATGTCGCTGTGTTGGCTATGACAGCAGGTGGCCTGCGTCACCCGACTGATTCGCAGTGCAAGTTACGGCGACTGTCAGTGCAAACAGGTGGGGCACTGTCCAATCTGCTTGTGCTGCTGCTTGTCACTCGTTACTAGACCACCATATGCGACGTAGGCAAGCACTGTGCCTGAAGTCGGATAGCTGAATGTGCTGTATGCAACTTGTAGTGCGTGAATGCCCACTGTTGTCATGCGGATCTTAGCCAATGTACAATGTATTGTCTGAACCTTATGCGGTGATTGAATGCAGAGTTAATTTGATAATGGTCGCCGTGTTATGTTTCTTCGATGTGGCGACCTGGTTAGCTGCATGGGCAACAGTCTCCCGAGGTAACCATCTGCTCCTGCAGTCCGCACAGCGGCAAAGACTCTCAATTTACATGCACCGTAATTGGTGCTCTCCCCATTCGACATTTCTTGCTGCAGCCGCCGGCAAATTATGCTTGTGGGCCTTCATCGGCCGCGATGTGACGTGAGCGGAGACGGCACACGTTATTACATGGTCCGAAGTTGATAGCCACATGGGTGGAAAGGCCTGCAAAATGGCGATGCCCACATTGAGAATGTAGGGCACCAACTATGAGTTACACATTAGCGGCCCCCGAAAGAACAAAAAGAAACGTGCAGGTTGGAAAGGCGGGAACGCTATAATGCCGTTTCGTCCATGTCGCTGTGTTGGTTGCGGCAGCAGATGCCTTGCGTCACCCGATTGCTTCGCAATGCAAGTTACGGCGATGCAAACAGGTGGTGCACTGCCCAATTTGCTTGCACTACTGATTGTCGCTCGTTACCAGATCGCCATGTGCGGCGACGAAAGTGAGCTGTTTACGAGCTCGCGTTCATGGTTTCAGCGCACCTCGGCATGCAAATTTTATTTCTGATCTTGTAGGAGAAGGTGCACTGGTTTTCTTCTGCCAATAAAGTTGCATGTCCTGTTCACTCACTTGTGGCTTGTTTGTATGGGCGTCAGTAGAGGCTCTTTAGTCTCCTGGCCATTAAAACGCGGCAGCTGAGGCATGCCGCAAAGCCAGCAATTAGCACGGCGCGTGCCCAGCGTACGCCACCGGTATAAAGCGGCCATATTGAATATTGTACTAAAAAAAAAGACATTTCCGCTTCCTGTTTAAGTAGCGCCATCTGTCGGGCCCCCCACTAAGTTCCATGCGCTGCCGCTTCTTATTTTCGAACCACTGTGGAAGGTACAGTTTCCCTTCTCTAAAGTTGTTCTTTATTCTATGGCATTCTAGCAGCTTGACAGGCGGCACGACAAGGCATTGGACCAGAGCACGACGCACGACCCAACATGTGCGAAGCTTTGTCAGACCTCTCCGCCGGGCTCTTTGTGTAAAATGCACCTGAGCATCGTTGCTGGGTTCTTCTGCCAGCGTCTGCTTCGTCGGCGTTTCATGGTAAGGCCACATCAAGTTATTTTGCGCATTGTTAACTACTTATTCTCTTCGCATTTCGTTATGTCACTGTTAGCCGCATGAACGAGTGACGGCGGCCTTGCAGCCATGAACAGCTGCTGCCCATTTGCTACGCTGACTTTCATTTCGTGTTCTTTTTTATGCGTAGCAATGAGCGGTGATGCTAGCGAAAGCAGCGATGCGGCAGCGTCCGAGCTGCGATGCACGTTCGATACAATGACAAAGTCTGAAAATAATGTTTCGTTAAGAGATGTGGCCTATGAACACATGCCGCTCGGGGCAGAGAGCTTTATGATACGCGCGGCGACTGCTGAAAAAGTATAGTGCTCTACTTCTGCAAAAGAAAGGTACATGTGCAATATTTGCAGTATGGCAATAATGTGCCTTCTCCCACGCTCTGTACCAGGCTATGTGCGCTCGAGCGTTGTTAGCTGTTCTGCATTGGGCTGAAAATACGTGTTTTCATGTTTTAATTATGTATGAAGTCGTTACCGTAGAAAGTTCCTTGTTTCTTAGCCTTTGTAACAGTGCTTCCTTAACCAAAAAATAAACACGCATTGCATGAACGAACGCAGCATCTCCATTATAGAGCTTTGCAGGCTCCAATTATTGCTTATACGAAGGAACGTAGCGTCTACATTCAATAGCTTTGAAGCCTCCAGTATTGCAGGAATCTCCACCATTTCCTCAAAATACACTGTACAGCCAAAGGACATAATGCATACGCAAGGGCAAAATTCCAAGTATCAGAAGACGATCGCAAGGCTTCGAAGACAGCAGGTGAAGACCCCCAACACAGTGCTTAATTGCAGCCCTTTAATGATGGACACACTGGCTTACACATTCAAGATGAAGGTGTTGGTGCGTGCTCAATTATTTTTGCAGCCATTTTATTTCGGCACGCTACCAGTCACATAATTTAGCTGCCCTAATTCACCATCCTTCGCAGAAGTACAAGAAAAAGTCATATCGTTATTGAAAAATTCAAATCGGATTGGGGTTGATCGCGTTCAAAAGTGCGCCGTGTGACACCCGTATTATTTGCATTTCGTCGTTTCTTCCTGTTTTCATGTATCTGCCTCTTACAATCTTGCTGCAATAAATTGTCTGCTGTTTTTGTGTTCTTGACTGTGCAGCAAGTTCATTTATATTTAAGGAACACGGCACATTTATTTACAATACACTTTTTGGCGTGAGTTACTAGACGTACAATATCATAAGAGATAAAGTTCTACTTCCTCAACAGTTAGCATGATTGTTGCGCTGAGTTACAGCTTGAAACAGCAAATCTGAATTTAAATGAAACTAACATGAGTGAAACACCTTTTCGCCCAGCGGCACAAGCACCTGCATGAAATCACGTGGTTTCAACAAAGGTAAGGGTCGCACAAAACAAAAAAATACAAGAAACGAAACTGAAATTGGAGCCTCCAAGATTCGGCAGCGTGCGCGACCATCTTGAAGGCTGGTGCGTTTCGCCGATTCTGCTAGGTGCGCTAAAAGCTGAAGTCGGCTAGACGAAAGGTAGCATATACAGTTAACTCTAAAGTCGGCCGCAGGCGCCTATGGGAGTGTCCGCTCTTCTGTCAGGGCTTTTGCTCCTAAAAGCCTAGGCACTACGGAGGAGGTTTCTTAGCGCGTGTTGTAGGCGTTTGTCCCTAGGCATGCCGGCATTGTGGAGTGGAATCGAGTTTGTTTACGCTCGTACGCTGGCTGCTGCCGCGGTAGAATAGGTGAAGCAACAGGCACTAGGACGCCCGATTTGGCGACCGCTGTGTCGGACAGACTGTCTCGCACCTGCGGCGCTTGTGCTCAGTCAGTCGTGGCGGATCATAGCTTTCTCGTGCCTTACGGCGAAGTACCTTGTAAATAACATCACAGATGTTTGTGTGGGAGCAGTAGCAAACGTAGTAGAGCCCGGGCCGCATATATTGAAAATCTATAAGGCAGAGCGCCTTAACAACCGCGTTTGAACGCAAGTGGCTGAAACGACGCCGGTGACGATGACTGACTCAGCACCGGCGCCGCAGGCGCGAGAAAGCCTGCCCGACGTACCTTCAGAGTTTTCAGGCAAAGTTTTGACTGGTGTTGCAGAAGACGCGGGGCGCGGTAGTGCTGAACTTAGCGGCACAAGTTGGCGGCTGGACGTGATATTTATTCAATCGCGTTTCTTTTTTTCGTATTGCAACAACGTGTCATTATTTCGTATTATTGGTGGCGCCTCCAGGGCATCAAAGCTAGAACCCGGACTATTCTGTCGGTGTTGGCTCTCCGAGGCCTGCGCGTGCCAGGGGTATATAAAATGTCGCGGACAGCCAATTTTTTATGCAAACACATGCTGACAGGCTTTGGCCTCCGCGGCCCCAACCCACGGGCTGCCCTGCTTACAGCTTTGACCCCCCCGCTACCCCTTCTGTGCCCTGGAGATTCTGCGCCGCCTGCTTAATTTAACCTCAGGTGCTCTCCTGAGGCCTCCGTTAGCCGCTTAAATGTGCCCTCCTGGAGCAGTGCTTGTAAGGAATGCAATCTACCGTCGCGACGAAAAAAGCGACCTGCGACTTATACAACGCCAGTCAGAACCTTGCCCCTTCACACACAGCGCTCACCAAATGGGGCGTCCGTCAGAGGGCCACTGTCTGAACGCACGGGCAGACAGCGGCGGAGCGTAAACAAACTCGACCACACTACGCAATTCCGGCATGTCTAGGGGACAAATGCTACAACCTGCGCTCAGAAACCTCCTCCGTAGTGCCTAGGCGGAGTCATATATTTAATAGCGTCCTCTATCACCTTGGCCCGGATTTGCCCCGTAACCAGAATGGTGCGCTTTGCACCGCGGTGGTGGCGCACTGCGGAGGGTCAACATCGAGGGCAAAACTGCACCCCGTGCAGGGTGCTTGCATGCAGCGCTCCTTTGCCTCTGGCGTGCAAAACGTGCGCGAGCACGCGCGCGCGCACATTTTATTGTTTGCAGGTGCTGAGCAACCGCAGCAAGCGCTCGAACCTTGTCAAACTGCGTGCTCAGACATACCTGGTTGCAAGCAAACACCAATGTATTTTATAATTAATCCTGACGACCCGTTCACCGATTCTGTCCACTTTCGGCCGCTCTTCACCACATTGTTTTTGGACGAGGTCGATCAGCATGTAGTCCTCGCTGTCAGACGAACTTGAAAAAAAGCTCATCTATTGCGGCAACTAGCCGCGTTTCCTTTCTCATTGCCGACGTCTCCAGTAGCTAACTCAGTCGCAACTACTCCGTGGTCGCAACCGCAGCTATCGGGCAAGAGCGTCCGCGGTTCTCCAGTCGGCAGTGCCCGCGCGCCTTCCGCAGTGCTTGCTGGGATTGCACCAAGACGCACCGCCGATGTTCTAGGTGCGAGATGGGGCAACGGAAAACCGCTCCAACAGGGTGCACTTCCGGTAATCGAGGATGGAGACATACAGGACGTTTAAGCAAGAAATAGCCAAAGAAAATATTTACGATAACTCTAAGGGAAGCTCATTGTTGTTTGAAGCCAGGACAGGTGTACTGCGGACTAAAACGTATCGAGGCAGATACCAGGAGATAGATTTGGTGTGCGAGGCATGTGGAGAGGAGGAGGAAACGGCTGAACATCTGATACTTGCTTGTAAACAACTTCACCCTGCAGTTGAATCTAACGGGGAACTATTCAAAGCTTTGGGTTTTAAAGGGACACTAAAGGTTACTATTAAGTCAACGTGGACTGTTGAAATACCATCACAGAAACCTCCAAACACTCGTTTCGTGCCAAGGAAAGACTTATTTTAAGAGAAAATGCGTTCTGAAGCGTCCGCGTACCTCTAGCGCAGTTCAAATCGCCCGTCCTCCGATCGAGGAGTACTGACATCATTGTCTCATAGTGAAGTTGCGCCATCGGTGAGTAGAACGGCGTCCGCAGACGGCGCTACGGCTTTTCTGCGCAAAACGCAAACGCGCGGCCAGAAACAGAGCCGACAGCAGCGCGAAAGCGGGAGTATGGTGGCTAGCGGAAGGACAAACGCGCGACCATGGGGCTCTTCCATTGCCCAGAGGGCGCTGCGAGAAAGGTGCTAATAGGTGCCCTCTGTCCTAAAATGGGTCGTACCAAGCTCGGTCGTCTGCTTCGAAAAGCACGCTTACAATATGGACCCGCCACTTTCGGTTGCGTTGTAGCACGGCCTGCTGCGTATATCGGGCGCCAAAGATTTTTTCAGGGGTGGCACACTGCTTAAAGGCAAGAAATTATGCAGTGCCGACTACGTGTACGCCGTTCAAGAATTAGGCGGCGAAGATTTAGCACGGTGTCAATCGCAAGTGAAGCGAGTCACGTACGAAGTGGAACTACAGGTAAGGCTTGCACGCTAGCTGCTAGATTCAGGCGCGAACGCGAGGAAATGCGTGCTATAAATGAATCCACAGCAGCGATAAGCAGACATGTGTACGGAACTGCTCGAGCACACGACGGTACGCGCCGCGATGGCAGCGGTCTTTCGACGTGCCGCCAAACGGCGCGCCTCCTGCAATCTTTGTTGACTGCATGCCGCTAAACTGATGCAACGCATGTGAGCTCGCGCGAACGGTCGAATCGCGCTGCAGCGCGAGCTCGTGTGCTGCTAGCTTTTAATGACAGCGCTCGAACATCGATGTGCTGCAATCAATATTGCCTTGCTGCGCTGCCTCAACGTGCTGGCTTGAGATCAAGGATGAGCGCATTTAACTCTCTTAACCTGTGCTGCTCGTAGAGTAGTAGTGAATTGTCATCGAATGAGCCCGACCATTTGTGCTCATTTGCACACACTTCACCACTTGGCATCGGTCGAATTGTTAATTGTCGCTGTGGCCGGGTCTCGAATCGTGAATTACCAGCCATGCCAGCTGCTATGTCGGTCTGCTGTCGGTACTGTAGGTGCAAAAAAAAACGAAATTTCGAACGCAGATAATCAAGCAAGCTTCGAGACAGGCGAAGCAGTCAGCATGGCACGAAGTTTCGCTTAGAACTGCAGCTATGCAGCGCGCCCGACGCTCCACTTCGTGAGGCCTTGAAGGAAAACGGTAGAATCTGATGTTGGGATTCAGGCCTTCTTGTTCATGGCAGCCCACGACGCAGTAGTAATGACGGTGACGCCTTTTCGAGGCTGGGCTAGGTCTCTCCAAATCGGCATCACGGATTCCTTCTGCTCACAGCATTACGTCTCACGGCACACGGAGAGTCCGTTTTCGTTAAACTATAGGCTGCGGCGAGCTCGCAGCGTGGTCGGCGTGGTCTGTGAGAAGTGATGAGCCTTTTCGCACTCGCAACAGGGCATAAAACAGTGCGAATCGATGCAAAACTCGGCCTAGAAACCTGCTTCACCACAGCCAGAGCTCAATACGACCCAAGCTGGCACGACCCAGATGTCGTTTCCCGCACCGCCACCAGGCACCGCTACTATACCTCAAATTCCAGCGCAAGACGCCCATAAGCTGGTACTTCATTCTATGACGCAAACTTCGACGCTCGTTGCAATGAACCCTGACACCGACAGATTGGCTCGCGATGGTGGGCTCAACCTCAGCGATTTGAGCACCGACGAGCGCGACCTGCTGCTGAGGGCTCGCGCTGCCGGCGTCGTTGCGTACTACGACGGCGGCCTCGACACCGGCTCTCCGGAGCGGGAAAGCAACGAGGGCTTCCCACGACATCACATGGACGTGGCATTCCCGCTGCTTGTTCCAAATGAAAGTGTCGGGAGCCAGCAGAACCCTCACAGCACAACGCGATAACGAAACTAGTGAAACTCCAAAGCATGCGCGGCGCAGAGTCGAGCGCGCAGAGTCGAGCGAAAACGAAACCTGTCGAACACCTATATTAGTGAAGGGCAACGTCAAAATGTTATTTTTTCTTAGAATCAAATCGACGTAGACAAGTAGCATTTTTTTCCGTCTTATAATCGAATGAAATGTAATACGAGTAGTTGAGTATTAGTAACACAAATTATGAGGAGTGCTTTCGTCATCGGGCTAGTACCGGAATGTCGCTGGGGGGTCTCAAATCGTGTCATGCATTTACCTCAATTTCTCAGTTACTAAAGATCTGTTCGCGATTATTGGCGGCGAGGAGTTACGGAGTCGCCATCTAGCGGAAGCGCTTCGCTGTCGTAGTATGAGGGATCATGCGGCGCGCTCCTGATAGGTTTTGCTGTCAGCGCTCACTGAAAACACCACGCGCGAGCTCTCTCGGACATTTCTGTAAGTACTTTCGAAACGAGAGAAGTTTTTTACTGTCTAAATAATAACCTTGGGCAAATTGAAAGCACACAATCGTTTACAGACGCTATCTCTTTACTGAGTACGTACAGTGAACACCACTGCTCGCGGTCGCCGCGATGGAGTCTCCCGAACCGGCTTCTTGCGTGAAAGGTAAGTAAACGCTGAGAGCAAGCTATGTGAAATATGTTCTTATAGTGTTTGTATAACTAAATGGAGCGAAATAGAACGAAGCCTCAATGCAGTGATCGCGCAGATTCCCAGCGACCAGCGCGTCTGAATGCTTGTCCGCGCACTGTTTCGCTTTCTCCGCGCGCGTTTTCGCAGCGTGCCATGAGCTTTAGGCCGCAAAATATGAGCATTTGACAGTATACAAGCAACCATTGTTGCGTGGGTGCTATCAGAGCTGTTCAAAAATAACTTCATTGTAGAGACTTCGACGCCTACGGGGACTGTGATGTGCCGTCGCGGCAATTCAATCTTTTTTTTCTTCTAAATTCCTTCACCTTTCTATATTATTTCTCGAGTTGCGTTGCACTGTATGTTTATCGGTGTTCTCAGCGTGCAATTTCCCGCTGCTCCTTTTTTGTAATCCAGTGCATGCATTAATCCATAACACAAACATGACCATATGCCATGCTTTCTTTAATGTACTTCTTACCACTCCCTTTCCACTCCAGTGAACTTTCCAGTATCTATAGCATCGACAAGTTCATAGACCAAACCGTCATGACATAAGTCGGCCAGCGGACTCGGGCGAGCGTCTCTGCGCGTTTTCAGAGCATCGCAGACCGGGCGCCGTAGCAGAAATCTTCCTCGCATATGTGCTTGCTGCATACCCGAGTTGTAGCCGATGTTTGCCGGTTTTATGTTTCACGAGCCAAACTTCACGCAGCTTGTCCTGCGGCTACGTGAGAATAAGGCTGACTGCAGGCTACGTTGCGTACATCCGGCATTGTGGCACCAAGCAGTAGCTTACCATGTTGCGTGCCTTCAAAGGCAGCCACTACCTATTGTAATGCATTTAAGCGTTGTAAAGGAGACACTCAAAGCACCAAAATTTTGCCACTAAATGAGGACCGCAGCGCACGAGGGAATTGAAACTTTCGTTTTCAGCTCGCTTTGGCGCTCCCTCCTAGCACGTCACGCCGACGGTGGCGCCAGGTTTTCCAGTGGTGGAGCTCGAGGCCAATATTGATGCCTTAGACGTTCTAGAACATTGCTCTATTATTTTAACTTGAGTTTCTGGTAACCTTTAGTGTCCCTTTAAAGACAGTGAAAGTAGAATAGACTTTGAACAGGTAGACATAACTAAACGAAGACTATCTGATTGGTGGATAATATCAATGCAAAAGTAAAGGAGTAAATACATAGGTATGCATGCATATAGAACCATTAAAGGCTAGGTGGCGCGCGCCGCCGCCGCCCGATTCAAAGGGTTGAGCCTCAATGATCCATCCATCCATCCACCGATGGTCGGTGCGCACAAACTCTATGGTGCGCACCAAGGCGCTCCGGTGCGCACCGGTGCGGGTGATCGAGGACGCTATAAAAAAGCAAAAGCCCCCAGATTTTGCCTATCGCGCTCGCTCTTACTCGCGCCTGCGCAGAAGCTGCTGGCGATCCCTCAAATGAACGTCTCATGCCTTTCACCCACTTGCGTTCAAGCGTGGTTGCTGGTTAGGCCTTCCTAGATTTTCAATATCCGCGGCTCGGGCATCAGTGCCCGCTGCTTCACCTATTTTACCGCGCCGGCAGCCAGTGTCCGAGGGTAAATGAACTCGACTCCACTCCGCAATGGACAAACGCTTACAACACTCGCTAATAGCGTCCTCGATCACCTTGCCCCGGGATTGCCCCGAAACCAAAAAGGTGCTCTTTGCACCGCGGTGGTGGCGCACTGCGGAGGGTCAACATCGAGGGCAAAACTGCACCCCGTGCAGGGTGCTTTCATGCAGCGCCACTTTACCCCTGATGCGCAAAACATGCGCGAACACGCGCGCGCGCACATTTTGTTGTTTGCAGGTGCTGAGCATCTGCGGCAAGCGCTCGAACCTTGCCAAACGGCGTGCTCCGACATACCTGGTTGCAAGCAAACACCAATGGATATTATAATTAATCCTGCCGACCCGTTCAACGAACCTGTCCACTTTAGGTCGTTCTTCACCACATTGTTTTTGGACGAGGTCAATCAGCATGTACGTCGTCTTCGCTGTCAGACGAACTTGAAAAAAGCTCATTGATTGCGGCAACTACTAGCGCTTACTTTCTCATTCCCAACATCTCCACTAGCTAACTCCATCAACTCCGTTGCAACCGCAGCTATCGGGCCAGAGCATCTGCGGTTCTGCAGTCGGCTGTGCGCGCTCGCGTCGCGCGTCCCGCAGTGCTTGCTGGGATTGCACCCCGGCGCACCGCCGATTTTCTCGGTGCGAGACGGGGCAACAGAAAACTGCTCCAGCAGGGTGTGCTTCCGGTGACCGAGGATGAAAGTACGCACCAAAACGCACCGGTGCAGGTGATCAAGGACGCTATAAGAAACCTCCTCCGTAGTGCCTAGGATCCAGCATAGTTAGGATATAAAAGTGATAGGTAGGGTAATAGGTTAGTGATCGAGGGCTAGGATTGACCTCAATTTGAAGAGAGAAAAATTGGTCAAGAAGAAGCAGGCCAACCTAAAGGCAGTAAGGGTAAAAGCAGACAAATTCAGGCTGGTACTTCAAACAACTATGCAGCCCTACAGAACAGAGATGATGATGACATAGAGGTAATGAATGAAACCGTAACTAGGCTGACTTCAGAGGCAGAAACTGAAGTGGGAGGCAAGGCATCAAGGCAACCAGTAGGCAAGCTCGCCCAAGTAAGAAAGGACCTAACAAAGAAAAAACGAAGAATGAAAGCGTCCAACTCAAGAGACTGAGAAAGACTGAAGAAGCCTTAAAAATGGATGCAGCCTGAAATCAGAGAGAAGAAAACTTGGCATAGGACAAACCGAGATGTATGCACTGAGAGATAGGCAGGGTAATATCATCAGCAATCTCAAAGGTATAATAAAAGCAGCGGAAGAATTCTACACTGCCCTGTACAGTACCCAGACGACTCAGGAGTACTCTATTTGAAAACAATAATGAACCGGATACAGAAACTCCTCCTATAACTAGCGATAAGGTAAGAAGGGCCTTGCAAGATATGAAACGAGGAAGAGCAGCAGGAGAAGATGAAACAACAGTCGATTTAATCAAAGATGGAGGAGAGAAACTGCTTGGAAAACTGGTGGCTCTTTATACGAAGTGTCTAGCGACTGCAAGGGTCCTAGAAAACTAGAACAATGCAAACATTATAATAATCCACAAAACGGGAGGCACTAAAATATTGAAAGATTGTAGGCCCATTAGCTTACTCCCAGTATTATATAAAATATTGCGACAGGCCTGTGACATTTGCTTGTTTGAACTAGGCGCATGGGTGCCATCGCTCAAGAAAAGAGGAGGAAGAACAAGCTGGGCTCGCGTTGTGAATCTAACCGGTCAGCACTATAACCGCTATTATAAATATAACCTGTAAATGGTTGCTCGTCTTACTGACTCATCCTTCGCGTAACATTGTGGTAGAGGTGGAACATTCTTCGTCCTCGTCACGGAGCTCCGAAGCGGCCGCACCCGTCGTCTTCTCAGCCATGGCTTCCAAAAGAACCACCCCGTCGCCACCTACACCTGCGGCGCCTACCACAATATACGTTACAGTTCCTAGTCTTCGTGATCCTGGGACATTCTCCGCCCAAAATGACGTTGACATCGACGACGGGCTCAGCATGTATGAGCATGTTAGCCAAAGCCACCACTGGGACCCTACCATCATGCATGCCAATGTGATCTTTTATCTGGACGGGACACCGCATGTCTGGTTTCGCACCCATGAGGACAAGCTCTCCAGCTGGGACATCTTCAAAGAGCAGCTTCGCGACCTATTTGGCAACTCGGGTCACCAACAGGCTGCGCCAACAGGCCCACCCATTTCCTCACTTAGGTTTCTGACACGGTGAGAAGGGCTCTCTTGCTGTAGGTCAATGTCTAAACAGTGTGGCAGATGTGGTATTGCTTACGGTAGCGTAACAGGGGTGCTAAGGGTTCGAATGCACTTTCAGAAAATAAGTAAAACTAGAGTATGACCTTTGCAAATTAGGTGACCATTGATTTGATTCTGCACAGAGACTTTGTACAGGACTTGTCTGAATGTGCCTGTGGCCAATCGGATGCCTAAAATGGTGAATCGAATCCAGCATCTTTAATGCGTTTGGTGCACAAGGGTGATACACCACAGCACCATAATCTAAGCATGATCATATGAGGCTTTTATACAGGTACAATAAACACTTCATGTCCCTGCCCCATGATGTGCATGATAGTATTTTGAGGATATTCGTTGCTTTCAGGCATTTAACTTTAAGATTATGTGGGGAAAGAAGGATAGCTTAGTGCCAAATATCACATCTAAACTTGTGCTCCATATTTGATTGTCACGGGCAGCAGACTTGAACCGAATGTCAGAATAAGATGCTTGGTATTTCTTTACCATTGTACCTCATTCGGATTCTTCTTACGCTGGTCAAGTTCTGCTCACTCCAGCCCTCTAACAGTACACTCTGTCAGAGCAATCGAATCACTATCGGACACGACACCACGAGTGGTGTTCAAAGTACTATGCGGGGTCACACTCATTGGAATGTAAACAAAAGCACAAGATTAGGCAACCTTATATGCAGGGTGTCTACCAAGTTGACATTTCCAAATTCCCTGAGTTTTCCAGGTTTTCCCTGAGTGCCATTGAAAATTTCCCTGAGTGATGCAGAACTATGTTTTATGTCAAGACGGGCTGAAAACATGTCGCCTGAGGCTGTCATTCCCTAGTAGGCACATGACAAAAATTAAAGAAGCGACTTAATCCAATTTGAATACTAAAAAGTAGTATTTATGTAATTCAAGAAGAGAATAGAAGGCAGTGGTTAGTAAAATGCACAGCAAATAAAGTGTCTTCGAAAAACATTGCAATGGAGTCGGACATTCTCAAATACGAATAAAAAGGAGATGCATATAGAAGCAAATATTTTCGTATATGAGCTATTCCTATCAACTGATTGCAATCTCAGTGGTATGAGGCCCGAATTCTGTCACAATTGAGATTCTCTCTCAACACTCGTAAGTCAACCTCAACTGTTCTGAAATACTCTCAGCCCGCGCACGACGCCCCCGAGTGTTGTGTTTCGCTGCTTTAAAGAGTTTATTTTGGTTTGGATAAGGGACACCTGCATCTCGGCATCAGCCAAAACTTTATTTTTTGAGCTCAAGCTCCTTCAAAACGGCGGCAGCAAGCTTCCTTTCCCGTTTATTCCTCAATGCGTAGTTCATTTCTGTTCTTGTCCTCCTTCCGCCACTCGTTCGCCCCAAGGACCATTTGAAGCATCTTGGTCAGTTGCACAGTCCACGACCGATTTTTCGAACTCCCTAGGAGCCGCGAAAACGTCCGAAAATTCGGCCAGTTGCAAAAAAATAAATGCGTGTCATTTACTGCCCTTAGGGACTCAAACCGCCACAGGCACGTTCGAAAACGCTCTGAAGGCCTGTCGCTACACATATTAGACATATCGGTGCTCGTAATATGACAGGAAATACCGAGTGCACGCGTGTATAATTAAGGAATACTGTGTTCCGTGGCAATAGCCCCTTCCCACGCTTGTTATGCTTCACTGCAATACTTTTGTTTATGCTTCACCAAGTAACATTTCTTTCAGAGGCGAAGCTGACTTTCAGGAACCGGCATTTTCTATGTCAATCGCGAGGATCACAAAGGCGGAGTCCATGCCATTGCTGGCAGCAGCCAATTCTTTCAATAAAAAACTCGGCACCCAACGACAAGAAGTTTCATAGCGAACGTCGAAGCAGCTAGGCCTAGCGTTGCCGCAGTGGTGGCAACGGCTGCCAGCGGATCTGCGTGCGAGAGTGCCGGTTCGAGGTGGCGAAGTAATCAAAACGGCAGCCGTGGTTCCTTTGATTATTGCCGTTTCGGACTTGCCGTCACGGCAAACCGTCCGGAAAATCGGACGGCGAAGATTTCTTGCGTCGGAAATTTCACACGTTCTGATACGTTGACTCTGTGGGGTACGTGACGGTGCCGCGAAGCCGTCCAAATTATCGGGAATCCGGAAAGTCAGTCCTTGACTGTACAGTAGCAACTCCTCCAGCCGACGGCAGGGCGTCAAAGACGATTCATTACGATTCCTGTCTGTTACTCGAGCCAGCATTACTGCGACTTTCGACCCTTAAATTTCAGTAAAATTGCCGCTAATTTTCCCTGATAGAGGCCCAAATTCCCTGAGTTTTCCCTGACTTTTTCCAGACTACTAAAAATCCCTGAGAATTCCCGGTTTTCCCGGTTGGTAGACACCCTGATATGTTGCTTCTTATCGGAGAGTTCCAAAAGGAGATCTCCGCTTGCCAACTTGCAAACTGAAAACCTGGGCCAACAGCTTCAGTTATCTATCTGGAAACCAGAAAAGGAGAGGTCATTATCTCATCCTTTTCTGTTTTCGCAGAATGTATAACATGAAATCAAGGAAAATTCTCAATATGACAGCCAAACTTCAGTACGCCTTCGTTTCTGCGGGCGATCAGGGAGTGCAAGGAAAGAACTTGCCATAGGTACAGAGAATTTTCGGCAGCAGCGCAGCCAACCACCATGGAGCCCAATGAGGGGACATTGCAGGACTTTGAAAGGACAGGTCCTGCATACACCAGCTGTACGACACCACTATAACCAAATATGGTATACCCAAGGTTGGCTACCCACACAAGGTTAACCCTTGCTGCTCGAGAAACCTGAAGTAAAAGCAAATAAAGAGAGGACAGAGAAACCTTAGAAAGTCGAATATTGAAGAGAAGGATAGGGAAATGCAACTAGCAATTTCACTTGGATGGGTCAGCCCGAAAGTGCTGTCTACATGAAGCGGAAACAAAAGAGGCGTATTGCATCCACCAAGAGGCCTTAAAGATTCAAACACCCAGCATTGGGTCAGGCTCCAGGATCCCCTTTTCCCTGGACACGGCTAAGCCATGCATGATTCAACGCGGGAGAGTCCGACCCCGCTGTGCTCGGGTCTGTGGTGTCGCAACACACCAAAAGCCTGCCGACGTGGATGCCCCTGCGGGGGCATCCTCCATGGTTCAAGTGAACGCTTCATGTCAAAAAATAAAATAAAGCATTAGATTCAGAGTTCAGTTTCATCAATTCGAGCAATACTACAATACATTGTGTTGCGTTGAAATGTGCAAACAAGAAAAGTCAACGATATGCGCTAAAGCTAATAAAACTCTAGGATTTCTGCATTGGCATCACTACCATCTGCCATCCAACAAATGGCCTACCAAATCTTTGTCTACCCACAACTAGATCCGCAACCAGATCAAGCCACAACCAGATCGATGAAGCGTATTCACGCTTCATCGATCTGGTCTCCTCGACAAAAGTATTTCATACATAAGTTGAAATCCATCCAAAATAGTGCTGCCTGTTTTATAACATGCAATTACAATTGTAAATCCAGCGTTAGTCAAATTTAATGTAATATTATGCTTATTACCTCGTTTTATCGCTGTTGTATTGCTATTCTATGCCTTTTTCCTAAGTACTTGTACAATTCGTGGTCTTAGTCATCTCTCACTTGAAATTCCCTTGCACAAATCTGGTCAACTTTATCATCATCTCATAAAGGGAAAATGAGACATTAGCAATTGCTACAAAGGAAACCCATACGGTTTTTTCTTGAAAGGATAGGATTGTCTCATTTTCCCTTTATTTATTACTTCCCTCCACTGTTGTGTCGGCTGGCGCTCATCTTGATAAAAGCACTCTGCGAAGTGCGCATGTGCCACTAAGTGTTAAAAGCAGAGTGCCCCTTGCTAGCGGCCCTCTCTTTCTTGCCGAGCCTCAACCCACAAGCATGGGTCAATAAACGTCGTTCACCCGGAACTTGTCTGATCCTTTCGGCACGCCTGGCGCAAAACGTAACACGTGGCGACGAGGATGGGATGTTGAAGAGTTGCGCAGCGTCAAGGAAGGCAAGTGTTCTCGGCATTCAGCCTCTGCTCAGTATCAACGAATGAAGAGTGCTGCTTTTTCTTTTCTTCGCTGACTGATATCATGAACAAAGAAGCCAGTGCAGGTTCGACGCAGTTTGCTGCTCAGTTCAGCCACGTGGAACCATTCGACGTTTCTACGAATGACTGGGCATCGTACGAAGAACGGCTGACGTCGTTTCTTAACGTCAACCGCGTTCCCGAAGGTGACAGAGTACATGCATTCCTGAGCATCATAGGCCCCAGTACCTACAGTCTTCTGAAATCGCTGGTAGCCCCGGAGCTGCCTTCAGCCAAGAGCTTCGAGGTACTAAAGAAGACGCTGGGGGACCACCTGTCGCCGAAACCATCGGTCACTGGCGAGCGAGCAAAGTTCCACAGGAGGCAGCAAGTCGAAGGCGAGTCCATTTCTGATTACGCTGCCGAGCTACGGAAGCTAGCACGAACCTGTGACTTTGGAAGCGCGCTAGATGAATCCCTTCGGGATCGTTTCGTCTGCGGCTTGTTAAGAGAGGATATACAGCGAGTGCTGTTCACGTAGGATAGCAAGCTTACGTTTCAGAGAGCGGTAGGGCGCGCTGTGGCTATGGAGGCGGCAACGAAAAGCACTGCGGAAGCCCGTACAGGTGTGTCTACAACCAACCTCATGCATAAGGTACAGGCAACTGAGTGTCCAGTCACAGGCATGTTTTCGCTGCAGAACGCCGAAACATTCCGGCAAAGCGTGTCCCCACGTAAATGACAAATGCTACAAGTGCAACAAAAGGGGGCACCTACAATGAGTTTGCCGTAGCACCTCCGGCACGTCGCGTGGGAAACGCCCCATCAAGGACACCATAAAAACGTTATCGGTGGTATCCCGCTCGGAAGTGGTAGCCGTAAAGGGCGTATCTGCTCCCAGTATTGAGCCCATCATGGTACCGATGAAAGTAAATGATGCGACAGTCCCTATGGAGCTAGATACAGGTGCCGCCGTCACAGTCATGCCTTTCAAACAATACCACCAATTTCTTTCATCAGCCAGGCTCAACCCGACAGAAGTGAAGCTCCACACCTATACAGGAGCCCTGGTGATCCCAAAAGGCGTCCTACAAGTCGAGGTGCAGCACGGTGGCAACTTAGCGAGCCTTCCTCCATACGTCGTCAACGAGGAGGGGCCGCCGCTGCTGGGTCGGGAATGGCTTCAGGCAATTAGGCTGGAGTGGAGCAAAATCTGGAACGTCCACCATCTGCCAAGGTCAGAGCTGCCTTTTTCTTGCCGTTTAAAGGAAAGGCTGCACGCTTTGATCGCAAAGTACAACTCTCTATTTAAAGATGAGTTAGGCATGATTACAGAAGAAAGGGCCGAGCTGTATTTCAAGCCTAATCAGGCACCGAAGTTTCTCAAAGCAAGAAACGTGCCGTTCGCTCTGCAAAAGGCAGTTGAGCTTGGACTTTCGAAGATGGAAAAAATGGGCATCATAACGGCCATTGCCACATCAGATTACGCAACGCCAGTGGTACCCGTTATCATGAAAGACGATGGCATACGACTCTGTGGCGATTATAAGGTGACAGTGAATCCGTGCCTTGACATCACACGTTACCCGTTGCCGAAGGTCGATGACTTATTCACGGCTCTGTCTGGAGGCACACATTTTTTAAAGATCGACCTGAACCACGCTTATCACCAAGTGGTCATGTCTGATGCCTCAAAGCAATACCTAACCTTGAACACGCACAAGGGATTGTTTGTCATCAACCGATTACCTTTTGGAATCGCTTCCAAGCCGGGGATTTTCCAAAAGATAATGGACACAATGTTGAAGGACCTCAAGGGTGTTTGCTGCTACCTAGACGATATTTTGGTAACTGGGAAAACACTAGAAGACCACTTAGCTAATCTCGAAGCACTGCTGGAGCGTCTTCAAAGCCGAGGTGTCAGGGTAAAGAAAGAGAAGTGCTCGTTTTTTCAAAGCGAACTTCACTACCTTGGGCACCAAATCAGCGCTGAAGGCATTTCCCCATTGTCAGATAAAGTTGACGCACTTCTCCAGGCACCAGAGCCGAAATCAAAGAAGCAGCTTCAGTCTTTGTTGGGCGTTGTCAACTATTACAGCAAGTTCGTGCCCCAGTTAGCAACAATAGCTCAACCATTTTTCAGACTTCTGTGAAAAAAGGTAGCGTGGCACTGGGACGAGCATGCTAGAAAAGCGTTCAACCAAGTGAAAGCGCTACTGGCACAACCACCTACGCTCGCACACTATGACCCTGAAAGACAACTTAGGCTGTCATGCGACGCGTCTCAGTATGGTGTAGGAGCAGTCCTATTTCATGTCTATGATGATGGAAGTGCACGGCCCATTGCTTATGCTTCACAAACGCTATCTGAGGCGGAAAAGAAATACAGTCAACTGGAGAAAGAAGCGTTAGCCATTATTTTCGGTGTAAAGAAGTTCCACTTCCATCTTTATGGGCGCTCATTCACCTTGGTCACAGACCATAAGCCTCTTCAAACAATATTGGGCCCGACAACCGGGATTCCCACCATCGCGGCTGCTCGTTTGCAACGCTGGGCCGTTACGTTGGCAGCCTACTCGTACAATCTTATCTTCAAAAAATAGAGCGAGAACGCGGAAGTCGATTTCTGCTCGCGTCTGCCGCTGCCAGATCTTGAAGCGGAAACCAAAGAAACAGAAGAAACATTTTATTCGTTGCGATTGGACTCATTGCCTGTTTCTAGTCGAGATATCGCGGCTGCCACATGTAAAGACAGAATTCTTTGTCAAGTGAAGGAATTCACAAATGTTGGATGGCCCATGTCGATCAAGGATGAACAGTTGAAGCATTTTTTTCGCAGATGCAACGAACTGACGGTGCATCAGGGATGCGTCATGCTGGGCGCAAGAGTAGTCGTGCCTGCAAAGCTGCAAGGGTTCGTTCTGGACGAACTCCATGACTGCCATCCCGGCATCGTGCGCAGCAAAGAACTAGCACGCAGCTACGTGTGGTGGCCAACTCTTGAGGCGGCATCGAACTTCGCATCAGAAGCTGCGCTAGTTGTCAAGAGCAACGTAACGCTCCAATCAACGCACCTCTTCACCCGTGGTCATGGCCGACTTCACCGTGGCAGCGTGTTCACGTAGACTTTGCGGGACCTTTTCAGAATACCATGCTTTTAGTGGTGGTCGACCCACATTCTAAATGGCCAGAGGTTTTCGAAATGAGATCGACAACTACAGAAAGCACGATTCATTGTTTGACAGAGCTCTTGGCACGTTTTGGTTTCCCTGAAACAATTGTTTCCGATAATGGACCTCAGTTTGTTTCGCAGGAGTTCAAGCACTTCGTGCAGGCAATGGGAGCGCGGCACGTCCTCACGGCTCCCTACCACCCCAGCTCCAATGGGTTGGCAGAGCGTTTCATCCAGACCTTAAAGAATGCGCTGCGCAAAGACGGCACAGGAGGAACACTGCACGTAAAGCTGCATAAATTTTTGCTGTCGTATCGCAACACGCCACATGCGACAACTCGTGAATCACCAGCGGCATTGCTCCTAAGACGACGCTTATGCAGTCGGCTAGATGCCGTAAAGCCTTCCGTGGGGGAAAGAGTAGCACACAGACAGTGCACTCAGGCACTAAGTCATCCGTGTCACGAACGTTACTTCTTGGTAGGCGACAGCATGTTGGCACGTAATTATTCTGGAAAACCAAAGTGGGCTCCCGCTGTGATTGTTGCTCAAACAGCTCCTGTCTCTTTCCAAGTAGGTGCAACCACCCCGAGGGGCACCTTCACCTGGCATCGTCACCAGGATCAGCTGCTACAGGGGCCTGCAGAGGACGTTACCCCTAGGCATGGAACAGCTGGCGAAGTTACGACCAGCGAGTTCCTGGTTTATTTTGAGACTGCCTGCGCACCAGTTCCTTCCAGTCTACAACCGCCCATGGTAATTCCAGTTGCGCAACAGGCAACACCAGCACCCGCAGAGGCAAGACACTACCCCATGCGAAATCGTCGCCCACCAGATAGATTCTAAGCTGGACTCTGAATGACTGTGTGCTCCATTAAAAGGGGAGGTGGTGTTGTGTCGGCTGCCGCTCATCTTGATAAGAGCACTCTGCGAAGTGCGCATGCGCCACTAAGTGTTAAAAGCAGAGTGCCCCTTGCTAGCGGCCCTCTCTTTCTTGCCGAGCCTCAACCCACAAGCATGGGTCAATAAACGTCGTTCACCCGTAACTTGTCTGATCCTTTCGGCACGCCTGGCGCAAAACGTAACATCCACCTTGCAGGTTTCTGCAGAACTATTACGTCATAATCATCTCAGTTTCAAGCACATTTTTATCCATACAGTGAATTCAGCATTGCCACACGTCCTAGCACTATGGAATAATCTTCCCAACGATTTTATGTACATAAGTGATCCTGTTTGAATTGCATAAACAATTGCAGCTTCATATGTCCGTTTCATTTTGCATAACAATGTTTTTTGTTTTCTTTGTATTCGCACATGCATACACTGTTCTTTTTCTTCTTATGTAAAATTTGTTTCTTTGCTTGTGTGAATGATTTAGCACTTCCTGTATTTTTATATGTTGATCATTCCTTTTTATGGGGGGGGGAGTGGACTAACATTGCTTTTTTTAAAACTCCCCTCCCCTCTCTACTCAATGCTCCATCGGGGCCTCTAAGGTAATATGAAAAAATAAACGAGTAAAACAAGAAGTGAAACCCACCTGTGTACAGTGAGGCCTACCTTAATTTGCATAAATATTTTTTCCCCTAATAAACATCACCTTCCAGACATACCTTTCAGATGGTCTTGCTTTACATGATAATAGAATCGTTCGCATGTAAAATAAAAAAAAGTTCTTGGAAGTTATTCTTTTCTTTCTTTCAGCCTTTTTAAAGGGTTACACTTTGCCTTGAGCACATGCCTTTCATGGATGTGTGCTCTTAAAGTAAAACCACAAAGCATCAAAGTAGAAAATCATACCAACCAGTGGTTTTAGGACACCAGCAGTGTGCAGGTCTAAAATGAAAGGCACACCCCAGTGCTGAGACACTATATGAAATGATAATGCAGCTTGGCCCACACTCACAGTGGTCATTATTTTTCTCATGGTTGTATTCAGTCTGGAGCACTATGTAACATGCAGTTTTTAGCAAAAGCAACACAAAATGTTTTAATTATTCAACATAAAAAAAGGGTGACTTTATGCCGCCTAGTTATATACAGTTGACTTCCATTATTTCGACCCTGATGGGACCGCCAAAATTTATCAAATTATCCAGGAGGTTAATTAAACAAGATGCAGAAAAAACAGCAAAACATTAGGCAGTACATACACCGATTCCACCATGCCCACGAATCAAGTGCATCCCCACTTTCTGTAGAACTAAACAAATAAACAAGCACCTGACTTTTTTAGCAAGACAAATGGGCAAGGGTCTAATATGTGTTGCACAATTGTGGCTAGTTTTTCTAAGTCAACTTCACCGCATGGTAAAGCACACAAATGCCGCTAAAGGGGCTTTGGTTTTGTATTTGATTTCACTGCATTGATTGCATTGCATCGGATAAATACCGTAACTATTATGAGCTACAGTAATTTCTTGAAAATCTTCCTAGGGCAAGCCTAGAATCTTCCTAGGACAAGCTTTCCTTTTGTAACAGCAAGTCAGAACACAAAAGCCCACAATTTACTTGTGAAGCAGAATAAACTCACCCTCGTTGCATCAGTACCCCAGGCCGCCATGTAACCACTTAGGGAGAGTTATGCAATTATCATGATGCAGTTACCGTAATATAAAATGTATGATACGATAAGGAGTGCTTGTTAATGATTCTTATTTTTTACTCCCAAGTGATAGTTATGCCACCTCGCTCATGCTGTGTGGTATCACAGATTGCAGAGCAATCAATACACTGCAGCAAGTCACTAAAGTGCGGCACTCACATATTACTGTGACTTCTTGATTTCTTGCCTTCAGGATTTTTTCCTTGAAAACAAGGAAAATGCTTTGTGTGGTTTGCTCGAAACACAAAGTGACAAGAGAAGTAATATGACTGTGGCGAACAGAGCGTGGGGCAATGGTCACAAGTCGTGCACTAAGCATGGGCAGTCACTGATCTTATTACAGCACGAGGCTAAATGCTTCGGTACATTCTCGAAAAATGCAGACCAGTTTTTACGGCCATGCTACAGCCCTGGAGAAAATGTTCCTTAAAGATGTGCATGCCAAATGTGACCATGTGAACACGTAGGGCGTAGCAGACTATATGCGGAGAAACGCACACTATCCGTGGTTCAGTCAGTGCCCTCTAGGTGGCGACTTTCCTTGATGCAGCCAATAGTTGTCACCACAGGGGTCAGGCGCATGCATGCTGACTGGCCAAGTTCAGATTATTTGGTAAAGGTAAATTGAAATAGCAAAAGTTTGGGCCCATAGAAATGTATAGGCGTCGGCTGGGACCTTCAGTCAGGATCTAACAAAAAAAAGACCGAATTAACTGGAGTGCATGAACGTAAGTCGACTGTATATATGTATTCTGAATTAATTTTGTGAACGAGTATTCACATTGCATGATTTAGCAACCCATTTCCCTGAGCAAGCAGTTGAGTAGACCATCGACTTTAACATAAGCCAGGTCTTGATTTTACATCACTAGACTTGTCAGATGAGCCAGAATAGCAATGAATTAAAAAAATTAAATTATGGGGTTTTACATGCCAAAACCACTTTCTGATTATGAGGCACGCCGCAGTGGAGGACTCCGGAAATTTCAACCACCTGGGGTTCTTTAACGTGCACCTAAATCTAAGTACCCGGGTGTTTTCGCATTTCACCCCATTGAAATGCGGCCGCCCTAGCAATGAACTGACGTCATCAAACAGGCTTGCATGACTTGCAGAGCAACCGCGAAAAAAAAAGAAGTTTCTTGGAATTCATTGAGAAAAAAAATTACCCAATGATTACGATACCCCCTAATGAGAAATTCGAGTACAGCTCGTACAAGTTTTCATTTCGCGATATATTGAAGCAAAGAATTTGAGAGAGACATGTAGCAGAGTCGGCGATTGTCGAAAATTTGATCGGCGGGTCAAGCGCATCGACTTTCATACATGACTCGTTGAAGGTAGCAGTGTAATCGCTGGTGCCACATGGCTTCCAGAAAGTACTACACAATTCGCATCACACATACAATGAGATTACAAAACAATCACAAGCGATGACAATTGAAACAAGCACGAACAAGACCAAATTAAGCTAACCATACAAGCGCGAGCGAGAGCTGACGTAAGCAGATGATAGTACGAAACGAGCAGTCCAGCTGGGACCAGATACGGGTATGCACTGAGCGGTCGGGCGGGAACACATGACACCAGTTTCCCACGTGCACATCCCTAAAGGGGCCGCTCTCATTGTTCTCCACAGTTCAAAGCTCGCGTCTTTAATCTCACCATTCCGTGTTCGCACTTTCATCTTTCGCTGTGCTCGTTCACTCGATTACACCAACGACGATGCTTGCCGCAGGAACGACCACGTAAGAGCTGCGCTCTAAATGTTCATGGAAGAAGGCAACATTGTTTCACACAGCCAATGCACTATGCCAAATTTGTTTTACTTATCACTACTTTAACACTTTAATCAGTACACTTTAAATGTAATATCATAACAAATCTTTCAGGAATGTGGATCCAGGCTTGCAGGTCTATTAAAAGAGCACTTTTTGTTAGTTTCAATTATTGTTTTACGATGCTACTGTAATTCTTTATTTTGTAGAGTACCTCTAGATGCCATTGTAATGAGCAATAATGGGCCCTGCACAAACACAACTGTGCTTATTCACGAGAGACTCCTCACCTGCCTCTGGATGATTTGTGGGCTCGTTGGCGTCCCCTAGCTTGCAGACTCCCTGGACGGGGTGATGGCTTTGTATGCCCAGTTTGGCATGATTCTGGCATTGGTGGCTTCCCGACTGCGGGCTTAATGTCTGGGTGGAACGAGTGTCCTGTAAGCCTGCTTCGGCATGATTCCAGTATTTGTGGTGGGATGCCTGCAGGCTGTATATCTCGGTGAAGTGAGCGCTCTGTAGGCCTACTTTGGAAAGATTCCAGTTGCTGTGGCTCCATGCCTGTAGGCTGCATGTCTGAGCAGAGTGATTGGCCTGAAGACCTGCTTTGGTATGACTCCAGCATTTGTGGTGCCATAGTTTCAGGCCTGGTACTTTGATGAAATGTAGACCTGCTTTGGTACGAATTTAGTGTTTGTGATGCCATACCTGCAGGCTGAATATCTTGATGGAATGATTGCTTTGTAGACTTGCTTTGGTATGAATCCAGCATTCGTAGCTCCATATCTGCATGAAGTGGTAGCCCTGCAGAAAAAATTATTACAATGAAAAGGGGTTCCTCAAGATATTTCACATCAAGGCATTGAAAATCGAAGGGACATACATGGGGGCTGCATAACATCCTGTAAACAATAAAAGGGACAGTGCAAATTACCGAGCACAGCTGATTCTTAATCTCACCATGGTGACAAAATCCAAAACAAAAAATGCAACTGGTTTCACATAGTAAGCACAAGTTTATCTACATTAAAAAAAAGGCCCTGGAACACAAATAAAACAAATACTTGTAGTTTACTGTTTAAGCAGATGAGCCTTAGTGACTATATATTATTATAAAAATATTTGACATACTGCTTCCCCAAAAATATCTATTCCACCTCAGCACATATGGTAATTTTTGGCAGCTGATTTATATATCTTATGCCATTCACTGCAGCTAGGTCAGCTTGCACATTTGTGTAGCCTTTCATAATTGATGAACAAATGACCAACAGAAAGACAAGCAATGCATCCTTTTTAGTTATGGCATATTCAGCTGGTCACTTCTGAGTGCTCAGATGCACTTTCAAGAGTGGCAGCACGTTGGGGTGGTCAAAAGAGAGCACAGCAAATGTTCAAGATCATTCTCTAAGAGCATCAGGCTCCCACTCCGAGTGCTCCAGACCGATCCGACTTTAAAGCAAGCATAGGCAAGATATGTCAGACAGTCATGTTACATCAGCAGCCATGCCTGGGCACTGATGAGGCACCACACACAGAAGCAGCAAGGCCAAACCAGCAGCATGGCCAGACTGTAATATGTGCTTGGCACACATATGTATTCCAGTACAGCCATACCAGTGGCTTGCCATAACATGTTTTGCTGGGCATGACATTTTACCGTGGCACTGCGAGCTCTGTGAACTCATTACAACATGAAGAGGTAGCAAAGTGCCATATATTCTGCTCTGTAAGTCGCACCCCCCTCAACATGGCAGTTTATTTATTTACTTTACATACTTTCAAGGCCCATGGGTGCTACAGAAGGGAGTGGTACACACACACACAAAGAATGCAGAACAATGAATAAATTATTTGTTAGATGGCATGGAGAACAGCAGTCTTGAACCTCGATGCACCTATAGTAGTGGCAACTGATGCGGGAAGGTGGTTCCAGTCATTGCGCGTACAAGGAAAAAATGAGTAATAGTATGCATTCGTACAACAAGATGGCATGAAAACTTTATGAAGGTGATCACTGCGGGATGAAAAGTAAGAAGGAGGTGTTAAAGGTTTCTCTTTTAATACCGGGTTGTGGTAAATCTTGTGGAAAAGGCAGAGGCAACTGTATGAACAATGTACTGAAAGATCCTGTATGTTAAGGGTTTGCTTCATGAGTGTTACGCTAGCACGACGAGCGATTAGATATAATAAATCAGGACACGCAATTCTGAATGGCTTCGAGAGAGAGGGTTAGTGATGCTTGAGGGGGATCCCAGATGGCCGAGACATACTCTAATTTTGAGCGAACAAGTGTATTGTAGAGCGTCAGCTTTAAAGATAAAGGAACAGCATAAAGGTTTCTGCACAAATAGCCTAGAGTGCGACTAGCATTAGAGGTTATATATTCAACATGCTTACGCCATGATAGATTGAGAGTGATATAAAGGCCAAGATACTTGTAGAAATTAACTTGACAGAGGAGGACGCTATTAAGAAAATACATGCGTGTGTCAGTATCGTTAAAGTAAAACTCTTGCTTGGGCTAGTTGGTTCATGCTTG
This sequence comes from Dermacentor albipictus, assembly GCF_038994185.2. Classification (NCBI taxonomy): domain Eukaryota; kingdom Metazoa; phylum Arthropoda; class Arachnida; order Ixodida; family Ixodidae; genus Dermacentor; species Dermacentor albipictus. Next base: position 14,176,351 of record NW_027225567.1, read on the forward strand.
AAGCAGCAAAGGCAAGGCGCAGAAGACCAGGACTCGAGAAGAACACAAACGACAGGACCGGCGCCCTCAGTTTGACAAAGCTAAATTTTTGAAGTTTGGAAAAGACAGGTTCGAGCGGGAAATTGTGGAAGCCTATTTCATCAAGAAAGAGAGAAACACATGCGTCAGCAGGCTGCCCATTGCGCTTAGTGACAAGGAGACTACTTTTTAGAAGGTTTCATTTAGGCCTCATGTTAGAGTGATTTCATTTGGTTTTTCTGTCTGTCTTCCTTTTATTTAACTAGTTTTTATTTTGTTGACAAATTTCTAGTGGCTCTTAAGTTTTGTTGCTTTTTTTACGCATACGCTATTCTTTAGACCTTTATCATTCAACTCTTCTGTCCATTTCATTGTTTGTCACGTGGTTCATTTGTATGTCACGTGGTTCATCACATGTATTATCAATTTTTTAGGTGAGTGACTGTTAGAGATTTTAGTTTTGACACAGAGGCTGTACTTAGATGCCTTTTTCATGTTTTTTCCATGTTATTCATTGGTCGTTATTCCCATAGTCGTGTGGATTTTATCACTGACTCGGCGCTGTGGATAGTTTGATAGTGATGCGTAGACGGTACTTTTTATGTCTCGTTTTTTGTCTCCGTTGGCTTGGAAAAGACTATACTAGATCAATTGCCTCCCGTGCTGATCCACGTGTGGTTCTTGTTTGCTCATTCGATATTATGAGCCAGATATGATTCCTGAGTGGTCGGTACATTGCTTTTTTTTACTTCTAAAGTTTCGTGTGTGACTCGGCGTGAATAACCTACATGAGGCAGGCTTGTTGCGGAAATAAACTTAGTTGTGAGTGGCGCCGGTCCTGTCGTTTGTGTTCTTCTTCTTGAGTCCTGGTCTTCTGTGCCTTGCCTTTACTACTTCCAGTATTGTTAGTGTGGCGTGAAATGCGCCATATGGATGAATTGTTAAGGTCTTCTTGCAGTTAGTGGAATCAACGGGGTCAATAATCTTATGATATATTATGCAGTCATCAGCAATTAAGTTAATTGAAGACCTTTTCACGCAGTCAGGGAGGTCGTTAATACAAATTAAGAAGAGCAAAGGCCCGAGGACGGATCCCTGCGGGACCCCTGATATAACTGATGAAAAAGCAGAGGAAGCATTATTAGCAGTCACGTACTGGGTTCGATTACAAAGAAAGTCCTTAATCCAAGCTAATACTATAGGATCAATGTTAAGCTGATCGACTGGTTGGTTGGTGGTTTTGATAGGTTGGTCAATGTTAAGAAATTTCCAAGCAAACATTTTTGTGTATACATATGCGTTTGCTGCTACATTATATAGATCTATAATAAGACATTTTTGAATGTATCGAATGGAAATTAACATATCAAATACAACAATTGTGGTAGTACCTTGTATGTGTATCTCAAACACTTGTTACCAGAGTATCTTGTGTCGTATCATGGTGGCAATTGGAAAGTATGTTTGCCCAGCACCGGCCTTTCTGGGGCAGACAAGACAAAAAACACACACTTCTTAATAACTTTACCAGCTTATCTGACTTCCTTACACTTCTTATTTGATTTATCAATTCCTGGTTCTTCGGGTACCTGCCACTAGGGATGGGCTCATTCTTAGCCATGTCTCCAGAATGGGCATGTGTCTCAAATATAAAATACTTGAGGAAAGACACTGCTCTGTAGCCGAAAATCAGCCAAAAATCTTTTCGCATTTGTAAGCTCCAGGCTGGTGCAGGGCATTTATTTTGGCTTGACTGCACCCCTGTATCATCCTTGGTCAAATAAGGCTTTGCCATAATCACCATGAACATGTTGTAATATGCTTTTCATAGTTTCCTCAAAACAGCATTTCTGATGGTGCTATAGTTTTGGAGGGACAATATCTCTGCTTCTACTTATCCTATAACAATAATTCTTTTTGACATGGAATATCTTTAAAATGAGAGAGATTGCTTGCTAAAATTGCATATAACGAAAACATGTTATGGTATTATACTTTACGCCTTTGCAATTGATGCACCCACATTCTTCACTCTGGTATCAAGCCACTACTCGATCATGTACGTGTCACGTGCACAGATGGCACATTGTCTTGCCACATAAGACGCAATCGAAGCAAAATTTATCCTCTTGCTCGGCATTTTGGGAGGGATAGCATGCTTAGCAGAACGTTTGTCGATCCGCGTGAAAGTCATTACATTTGAGAGAGCTCAATCTGCCATAGTAGTTACAATCCATCAAACTCAAATCAGGGGAGGTATTCTGCAAGAGTCCACCTAGTGGGCTGTCCATTTCGGCCGTTCCTGATTGACTAGGGCCACTGGTCTCCTCCTCGCTTGTACAGCTGCAAACAATCAGCAATGGCCGAAATGGACAGTCCACTAGGTAAACTCTTACAGAATACCCCCCCTGTTGCATAGTGGGTTGCAAAACCATATACAGGAGATAGAAAGTTCAGGCCAAGCTCTCACTCTTCGGAGTCCCTAAAGATGAAGAAAGGCACCAGGTGCGGGAGCGTAATGTTGACTGCACTGATTGGCCCTTTGGAAGCCACCCGACTCCATTCGTGAGCTGCACTTTGAGGCAAAGTACATACTGAGGCATTATGTGCATATCATTGAAGTCCAGAAAGTATCTACACAGCATGGAAAGCCTGCACTTCGGTCTGATACGGTACCCACAATCTTGCCACATCTTCTGGAGTATGTCTACAAGCAGCCCACGCGAAAGACACAAGCAACAGATGAAAACCGGTCATCAGAGAGAATGCACCCGCGATCAGTTCAATCGTCATTGACATTGGAGGCATGTGAGAGTGGAAACCTGCGCGAGCTTGAAGACAGACAACCTATAACATGCTTCCTAATTCAAGCAAATATAAACGCATAGCACTGTGTCTGCGTCATACTTCTGTCTCTCGTCCCTTTTCGTGCACTAAAAGCGTAAAAGTTATGGAATACCAACATGCCCAAACTTACACTTTTTCAATAAACAATGAATGAATGAATGGATGTTTGGTTTTTATTGGCGCAAGGGCCAGGTATGGCCAAAGAGCGCCAAGCCAGTGTTGATGAATTCACAATGCAGTTATGAGTTCAATGAGGTTTATGTGACGTGGCTGTAAAGGGGCCTTAAAATAGTCGCTCTAGAGTGCGTACAATCTATCTGGTATAAGATTATGTCGATGATAATGACATGTTCTATGAATAATAAAATCCGTCGTGAGAGAATGATGCATTATAAAAGATATGTGAGATGGTAAAATTACCTGGAGCACTACTGCCCCGCCAGAGTCCTTAAAACACAAGGGCCTGAAGGCATGCGCTATGCAGTATGACTATCACAGCGGCATCTTCTCAAGAGAGGAAGCGCTACGAATGTATGGGACTAATAACGTGTAGGACATCTCTGAGGAAACCTAGGAGAGTGTTTGTATTAAAAAGCGGTTCTGGACCGAGAAATATTACAGGATGAAGAGGAATGTGTTGACGGTATACTAAGGAAAAATGTCTCCTTCTCTCAGATTCGGCTTTCCGACACTCCAGGAGAACGTGGAGCACGGTCAGCCTCTCCCCGCATCTGCCACAGGTTGGAGGGTCATTTCCGGTGAGTAAAAAGTTATGGGTACCAAATGTGTGTCCTATTCTAAGACGACAGAATAGGACATCTGTCCGCCGTGATTTTATTGGAGAAGGCCAGAACCCTAATTGTGGCTTTATTATGTGCAGCTTATTACTTGTTTCCTTGTCCCACAAGCGTTGCCAGTAGTTTCGCAGTTTCCCGCACAAAAAGGGCCTCAGATCTGCGACAGGGACTGCAGCAGTAGGATGAACAGAGTACGATGCAATTGATGTGGCCATCTGGTCCGCCAGAACGTTACCTTCGATGCCCCTACGACCCGGCACCCAGCATATGATGACATGCTGGTTACATATATACGATTTACATAGGACGGAATATAGTTCATTGATTACTGGATTTTTGTGCTTACAAAATGACATCAAAGCCTTCAAAGCACTTAGGGAGTCAGTATATATAACAGATTTTTTTAGTTTTGTTTTCCTTATATGCTTTACAGCCGACAGTAGTGCGTAAGCCTCAGCCGTAAAGATGCTTGTTTCCGGATGCAGTACATAGGATTCCGAGAAAGATGGGCCGACGGCTGCATAGGACACCCCCTCGCGTGACTTCGATGCGTCTGTGTAGAACTCCGTGCAGGAGTGTTTGTATTGGAGTTCCCGGAAGTGCATTTGTATTTCAATCTCTGGAGCGTGTTTTGTAACTTGCATGAAAGATATATCGCATTGTATTATCTGCCACTCCCAAGGAGGTAGCAGCTTAGCTGGAGGCATTAGGCGGTGTTTGAGGATTGGGACATCCATTTCAACACTAAGCTCCCTCACATGAAGTGAGAAGGGCTGTTTTACAGAGGGACGATTACGGAAGAGTGTATCACATGTCATATCGTTAAGCGTATTGAAACACGGATGTTGAGGATTAGAGTGGACTTTCAGGAAATATGTTTGGCTGATGTATGTTCTCTGGAGATGGAGTGACCACTCATTTGATTCCACATGCAAAATTTCAATAGGACTTGTTTTGAAAGCGCCAGTGGCCAGTCGAATTCCTAAATGGTGAACCAGATCTAGCATCTTTAGCGCACTCGGGGCTGCAGAATGATAAATCACGGCACCATAGTCCAATCGTGATCGAATGAGGCTTTTGTGAAGATTCATCAAACATTTTCTGTCGCTGCCCCATGTTGTATGGGATAAAATTTTCAGTAAGTTCATTGTTTTTAAGCATTTCACCTTGAGATACTTTATGTGTGGAATAAATGTTAGCTTAGAGTCAAGTATGATACCTAAGAACTTGTGCTCTTCGTTCACAGGGATTTCCTGGCCATAAATTTCAATATTGGGATCTGCAACGAGGCCTCTCTTTCTTGTGAAAAGCACACAAGAACTTGTGTTCCAGTTCACTTTAAATCTATTTTCGTCTGCCCATTTGGATACTTTGTTCAAGCCCTGTTGTACTTGCCTCTCACACACTGCAAGGTTGCAGGATTTGAAGCCTATTTGTATATCATCTACGTAAACAGAATAAAAAATGGCTGGCGGTAATGAAGCACGAAGGCTGTTCATTTTCACGATAAAGAGTGTGCAGCTAAGCGCACCTCCTTGAGGTACACCATTTTCTTGTATGAATGGTCACGACAGTACATTGCAGAGTTTCACGTGGAAGGTACGTTTGGACAGATAGCTTTCTATTATGTTTAGCATATTTCCACGGATGCCCATCCCTGATAAGTCTCGCAAGATCCCGTACCGCCACGTCGTGTCGCACGCCTTCTCCACATCGAGGAATATAGATAAGAAGAACTGTTTATGTACAAATGCATCACAAATATTTGCTTCAATGCGTACAAGATGATCAGTTGTGGACCGCCCTTCTCTAAAGCCACATTGATAGGGATCAAGCATATTGTTCAGTTCAAGGAAATGTGTTAGTCTACGATTAATAATTTTTTCGAACAGCTTACAAAGACAACTAGTTAGAGCTATCGGGTGATAACTTGCCGCCAAGAAAGGGTCTTTACCCAGCTTCAAGACGGGAATAACAATAGCTTCCTTCCATGAGGATGGGAGGTATCCGGCAGCCCAGATAGAGTTGAAAAGTGCCATAAGTGTCATTTGTGTGTCTTCGTGCAAGTTCTTAATCATGTCATAGATGATTCTGTCAGCTCCTGGTGCAGAGCTTCTACACGTGCTCAATGCAGCTTTAAGCTCGGCAATATTAAAGGGACGGTTATATGGTTCATCTGGACGGCATTTACGATCAAGTGTCTTAAGTTCAGCTAATTGTTTATATGTGAGGAATGATTTTGTGTAATGTGTGGAGCTTGATACATGTTCGAAGTGTTCGCCCAGAGCGTTCACCTGGTCCTCCAAGGTAGTCCCTTGGTCGTCCACTAAGGGCAGAGGGTGGATTTGTTGCCCCTTTATCTTTCGTACGCCATTCTATACTTTGGACTCTTGGGTGTAGGAAGTGATGCCCGAGAGAAACCTCTCCCAGCTAGCCCTCCTTGCCTGTCTCCGTATGCGCCTTCCTTGCGACTTTCCGAGCTTAAATTCTATGAGGTTTTTTGCTGTCGGGGAGCGACGCAGCAAACCCCACGCTTTGTTTTGTTTCTTTCGTGCCAGTCTGCACTGTTCATTCCACCAGGGTACCCATCTTTTACAAGAGAGACCTTGTGTTTGGGGAATGAACTTTTCAGCTGCGTCGATTATAAAACAAGTAAAATATGCTACTGCATTGTCTAAGTTAAAATCAGTGATAAAATCTCGTGATAAGTAAGTTGCTTCCTTAAAATCATTCCATTCGGCGGAGGCTAGTTTCCATCGGGGTGTATGTAGGGGGCATTCATATTGAGGCATTGACTTTAACATTACAGGGAAGTGGTCACTTCCATAGGGATGTTTTATTGCATGCCATTGCAAGTCCGGGTAAATTGAGGCCGAGCCAATAGACAGGTCTATTGATGAATATGAATTATTATGAATATTATAATAAGTTGGCTCCTTCTTGTTGAAGAGGCATGCACTGGAGTTCACAAGAACGTTTTCAATTAAACGACCTCTCGCGTCACGTCGCGAGTCCCCCCACATGGTGTGGTGTGCATTAAAATCACCTGCGAGTATGTAAGGGTGCGGAAGCTGGTCAATTAGTTTATAAAAATCACTTTTTTCCAGATGAAAGTTAGGGGGTATGTATATGCAACATACAGTGATCAATTTATTAAAAAGAATTGCCCAAATTGACACTGCCTCAAGGGGCGTCTGAAGGGCGACCTGGTGACAAGCTATGGACTTGTCTACAACTATTGCTACACCGCCAGACGAGGTATTCGCCTCATTGCGGTCTTTACGGTAGATGACGTACTGACAAAGAAACTTTGTTTGTGTGCATTTAAGATGTGTCTCCTGAACACACAGCACCTTTGGGTTATGTTTGTGTAAGAGTTCTTTAATGTCATCGAGGTTGTGGATAAGACCTCTAACGTTCCAGTGTATTATTTGTGTAGCCATATTTGTGTTTTTATGCTGTGTGTCAAGAGGAGTCAAGTCAGAGGAATGACTTACAGAGCCTTCTCAGGCCCCGTGATTATGGTACGAGTTTTCTCTTTTTTGGAGCGGTCGCGAGACTCGCGCTGCTCCCGAGGCGCTAGATGCGCCTTCTGGCTCAGGGTTGTGTCCATCGACTCTTGGGAGCCGCTGGACTTCCACTCACACGAGCGGGGTGTTTTCACCTTAGGCCTTGCCTCGAAAAGCAGGGCCTTGGAGGCCACCAACCCAGAGGTCGATGGGCCCTCCTTCGGGGACGGCGCAGCAGCGCTGGCTGCTGACGCCACGGGGGCTGGTGGCAAGGCCGCAACCACGCTCGTTGTGGGCTGGGCCGGAGCCGGAGTCTGCTGCGACGTTGCCCCCTTGCGCTCCGCACCAGCATACCCTGAGGTATGGAAAAAGGAAACACGTTTCCGCGCTTCTTGAAATGAGATGTTTTCTTTGATTTTCATTGTTATTATGTCTTTTTCTTTTTTCCATGTGGGGCAGGTTCGAGAGTATGCTGCGTGTCCACCGTCACAGTTGGTACAGTGGGGTGTGCCATTACAGTTGTTGGATTCATGTTCGTGTTCGCCACACTTTGCACAGGTTAGTCGGCCACGGCAGCTTTGTGACCCATGGCCATATCTCTGACACTTGAAGCATCTTCGGGGGTTTGGGATGTAAGGCCGGACTCGAAGTTTGGTATATCCTGTTTCTAAGGTTTCTGGTAGAACGCTGGACGCAAAGGTGAGGATGAGATGTTTAGTTGGGATATCTTGGTTGTCTCGCTTGATCTTTATTCTTTGCACCTGAATCACATTGTGTTCTTTCCAGCCCTCCAGGAGCTCTTCCTCGCTTAGGCTCAACAGATCTTCATCAGAGATGACTCCTTTAGACGTGTTCAGTGATCGGTGGGGGGTAACAGTGATTTTCACATTACGGAACGCTAAGAGACTGGAGAGTTTGCCATGTTGTAGAGTGTCGCGGACCTCAAGAAGAAGGTCGCCACTGCTCAGTTTCGTCACTTTGTAGCCAGCACCTAGTGTTTCGGTAAGGCATTTACATACGATGAAAGGCGAGATAGTTCCGACTGTCTTTTCAGGATCTTGACTGTGTATTACATGGTAGCGGGGGAAAGTTTCTTTGCGCTGGCTGAATAGTTGAAAAGTTTCTTCGGTGCGCCCTCTTTTTGAAAGAGGACGATCGGAAAGGGGTGGAAATGACGTGTTAGCCATGCAGAATTCATTTATTCCGGTAGCTACGCCAGCCGCCCACCACCGAGCCCACGAGACGCCACGAGTCCAGGAGGAAACGCAGACGCCAGCTGTACGTAGCCACTATAACCTAATATAACATACCCAAGGTTGGATACATATACCAGGTTAACCCTTGCCACCTAGAAATCCGGAAGTGAGAAGAAGTGATAAGAAGACAGGAAAGAAGAGATAGCGAGAGGGAAAGCAAAAGATTGAATAGAGGGACAGGAAAAGGTGACTGCCGATTTCCTCCAGGTGGGTCAGTCTGGAGGTGCCGTCTATGTGAAGCCGAGGCCGAAGAGGTGTGTTGCCTCCGCCGGGGGGCCTTAAAGGTCCAAACACCCAGCATCGGCTCAACCCCCAGGATCCCCTTTTCCCCAGACACGGCTAGGCTGCGCACGGCTACACGCGGGAGGGTCCAACCCTCGTGTGCTCGGGTACGTGGTGTCGCAACACGCCAAACGCCTGCTGACGCAGACGCCCCTGCGGGGTTCAATAAACAATGTGTTTTACCTTATTCACCCAGGGGACTTGCAAAATCAACTACGTCTCAGGCGCATGATGCATCAAAATAGGGGAAAAATGGCTATTTCATGAATATTTTCAAAACACACAATTAATTCACAAAAGGAATGTGCTGTACATAACGAATAATGTGGCCTACATTCTCCCTAAATGTCAAATTGCTGCCGTTATTATGGCATCAGGGAAATTTTGATAGCACTGAATATATTGCCTTGGGAAAGGCAGTAAACGATGGTTTGCCCATTTTTATGTAGCACCTAATTAAGCCACACAGTTCCTTTATTCCTGTACCTTATCACATTCCTGTACATGAACCCCATTTTTTTTTACAATATGAGCTCTGAATTTCATTCCCTCATGACAAAGTAAAAACACGCACATAAGGTTTAAAAAGGAAAGCAAACTACAAACGCAATCCATCTAATTGCAGTCATGCTCGAACGCAACTGCAACGCTGCGATCAAGCGCGGCCATGCTTCTGTTCTACACGCTCCGACGTTGACGGCCAGCGCTTCCGGCACATTCAGGAGAAGGCAACGGTGGTGCCATCTGGATTTTCAATTAAAAAATGCCTCAGCGCAGAGCCCTCGTTGGACCCACTCGCTCAATCCAGTACATTCTAATCCCACGCTGGAACACGGCAGAAAATGACAATTTCAGTGCGTGCACGCATGACTGCACGACGTGGGAACAAGCAGACGAAACAGACAAGCAGACTTCACCTTCCTCCTGGGAGACTGCGCTGACCAGCTCATACCCACAAGACCAGCAACAGCTGATCCGGCGGGCACACGAAGTGGCGAGAGCCAATGGGGCCCTGAACTAAGGGCTCCACCCTATGAGGAAGTCACCCAACCTCATTGCAAATAAATGCTTTTTCTCTCTCTCTTTCTGCGGTGCAAAGTAAAACAAAAACATGCAGACATTTGGTTTGCGTGTTTTATTATTTCTTAAAGCTTCTAAGCTTTAATTAGTCTATTCTAGCAACATATTACACATGTTGCCTTGAATAATCCTTGAAGTCACATGTCACCATGAGCGACGTCACAGCGTGAACACGTGTACGTAGGCGCACTAGCACATGTACGTCATCCTCCAGCTTGGAGCGCGGTGGTCGCGAGAAGGGAAAACGGCATTCAGTTTGTAATTTCAGATATTTCTGCGGCGCATTGTATGCTCTGCGTTTGTCAGCTCAAAATGGCCAGACCTGGTGAGGGGCCCTTTAAACCAAGTCCTACACCACATACCCAAAGGCGATACCCAGGCTATTCAGGGCCTTGATTTTACAAAGGCCTTCGACTATGTAGGACATCATGCCACACTGGAGAATCTCCATTACCTAGGGGTAGGCCAGAGAACCTACAATTAAATCACAGTTCTTCAACCACCGCACAGGGGAACTAAGAATAGGGGAACGTCAATAAGACAAGATCCCTCTCGGAAGTCATGGCACACCACAGGGATTTGTTCTGCCCCCTTCTTCAATGTACCAATGATCCAATTGCCGGAACAACTCAATAATTTTCCAGATCTACAACACAGTCTGGTTAAACGTAGCGATGTAGATATAAAAACCACGCAATAACAAGCTGTAGGTATGGTGGAACAGTATGCAACCAACAAAGGCTTACCTGCTCCCAGCAAAAATCAGAATTCTCCCTACTCAGAGTGCCTACTAACTGCAAATGCAACACAGGACCATCCCCAGAGATCACTGTGCAAGCCAGAGGAGGCCCGACTCAGGAGGTGAACACCAACCAGGTACTCGGCCTCTCCATGCAAGCCCACAGGAACAACAGCAAAACCATTCACGAAGCATGCAATTTCTAATACGGCATAGTGCATATCCCCCATTCAATCTTTCATCGTTGAATCTAAATGCTTCTGGCACAATTAAAGGATTGCCACTATAGCAGCAAACCTGCAGTTGATATGCTCATCCATGCAGGCATGGGTCACGTTACAAAGTGTAACGCCAGCATTGTGAAATGTTTTGAACTTGTAGTCTGGTGTAATTTTATTTTGTTGCAGTGCTGGAAAGCCATCCTTCTGGATCAGATGATAAAAGCCGGCAAGGAAGAGAAAACAGTTGCAGAAGAAGCCGGGGCTTTTTGTAAAAATGGCGTAACCCCCCACATCACAGTGATTGTCGATGGTGGTTGGTCACATCACAGTCATAGACACTGATATTCCATCAATCCTGGTGTGGCTGTTAATATAGAAAAGCTTACTAAAAAGCTCCTGTACTTAGGAGTGAGAAGCAAACTGTGCAGCACGTGTGAACACTACGGCAGGACGGGCAAGGAGAAAAAAGAGCATCTGTGCTATAAGAATTGGAACGAAAGCTCAGGTGCAATGGAGTCCAATATTATCGTTGAAGGCTTCCAGAAGAGCGTTGAAATGCATGCTGTTGAATATCGGACGTTCATAGAGGGCGGCAATTCTTCAGTCTTGCATCAGATCCTTACAAAAGTGGAATATGGCCATTTTGTAAAGAAGAGGGAGTGCGCGAACCACGTAGTGAAATGCTACACCACTTGCCTCTACGCTATTGCTAAAGAAACTAAAGGAAGTTCAGCCTACCTAAGTGGTCCCAGAATTAAGCGCATAAAGAATGGTTCATGGAAGGCCATCAAGCATTATGCCAACATTCTGCAGGATGTACAAGGCACTGCAGAAGAGAAAGATGCAGAGAAAGCAGAACTTGCTTTATAGCCAGCTGCCAACCTCATAAATGGTTCAAAACATGTGTTTGGGTGCCACAACAAATGCAAGAGCTATTTTTGTGGTGGCACCGAAGGCGACAACGTTTATGAGAATATGCCTAGTGGTTCAGCTGAATATAGTGACCACCGCCAACATAATTGTGGAGAAAGCTGGCCGTCTTGTCACGAATGACACCAGTAACTTTGCCGAGGCAGTAATGTCACTGATAGCCGAATTGTCCCGAGGAAAGCAGATAAACAGGTGTCAGAAAGGTTCACATGAACATCGGTGTTATGGAGCTGGGCTCAGCTTTCAGCTGAGGCCCTACTGGCATTGCGCTACAAATAAGGCGGTCACCTGCAAGAGTCCTCCAGTCATCTTGAAGCGCTATGCAAACAAGAAAATGTTTCGGAAGGCTAGCAAAGAGTCTCTGAGGTGAAAACTATTTGAGGGAAATGGCCACCGGCAGCGTCAGCACAAGGAGTCCCCGATGAAAGACTCAAGGTGCCATTACGGCCCGAACTGTAGGAAACCCGATATGCCGCTTGAACATTTCTCAGAAAAAGAAGCCAATATTTTGAAAAGCTTGCAGGCTGACAAAAAACGGGGGATTGAGATTGAGGAAGACATTAGAGGTCGAGCAGACAACTGCATGTGGCATGTAGAAAGACAAATGCGTCTAACTGCATCCAATTTTTACGCAGTGTGTAGAAGCAGAGAGTTGACGCCATGTGACGCACTCATGAAAAGCCTACTTTACAAAAATAGTTTCACTAGTGCCACTCTTGAACATGGTAAGCAGCAAGAACAAGTTGCAGTGTGGTTGTATGAAGAAGAGACATGAACTCGCGTGCAACCATGTGGGTTACTTTTTGATCAAGAGTATGGTTTCTTGGCAGCATCTCCCGATGAATTAGTTGGGAGCGACGGTATCTTGGAGGTCAAGTATCCATTTACAGCAAAAGAAATGGAACCATGTGAGGCTTCAAAGGAATTCAACCAGAGGAACCAAATCCTCAAACCACCCACACTAAGCAATTCTCATAGGTACTACTATCAGGTGCAAGGTCAGCTAAATATCACCAAAAGAAGTTTCTGTCACTTTGTTGTCTGCACATCAAAAGGAATTCACGTACAGTGGGTTGAAAGGGAAGAAAGCTTTTGGAAATTGAAAACGCTTCCTTTCCTCGTCAGATTTTACACAGACTGCCTGCTTCCCGAAATTGCAGACCCCCACATTATGCGCAGCATGCCCATCCACAAGCCACAGTAGAATGAGCGAGCGATTGAAGCACAGCAAAAAATCAAAGAAGCTGCAATGAAGAGCAAGGTGAAAAAGCACAGTGGCCTCTCTGACACTCGCCGTGACCTCGACTCGTAGGCTTGCCAGTGCATCAGCTCTGTGTTGAGAAGCTATCCCTAGCATAGCGCGCACTTTTATCAGTGTTTGTGAACAGACGACTTGTAATGCTCTCTGTGGTGACTAGTCTTTTGAAGAATAGAAGAGAAACCAAGGCCGGTATTTTGTAGCAATGCCTTTCCTATGCTAATGCCTTTTCGCACTTTTTGCGCTAGGTCAGTAGTCAGAGCGACGGTCCGCTCACGTTATCAACAGGATCAGCCGGCCGTGAGCGGTGGGTGATAAGACTAGTATAGAATAAAGCATAACGCATCGCAACAAAATACCGGCCCAAGGCACCACCGTGCAAGCTGTCTGTAGTAACAGCTTATGCAATTGAAAAGCTTTTTAGTTAGTTTCTTTAAAGATGCCCCACGGGAAATGAGCCCAGGGTTATTCCTTCACAAGGTGTACAGTTGTTTACACGTGGTCATGGCCCTTGCAATGTTGATTGGTAGATGTGACTGCATTGGCCTTTGCCCTGCGAAATGTTGTCATGCTTACTTTATTTAGCTTTTTTTGTCGGTGACCATTTTTCATGAGATTGTCACAGTTATTCAGGGACAATTTAGTGAAGTTCGTAGGGAAACGTGCCTACTGTGTCCAAAAGTTTTGAATGTTGTCACCCATTGTGATAGCGAAAGTCTTGTCGAATCAGATTACGTGCGCGACGACAATATTATTGTACATTCTTCTATGCAAGCGAGCTCAATCGATTACTCGAATGTACCGGTCCCGATACGTGTATAAATAACACGCAACCTGACCCGTTATTTCAGATTCAACAACTGTGCTCATGCAGTTATCCGCTAATCTTCTTCAACAGAAGGCCTGATTGGCGATAGAAAAACCGTGAACATTGACCCGCACAGGCAGTGTCCTCCTCTTCTTTTTTCCTCTTTGCCGGCTTTGTGTGCCGAGTGCAAACCTCTTCATTGTCATAGCATAGTGTAAAATGGGTTTTTCCTCCGAATATAGAGGAAAAGGCACCATGCATGTAACTTAGATGTGTTTGATATTTGAACATTTGTCCAACAGAATTTCTTCACTCTATTTTTTTAGAAAAATATAATCGACTCATGTGCACTTTTCATCTGAAAACATGGAAAATAAACGACAGTACTCATACGGGGAAAAATTCCGCTCCTGAAGTCAAGGTCACAGGTTCAACACCAGGCCATACTGGCCACATTTTGATGGTGGCGCTCTGCAAAATTACCCTTGCTTGAAGCATTGTGAGCCCTGGTTGACATGACAAAGGAAGCACACATTGTGAAATATGCGCAAATCATATCATATCATATTCGCGTCGCTCATACAATCAGATTTCATAAGAGTCGGTGACAACAGACAACAGATAGAAGCATCGATAATGTTCGAGAAACTTCCGATACATGCAGGCGTGTCCTGCGCCGAGCGATAATGCTGTGCTGCATCGGCAATGAGCATTCCTTCAGTCATGACTGAGTGGCGTTGCCTGGTGGGGGAATATGAACTACTCGCAAGATGGCTGCCGTAGTACCACCACCTTAATGGAAAATTCCAATGGCCAATTCAGTGAACCTCCAAATCATTACCAGTTCTTTCGGAGCAAGAGTGTTTCGGTGGCGGATCAGGCACGCTAACAGTGTGCTCCAATCAGAGATTGGTAGATTAGTAGAGTTAATATCACTCAGCAGATCAGCCGAACATCTCTAGAAAAGTTGCCACAGGGGACGGTAATTCAAGAATGCTGGATAACTCTTTAAACCAGTTCCCAAATGAGCTAGTGTCCCTATGCAACAATTGTAGTAAGCCAGAGCTCCTCAAATAATATTGGAGGATGCAAATGAATCATTCAGCACATTTGTGTGGCATAGTCATAGCTCGCATCCCTATAACAGTAGCGACTGCAGCAGCCTTGGCTGTACTAGAGTTCAATGCGAGTGCATGTGGCATATCAAGAGATTACTCGAAAAGCTGGAGCTGGGTTAAGGAGTCCAGACAAGGAAGCATGTCCACCAAGTAACTGGAACACGCATTTCACGAGCACAGACAAGGGCACTTGACAAATCTGAAGATCAAAAAAAGAAAGAAAGAGAAGACTTCAACCGATCGCCATCATGCAGTGTTGCATTGAAGAAGGCACAACCTAGGAAGCAGAGGGTTTCTGACAATTCACTATTCACCATAAATTAAAGAAGCATGCCCTGCAATCTTAGATTTTTCTCAGTTTGCACTTTTGGGCCAAACACCACCTTTAGGAAAACTATCACTTCCAAACTGCTTTGCCATAACCTGCTTTCAAGGTGTTTTGTAGAGTGAAATTTTGTCAGAAACAAGATAAGGCACTTTTCAAGTTTCTAAATATTTTTATAACACAATATAAATTGAATATCTGGAGATAACATCAAACCAACATACAAACTTTTATGCAAATAGCACAAAAAACACAAGTGGCTGCCCTTATCCTGCACTATAGACTACCTAGAAGATACCTATTCACGAACAATTAATGTATCCTCCATATTATATAAAATCATAGTTTTCCCAATAACATACTCAATGGCTCAATATGATGGCCATAATATTTTTTTGCTGTTTGAGTCAGGGTAATGGAAGTTAAACAATATTTTAATAATGAAAACGGGAATCATCCCACAATAGTTCCATAAAATCAGTTAAATGGTTCAAAAGTTCACCTTTTAGCTCTGCAAACTGCACTGAGAACCATGGATCTATTAACAGTATGATGTTAAGGTTAAGGAATAAGTATGATGTGCAACATACAAGAGTTGGCTGTCCTGACAAGTTGCTGCAAGGGCTTCAGGATTCTCTGGCCAGGGAATTGAAATGGCAGAGGTCGCTTGCCAGCTGAATGGTGCACTGTGAAAGTTGGTAATGGCTTCCCTGAAGGCAGAAGTGGCACACCAACTGCAGAAAGCAAGCAAAAGCACTAATTCATTGATTGCATACATAGCCAAAGAGAAAGCAAACCACCTACTGCATGTCTTTCATACTCTCAAACTTGGCATGCATGCCAGCTTGTCAACTGTGGGACCCTGAAACAATCTTGACGGAGAGCAGTTGTCTACTCAATGCATTTTATTAGAAAAAGGTGCTCTGTTAAACAATTCTATAGCACATGTGAGGCAGAATAATTCAAAATGCCTTGAAGACATGCAAGTTTTCAAGACATGCAAGTGCCTCACATCTACACTGCCACAAGATGTTTTGCTGCAAAGACCAAATACCACGCCCTAACCAAACTCAATTCCTACCATTTAAAGGTGTTCTCCAATTAGTTAAGAAAGGTCACCAAGATAGAGTCAATTGCGTTCACTCAGCAGGATTAAGCAGCATGATCGCAGTTGAACGGATGGTGATCCAAACTGCCGTGAGGCACGATCATCCACGACGACTTATTGTGATCAACATGTAAGCAAACCATTGGTGCTTGTTTCGAGTGGTGTCTTTCATTGAATATCTTTTGTTGGATGCTCCAAATTCAATCACATGTAACGATAGACAACCTAATGAAAATCAGCCGGCTAGCCCGGTTGCAGCAGGTGTGCAAAATTTTGTTGGCCTAACTGCACTATTGGGTTCAGGATTTTTTTTGGATAGGGCTTTGCCAGTAAGTTTGTCTCCCGCCAATAAAGCTTTTACACAAAGGGTTGTCAAGACAAGGAGAACGATAGGTTTCGTGGCGAAAAGCGCAGTGTACCTGTAGCGCCTGTGGTAAAGATGGCAATCAATAAGGGCATATATGCTAGGCCGGTATAACGCAAATTATTCCAATCTGCTTTTATATCAAATCGGCCATTAGCCCTCCCGTGATAGGTCAGAATGGCACAGGCTCTGCCCATATGGTTGTGGCACCCACCCATATGGGTTGCACCCGAATCATTTTGACCCACCAGGCAGGGGTAATGGCTGATTTGGAATAAAAACAGATTGGAATAGTTTTACGTTATAGGGCCCCTGGATCAGTGTTCATAAATCTAACTATAGCCTTTCAAAAAATTAACCACCGCATCTTTTAAACTTGAATCTATCGAAATAACATGTCCTGCTTTAATACGAAATTGCTTAAATGTTAGAACACAAATAGTAAGAATTAACAGTGTTCTTTCTAAATCAATGATAAAAAACATAAGCCTACCAGAGGGATCCATACTTGGCCCACTCTTGTTTTTAATATATGTTAATGACCTACCTAATGGCCTGCTTTCTTCCAACTACATTCTCTGTGCAGACACAACTACCTTTAACTCTGACAACTGTGCAAGAAACCTAGTTTCAAAACTTAATACTGACTTAAACGACGAGTTAAAGTGGTGCAATATTAACCAGCTCGATATAAGCTCATCTAAAACTAAATCTGTTTTATTCACGTCCCACCAACGCTCATTCGCATTCATTCCTCCGCTCTACCATGGTAATAATCTTATTGCCCACAGTGCTTCCTGTAACTATTAGGGTGTATAACTTTTTTTTTCTCATTTATTTACCCTAAAGGCCCAGCTTGGGCATTACATGGGGGGGGGGAGGAATAACAATTGATATACAAACGTATAAGGCAATGTGCATGTAAGTCAAGTATCCTTATATGAAGTCGTACATGCTCTGCAACCTTTACATCTCTTCTCATTCGACAACATAAGACGTCAATAATTCTTGTATACATTGTACAAACTGATTATAACCTTAAATTTTAACACATAACCAGCATTCAGCAGAAGGCAACCTACGGAATAAGGACAGTTTTAAAAGCTCGGTACGTATTTTACCATAAAACGCTACTTTCCTTATACTACTCATTTATCCATTCGCATATAAACTATTGCATTGCATGTGGGGCAATATGTACACTACCCATTTGCAATCAGTACCAGTATTACAAAACCAGGCTGTTAAAGTAAGTACTTTTAGTACTAACCATTTCAATGCCAAACAGTTATTACGTAACTATAGCATTCTTACTGTAGACAAACTTATAATTAACTTTAGTCTTTGTATGTATTTATACCGACAACTAGATAACGCTCACTACAAAAGTCTGATACCTCTATCTTGTCTAACGAAGACTAATCTTAAGCGATTTGCATTAAAACAACAATTTTATTCTTCCCAAGGTACGCAACAATTATGGTAAGCAGAGTGTCCATTTTTCGTACGTTTCCTTCTGGAACAGACTACCTTCAACTATAAAGTCATGTAAATGATTTAAATTTAAACGAGAACTAAAAGACCATATTTTATCAACTACAACCACTTATGTCTTTTTTTTTCCTTTTCTCCCTTCCAAATGTACACGTTGTTAATACTTACGCTACAGAAATAAAAGTTACCCGCCGTGGTTGCTCAGTGGCTATGATGTTGGACTGTTGAGCACGAGGTTGCGGGGATCGAATCCTGGCCACGGAGGCCACATTTCGATGGAGGCGAAATGCGAAAACACCCGTGCACTTAGATTTAGGTGCACGTTAAAGAACCCCAGGTGGTCGAAACTTCCGGTGTCCTCCACTACGGCATGCCTCATAATCAGAAAGTAGTTTTGGCAAGTAAAACCCCCCAATTTTTTTTTTTTAGAAGTAAGAGTTCAGTTGCTTATGTCTCATTATCCATTTACTTTCTCATGGCATTTCTGCTTCTGTGATTAGTCAAATGTAATAATAATTATACTTTTTTACTAGCATGCCTGTAGCTGATTTGTATTAGTGCTGCTAAACCTAACCAATACTATGTTTGCTATTTCTTTATTTTTACATTATTTGTTGCAACTGTTGTTTATACTTTTACTTATATGCTGTACAGGAGGTCCAATTACAGTCTCTGACCTCGGGACCTCCTCCTGTATAACATTTCCTTGTAATGTATCTTGTCTATTAATAATAAAAACCTCATTCATTCAGTACCAACACATGTCTATGCCACAAGTGCATGCAGTTGCATGACGATTTATTGGCCTCCGCTTTGAAACGGGGCAGGGAGAAATCCGTCGCCTAGCCTGCTTGAGTTACTCGAGTATGTTATCAATACTTTTCCTGCTAGCATTCTTGTATAAATTTATTTAATCTTCTCTATCAACCTTGTACCCCTGCCTATGTCTAATGGATCCTGTCGTGTAAACCTCTTCCCTGCTTTTTTTTCCACCAATACTCTAAATGTCTCGCTTATCTCAACTGCTAACCCATCAATACTTTCATCTACTTTAAATTCAAGCACTTCTGGAAATTGTATGTTACTGGTCTAGCTGGGTGCTCCTCACATTCCGTTGGGATGTGCCGAGTGGTCTCCAGATTTTTGCTGCAGAATACACATGCCTTACCTAATTGTGAGTATTTTGACCGGTATGTTTTTGTCCTTAGGCAACCAGCTCGAGCCTCAAGTAGCAAGGCACATCCCTTTGTGTTATCGTACAAATTTTCTCTTTTAATTTCTTTTTTCTCATTCATGTAAATCTCCATGGCATTTTTCGTTTCCATTCTTTGCATCCGATTCGCTGTCTCTGTTTCTCTCACTTTTTTTTCTGATTACTTCTGGTTGTCTGTCTACATTTTCAATTACTCTGTACTCCTCTTCCAACTTTCTTGACCTCTTCCTCCATTCTGTGTCCACGATTTTTAGGTACAGACACTTGTGCACTTTAGTCACCCACTTATTTTGATCCATGTTCCCAAGTCTTTCTTCAAAACTAATTTTGCTCTGCACTTCTCAGACTTCAAATGAGGCCCAACCCATGTCCCTTTGCACTACTTTATTTGTGGTTGTGCCGTGGGCTCTCACACATTTAAATTTTTCACCCTTTGGGGGTTATCTTGTCCCACAACAATAATCGGCCTCTGCCTTGATTGCATTTCTTTTCTTAAGAGCTCAGCGCCACTACTTTCCTGTCAAGAATGCTGTGTCACCCTGATAACGCACAAGCCATTCGCGACTTGCAAGTACCGGGCTAGCAGCGTTAAAGGGACTGACAACAGGCCAGAATGTGTTGCGAGACGTTGATGGAAAATAAATGACCATGATTTATAGTGAAATATTTCAGCACATTGATCGTGGTTTAGGTACGAATTATAATTTTAAACTGGCAAAGAAAGTCTCAAAAACCAGTAAGTGGTGAGACCTGGCAGTGGAATCTTGGTTCTTTGAATGTATTCTATATGAGATTACTGTACATAAGTAGACTGTTATTAAATACAGCATAGCTATTGCTTAAAATTGCAGTTGGTATTTATTAGGCACTCACACATTATTTTACGCTTTGGAAATCAAAAATGCATGTGTGGCTATAGCAACACACTGAACTCTGCATCACGTGTAAAGGCATAGTTTCATTTTCGATCCGATTGGCATCATTTTGCCTAGTTAAATACCAAAGCAGTTGGACAGGAAATCACGAAAACACGTAGCTATTATCGCAGAAATAAATTCAACAATTCGGAAAACATGAATCACAAGAACATCGACTTGATAAGCAAATTTACACTTTGTTACAGCTCGTCCACACTTATCTGCCTCCCAGCCACAGCGACCCCATTTCAATAGGGGCAAAATGCAAAGAGTGCTCATGTACTGAGATTCAGGTCTCCCACTAATGCCGATGTATAATCGCTATCATGCTCACATATCACCGTTTTCAGTATGTTTCCAGTGAACGACTACATCCTCATTGCAGATAGAAAAATTCCGATAAAAAATGTTCCACTGTGTTTTCCACGTCGGCACTTCAAGATTAGACACTGTGGTCGGTAAGCTTTCCAGTGCAATAAAAAAAAAATGGGTACCTTGAAAGTTGGTTGTCGGTCCCTTAAAACAAAGAAAATGCGGGCAAGACAGATGACGATTATTGTTGTGGGACAAGGTAAGCCCCATAGGGTGTAAAATTTTTTTAAGACTGCAGAGCCAACTGGCCCACCGATCAACGCCCAACGTATAGTACACACTACACCAAGTCAGATGCCTCAAACTCAAAATGCCGATTTGAGTAAGGGATATTTAATGCAAAGCCCATAGTTGCATCTTCGATTTACTTCGAGTGAATTTCGGCTGTGGATAGTTAAAAAAAGTAATTATCAATTAATTTAATTATAGGGCTTTCTGATTGATTATGGGGCATGCCATTGTGGGGGACTCCGGAAATTTGGACCACCTGGGGTTCTGCACTTAAATCTAAGTACACGAGTGTTTTCGCATTTCGCCCCCATCAAATAATGAATTAAACAATTTCTGCAAATTTTCTTTGCTCATTACAGGGTTAACTTTCAACCCCGACAATATATCCGATTTTATGCACCTTAGGGATTGGCAGCGCCGCCGCGTAGCGGCTGGGAGAAGGCATCACCGCGGCGACCACGCGAGCGTGCGCCTTCGGCACATAGCCAGTATATTCTAGGCACTTTAGCCAGAATAAAACTATTCCAATCTGTTTTTATTTCAAACCAGCTCTCCGTGATAGGTCAAACCCAAACCATTTTGGCCTATCACGCAGGTCTAATGGCCGATCTGTATTGAAGACTATTCCAAATCCGCCATTAGCCCTCTGCGATAGGTCAAAATGGCTTGGGTTTACGTTATCCTGGTAGATGTCGCAGCGCTCGGCTGGAAATGTTTGTTTTTCGATTGTTTTCTTTGGCTGGGACACTAATACCAGTTACAAGTTTCATTGGCCAGAAACTATTATTATCATCATCATTAATGTGTCCTTGTTCGACGCTCTGCCTTATTCTCATGCAGAGCGCCCAGCTCGGCGGCACGCGCCTGCTGCCGTTTGCCGCTTACATGTGCCCTCCTGGAACAGTACCTGTAAAAAATTCAATCTATCGTCGCAACGAAAAAATCGGCCCGCGATTTATACGCCACCAGTCAGAACCGTGCCTTTCCATCCTCGCGCTGCTCTCGACGGCAGCTGATGCCCTGCAAATGTTCTGCACGCGCTCGCGTGGTCCGAAAGCTTCTGCTGCCTAGGCAACTATAGAACGCAAGGCAACGTGGTACCGTGAGCCTGAGCTTGCCCAAAGGACACCAACGAGGAGCTTCACTATGACTATCACGGAAACAAAATATTATGAACACTTACAGCTTCTCTTGCTGAGAAACACCTTCAGAGCTCCGGTCGAGTTGCGTATGGCACACATAACGTCAGACATGCTGATGAGGAAGTCTTCGAACGTGCTGTAGCCGAAGGATGCATAGTTTATGTGACAGCCAAATCTCTTGACGTAGCAATCCTGAAGCTGGCGCACGTTGATTCCATTCGTCATGTGGTCGGCCAGGAGCAAGCGCAAGTTGTTTTTCACCTGATCCAGCGTGTCATAGTATCTGGGGCTCGGCGGGAGACGCCGCGGTGGTGAAGTGAACAGCGTAGTTTGGGCAGGCCGGCTCGTCTTTTTGTACGCCGGCGGTGAGCGTGAAGACCTGTAATGCGAATCCCTTGAACCTTTGACCAGCCTCTGGACATGCTCGACCTCTTCTGTCACCACCGCTTTTACGTAGAAGTCACTGCCCACTTGTGACAACTGTGCTGTGTCCGGGATGCTACAAAGAAAGCTTAACGGGTCTTCAAAGCCAAACTTTGCGTATGGCAGTTCTAAACCCTCGCTATCTTTAAAAGCAATCAAGAAGCTCCTCACCGTCACGGGCCGCTTATCTGCAATGAGCAAAGCGCGGATGATGGCCTTTGTCGTGTCCAGTTCATCTCCACGTTCACACATGCTGGACGCAGTACAGGGCGCCAAGACCGCGCATCTAACGTCCAGATCAGTGGTGCCCGACTATAAAAAAACACTACTAGGCAGAAAATGAAGTCCAGAAGGAACAGGCACAACAACGCCCTTGCTCCATCACGTCCCACGTTCGAATGTCACTGAATGGTCCGTGCCGCACGTGCCAACACGGTGGCACCACCTGAACCATCATCGACGATGACGTTCCATTATTCCCGATTTTCTTCTTCTTTTATCCAAGCGCTGCGCTTGGAATGGCTGTGTTTTGGGGAAGTGGTCAGCGCGAACTATTTTATGGGCACAATAAATAAAACAGTGCTACAAAAAACAGAAAAATTAGAAGGTGTCAGTAGAAAAACGCGCGAGCACTTCGCACTTTGAAAACCCGTGACAGCTTGACAGCGACACAGCAACTTACGGGCACTGTTTCGATTTCAAACGCAATTGACAGAGGCGCCGAATGCGGACATGTGCTTCGCAGACAGTTTTAGCCGTACCTACCGTAGCGTGACTGCTAGTAGTGTCGCATAAAACTTAATGAGGCCGCCGTTCCTACGACCCGGTCGTAGGAGTGGAAAGGGGGGGTAACCGTTATAGTGCCCTGGTCGTACGAACGGTTAGGGCCCGAAAGCGTTAGGTTCACCCAAATAGACGCTAAATAATGATTTGGCTTGGCTCCGTATATTATTTTTAAATAGGTGTCGCTAAAGTGATGGACGCGACGTGAGCTCCATTCTGCCCGTGCGGACTTCGGCCGTGCCCCTGGCTGCTCGTGTGCTTTACTAGCTTTGTGGAACGCGACGATCGAGCCCAGAATCGGTGCTTCCGTTCTGTCCGTGCGGTCTTCGCCTGGGTCAGTGGCTGTGGAGAAGTGATTGTAGCTGTTTGATGTCGTTATATGTGATAGCTTGTGGCGAAGTGATTGAGTATGGCCGTAGTGGTTCTGCTCATGTAGTGTTTTGCGGACTTCACCTGTGCCTGTGACTGATCGTGTTGCCCAATAGCTTTGTGAAAAACCGACGTGGTTTATGTGGATGTCATCGCAGCGATTGCCAGCTCCTGGGTGGCCCGTGTGCCAGTTATTGATGGCGTTGCCCAGTAGCTTTGCGGAAGTTGATGTACCTTGTGTGGATTTCGTTGCCGCTTATGACTGCCTTAGTTATAGGTGGTCACACGCTGCCTTTTGAAGCGCGTCCGAGCGCGAGAAACTTCACCGATGCTTTTGTTAACAACGTAGACGTCTCGAAATGTTAGCTAGAAATCAACCAGCAGCAAGCCAAGTCTTTATTTTGTGGTTTTTCGAGCTTATGCTCATCCGAGCAGCAGAAGAACAAAAGGTCCGTTACATAATGTCAGTTCCATAAAATCAGCTTTGCCGCAATACAGTCATGTTATGCGGTGAAGCATACGTAATGTATTGCGGTAAAGTATATGAAAAAGTAGGCAGGGACCACTGCGTTACTGGGGCGATTTTCTTGTATTATGGTCATGGCCGTGCGCGAACAAGAAAAAATCACGGTCGAAGCGCATGGCACAAACCTTGCCAATGCTTCAATTGGAAAAAGAAAGAAAACGAATTGGAGTGGGTGATGCCAAAAACAAAGCCTTGACTTTTGTATTATCAAAGCAGTTCCGAGAATAGCCAATCATATTCCAAGCTCCTGCATTATTTATGATTGTTTAAAGTATATGCATATATTGTGCACCAGCCTTAGCGCACCAATTCTAATGTACTTTAATGATGTAAGTTTAATAACACGTGGCGAATATATAATTTGTGCTGTATGGTGTTGTGCTGTTTATAAGCTGCTGCTTTCATGTGGTAATGTGTACATTGGCTGGAAGAGTTGATGCATCCTCCTTATAGAACTCACTGAAAGGTAAACCACCTGTCAAGCCATCATTGTTCTTGCAGTTGTACACCAGATTTCACAAACATGGGGACAGTTATGATATAGAAAGAGTAGCTGAGGCTTAACATATCCACATGCATGCACAGGATTGCGGGAGTCGACCATCTATCTCTCTAACTCAGGTTGAATGTGCATACTTGAGTAACATGCATGTAACACTTGTTGGGTGTCAGGTTTCTTTTATTGTTAGCCTAGTTTGTGTTTTTTCTCCCTTTTGTAGGTTTTAGTGTGTGTTGCTGTGTATGTATATAATTGCTTCCAGAGTGGCTTTCTTGTTGCTAATAAATTTAGAGAAGGCAGCGATCTTCATTTTGTGCATCAGACAGCAAGTGAGCATGTTTCAAAGGATGTTGGATTTTGTTGCCATAAGCGACAAAAAGGCATAAGCATATAGACTGCTTGCTGGAGGTACTCGTTATAGCATTAAGGATATTATCATGCTGATAACTCTGTGCACAATAATTATAAAGATCACATCAGGTCCGACATGTCTTCTTGCCACCATGAAATCTTGTCAGATGCATAACACGGGACATACACCACAGATCTTGGCCAGCCATTCTCATTTGTGGTCTCGACCTCCTACCACTGAGCAGACTGGTCCAAGAGACAAAACATGCAACTTTTATCTGATTAAATGTAGTGCATGTTGCACAAAATTAGTTGTCAATTGTTATTGTTGACACAGATACATATCTGTGAGCCTCATAAACTAATGTCAAAAGAAAGAGAGTAATACCCATGAAATGCACTCTTGGTAGGATGGCAGGACCATTCTCTTGCAGAGTTAAATAACAACCATGCAGCACTATCATGATATCAAGCTGAACAATAATTCACTCCAAGAATAGGTTTCTTCATGCAACATTGCACTGATAGTCTTGAAATACAATACGGAAGGCCTTCCAAATTATGCATGATAGGAGGGCATATTTTAGGAAGCAAGAATGAAAACGGAGCCGGTTAACTATGAAAGTTGTGAATGCAACTCTGCAGAAGTTAGAAAAATCAACCAAACGGAATAGTTTAAAAGTAAGTGGTTTAGGGACAAAGGCCGTTTTATTCCATGCCAGAAAAGCAAGCAGAGGTTGAAATGCTTTCCACATACATACCTTCAAGGTGCATGTACAGGGTCTGTCCTGAGAGTAATGTCAGTAAGGCGATTAAAAATCATTTATTGAATTTGTTGTTACAAAAAGTTTTAAAACCTTCAAAATACTCTCCTTGTGCGTCAATACATCGGCTCCAGCGAGACTTCCAGCTCTCGAATGCGTTGCGGTAGTCCTCCTCCGGAATGGCCTTTAATGCTGTGGTGCTAGCTGCTTTAAACACGTCCGCTGTCCCAAAATGATTGCCTTTCAGGGGTGTTTTGAGGCATGGAAACAGAAAAAAAGTCAGGGGGGAGCCAAGCCCGAGCTGTACGGGAGCTGGGGAATCGTTGGCCCCACTGCATTAACCAGGTAGTCAATGACGCTGAAGGCACTGTGGGCCAGCACATTATTGTGGTGCAACTTCCAGTTGTGTGCAATGTCCGGCCGGATATGTTGAACCCTGCGTTTCAGTCTTTCAAGGACATCCACATAAAATTTGGAGTTCACAGTGGTTCCAGGTTCTTCAAACTCATGATGAACCAGTCCGTGGATGTCAAGAAAAAACAATGAGCATAATCTTGATCTTTGATTTGCTCATCCTGGCTTTCTTCTGGGGAGGGGACGAGTGTGTGTGCCACTCAGATGATTGCCTTTTGGTCTCCAGGTCATATTCAGATACCCAAGTCTCATCTTCTGTAATGACGTTGTCAAAAAATTTTCGCTCATGTTTGCACATGTTGAGATTTTCTTGGCATGTTTCAACGCGGCGTGACTTTTCATTGTCAGTGAGCACTTTTTGAACCATTTTTGTGCACGCCTTCCGCATGCCGAAATTGTTTGTAAGAATTTCGTGAACTTGAGTTTTCGAAACGTTTAACATATCGACCATTAAACGAACACTTAATTGTTGGTCTGAGTTCAACAGTTCTCTCGCTCGTGTTACATTGTCAGTCGTAGTGGTCGTGGATGGCCATCCAGCGCAGTCCTTGTCGTCGCCCTCTTTCCGGCCTTCCGAAAGGCCTTGTGCCACCGAAACACTTGCCGATCTGACCAGGCATGTTCTTTATAAGCAGTCTTGAGCATAGTAACAGTTTCCGCAGCGGTATTACCAAGTTTCACAGAAAACTTGATCGCAAATCTTTGTTCTAATGAGCGCTGCATTTTCACTTGCACAAGAATAAAAAACAGCTCACGGACGGGCCCGTCCGACACTCTTCGATGTTCGGAGCACACTGACTGACGGACCGCTGCTTAGCTAGATTCCGTCACTACTAGTTTCAACCAGTTAGACCGTTCTGACATACAGTCACATCACAATAAATTTACTGACATTACTTCCAGGACAGACCCTGTATGTGGTGATAGACAAGCTTTTTAGATATAAATGTTGGGAACCTGGATGGAGGTGAGGGACATGTACAGCAGTAAAAACAAGATGTATAAGGTCTAAAATTAATTCTTTTGGTCAGAAATTATATATATATATATATATATATATATATATATATATATATATATATATATATATATATATATATATATATAATTTTGTACAATCAAGCATAGAATCATTGCCTTCTATCTGAGCTAACGTATGGGGCAGAAACTTGGAGGTTTCTTGGAGACAAAAAAGGGCATTGTGTTGTCATGTTGGAAAGCACTTTTCCGGAGGAGGGTGTGTCAGCCACTGACATCAATTTTAATGAAATTTATACCAATATAGCTGACATAAAATGTTGAGCTGTCACGAAGTTGAATCAGTTTGGTTTGACAACAGTCTCAAATGATGTTAAGGTGGAAAAAGGTTTTCTTTTATGCGCCTTCTTCAGTGCAAAACACACAAGCTTAGGGAATCCATTTCAGAACCATTGTGTCGGAATATAAATCATGGCTTCATGTTTCAGAATTTCTGCAGACACACCTTGACAGGCTGGGAATCAACGACCAATTCCTTGCTGCCAGCTCTCAGACTGTTGTACACTTCCTGCAGAAGCATAATCTGGGAAAATGGGCAGGCTTTAGTATAGATGCAGAAGATTTATACAATTCTTTACCGCAGGCGCGTCTCTTGCAGTTTGTTAAGGACTGCATACACAAGCAAACAGGTTAGCTGGAATTTGCTGAAAGGTGTAAAATTCTTGTTGCAAACTTTCTGGAGCTTCTTGATTTCTATTTAAGGTCAATTTTGGTCTGGTGGGAAAGTAAAATATGTGTCCAGAATGCTGGCATCTGCATAGGTTCCGGTGTTGCACCAGTGCTCAGTAATATTTTAAGTTATGTTGACCAGAAGATAATCAAAACCTGAGTGGGCTTGCTCTTAAAATTTTCAGATACATGGATGATTATTTGTTTTTCATGAGCAAATGATAACTTTCACAGAGCTGTAATCGAAGTACTGAAGCTATTTAGAGAACAATAGCAAGGTTTCAACTTCACTTTAGAAGTTCCAGAAAAAAAAATGTGCTGCAACTTCTTATGGCAGGCTTACTTTTATGTGAGATCACGTATGCTGGGGATATCAGTTGAGAACTTCTAAGCTCCTTCTTGATTATAGGTCTAGCCATTCAAAACTTATTAAGTACAGTATTGACACTCACGCAATTGGAGATGCCTCAACCAAGAGCTATCCTCACCTTATCCTTGAAAGTGTAAGAAATCTGGTGACAAGGCTTAATGAGGCAGGTTATTCAGTTTCAGTGGTTTTTTTATCTTGAAGCACGTTAATTAAGGAACTTAAGGTGCGACCAGGATGGTAGAAGCTTAAGGAGCAAGAGCGGAACAAAGTTGCCATTATCCCCTCTATTAATTGTCGCACAGGCAGAAAAAGGTGGCTTCTAAGTTCCAGGAGAGGATTGGGTTTTAATTTAAAGATAAGCTGAAGGGAATATGTGAAGCAATAAACAAGCACATTCTTCACAACGGGTGTCTGAGCAGGGAGGACTGCAAAGTGAAATGCAGCATACAGTTTGTCTCTTGCACACGAAATGTTGTTTATTCGATTCCTTTTTCTTGAAGCCTACAAAATATATATCAGTCAGACTGGAAGGTGCTTAAACATTCGACTAAGGAAGTACCATAGTTTTTTGAAGGGTTTTTGCGCATCCACACCTTTCTGTGCATTGTTGCAGCATTGGGCGTCATCCAGTTTTTGAAAGTACTATTCTGCTGTTCACACACTGTGAAAAGCTCTCACATGTATTAATGGAGGCTTATCACATTAGAAAGAAAGGCTCACTATGTGTTAGCCAGTCATCCATCTCGCTGTGAGATAGCGAGGTTGCCGTGTTAGATCTTAAGTAAAGCCACTGAGTTGCATTGTGCCTTAGTAATTGTTTTTTTACATTGATTAATCAGCCGTGACATGTGTGTTGCCGTCAAAACATGTGCATTCGGAGATGTGAAGGTTGTTTTGGTATGTATCTGCATATGCTAGGGGGCCGGGTGTTGGTCACGTGATGTGTGTTATATATTGGTTGTTTTCTTTCAATAAACTTCATTTGATAGTGCTGTATCCTGTCCCATTCATTACTTTTGACGGCATCTGTCATGCAGTAGCTGCCATGAAGCTTCAACAACTTGCCCAATTTTCTATCTTATGTATGTGTGTGTGTGTGTGTGTGTGTGTGTGTGTACGTGCGTGCGTGCGTGCGTTGAAAGGTAAAATGGTGGTAAGAGTGAACTGAAGAGATTTTCACATCATGACTAGTCCTTTTAACACATTTACCTACAAAATTAAACACTCTGTTCTTATTAAGCACCTTGTACATAGGTAATCATATTACTAATAATCTTTCAATGCAAATGCATATCAACTTTCTGAGTAATGCTAATAACTGAACACATGGCTTTTTGCGCTGCAAGTTTTCTTGGGACTCCTGCTTAAACTTATACTGTGTAATATGCTTGTAAGATCAAAACTGGAGTATGCTTCATCAATCCTGGATATACCTACAAAAAACACAACTCTCATATTTAGTTGAAGCCATAAAAAACCAACCTGTACATTTTATTGTAGCTGCTTATTCCCATGCCACAAGCATATCAACAATTAAAAGTTGCCTTGATTGGCTAGGCAACAAGAAAACTTGCCTGTTTATTTCACAAATTCTCAATTGAAACATGTTTTTATTACCTCCTTGTAGCTCATTGATATATATGTGTGTGTATGTGTGTGCGTGTGTGTGTTCTGAGGCTGCCTTTTACAGGGATAGTAAAGATTGGTTTGGCAAGTTGGCACCTGTACCTTGAGGTTGTAGTTCATTCTCAATGAGATACAAGGAGGTAATAACATATATTTCAATAGAGAATTTGTGAAATAAATGGGTAAGTTTTTTTTTGTTGACAAGCCTGGCCAATCAAGGCAAGTTGTAATTGTTGATATGCTTGCAGTATGGGAATAAGCAGCTACAATAAAATGTACAGGTTGGTTTTGTATGGCTTCAACTAAATATGAGAGTTGTGTGTTTTGTCGGTGTATCCCGGATTGATGAAGCATACTCCAGTTTTTATCTTGCAAGCATATTATACAGCATAAGTTTAAGGGAAGCAGGAGTCCAAGAAAACTTGCAGCAAAAAAAGCCATGTGTTCAGTTATTAGCATTAGTCAAAAAGTTGATATGCATTTACACTGAAAGATCACTAGCGAAAAATCTGATAGGGCAACCTAATAAAAATTATAGCAGTTTGTTTCTATTGCATTATGAAATGATACAACTGATACACTGATAAAATTACTTTTAGTTCTATTCTGGACGTATCTGTGCTATTCTGCTTGTACAACTCTACTAGTGTATTCTTTTTATTAGTGTAATAGTGTATTCATATCAGTTTGCCAGCTCTGTAGTCTATCAGTATCTATGTGTGTTGTATAGGTGTAATGTGCTTCAAGGAGAAGCAAGCTTCCTCATTTGCCCAAAAAATGAGTCAGAAATAATGCATTTATATTATCAGAAAAGACAATGCATATAAGTCAAATATGAAGCCCAGGATTCAGAAGGGAAAGATTGTTGGAACAAATATACACCATACAACAGCTTAAAAAGAATAAAAATGTG
The DNA here is from genome assembly GCF_038994185.2 of Dermacentor albipictus. Lineage (NCBI taxonomy): Eukaryota > Metazoa > Arthropoda > Arachnida > Ixodida > Ixodidae > Dermacentor > Dermacentor albipictus. The sequence goes on from NW_027225567.1 coordinate 14,207,125, forward strand.
ATCACATTTAAAAGAGAAAAGCTGTTTAGATTGGTTCACAACAAAGTTTAGCCTCTTTGAACGGGAGGTTATTGGCAATCAAGCCACCGAATCGGTTCACACGTACACCCCAAAGATTGTTAGACTTCACAATCTGGAGAGCTAGTGAATGGAAGTGGTGGGTTCTTCATTATTCATTACCATGCCTTCATGGCTTTTTGCCAGATAAGTATGTCAGACATTCCAGTTTGCTTGTGGAGGGTGTCTATATACTTCTACTAGACACCGTCACTTCAGATGACCATAATGAGATCATCTGATCTTCTCTCGGAGTTTGTTGTGAGAGCACAGTCTTTGTTTGGATTGGGTGCAATGACATACAATGTACACCAAATCCTGCATCTTCCTAAATGTGCGGCTAAACTAGGACCTCATTGGTCGCATTCTTCATTTATTTGAAGGCGGAAATGAACTTCTTGTGAAATCGGTCAGCGGAGCTAATGATGTTCCTTTACAAATATTGGAATGTTATGTACTTGCTCGAAAGTTATAGGCAGCTAAAGCTAGTTTAAATCTTTCACCAGAAGCAGTGAGTTTTTTTGGTGTACAGGAGAGGAGAGCTGGTCAGCAGACAGTTTTGTTAAGCACTGGAAAGCTGTGTCTGAACTTGGATGAAAGTGAAAAACAGGCTGTAGTCCACAACCGTGGCTGTGACTCAACAAGTGTCACTGAATATTAGCGAATGGTCATCAACCAACAAACATTCCACTCTCTCCAGTACACTTGAACTATAAAGACTAAAAACAGTGCATTTGTCAGCTTCTCAAGTGCGTTTTCTCTCATTTGTAGAATTCTTACTGGAGTGAATTCTTGTATAATTCTGAAATGCAAGAAACTATTTCCTGCTGAAATTCTCCATGCAAAGCACCTTTCAGTCTGCGTGAGAAGAGAGGAGCCACTAGTTTACGTAACACCCAGTGAAGTTATATGCCTTTATGTGTTTATAGAAATAGACAACAATATTTTTGAATGGATAATATGAAACCTTTATGAAAGAGACTAATTCCGATGCTCAAGACATGGCAACGATGAACAGTATGTCTTCAGCCATGGTACATGAATGTCTGGTAATAACAGGTTATAGCTTAAAAAAAAACAGTTGGTAACAGTGCACCACACTTTATGGCATTCTGTAATAATCAGCTTTTTGAAGTTTGAATATATTAACCAAACCAGAGCCATCAAAATTCTAGAGTGTTTATTTTTTCTTGCATTAGCTTCTTGTTTTCCAAATGAACCAGCTAGCCCAATTTGCCACTCTTCATTATTGTACTCTTGTTGATTAAGTGCTTGGGGAATTGCATGGTCTGCATGTTGGCAGTAGTGATGCAGCTGCTGATGAACAGCTGCAGTAGCCAAAAAATGACAATATTTACAGGACTTATGCACAGTTTCAGGTCGGTGTCCTTACATGTAGTGAAGGGCTCTACTTAACCATGTGACTGCCTTGAGTGGGTGATCACATGAACAAACAGTGCTTCACTAGCAGATGGTGAAGAGGTAAAGCTTCTCAGTCTGTATGCAGAGGCATGGAAAGCAGCTGAATGTTAAGTTCGCAGTTATGCTACTTGATACAACAGCATCATTTTCACACCATGCATCTGTCTGCCTCACTTTAATTACTCCTTTGACTCAATGTAGCCGGTGCAAGTTTATCCGTTAACTGTGGCAGCATGACTAAGACACTATCTTTTTTCTGAATGAAACAAGCAAACTCTGAAATTTTATTTTAACAGTGTATTACGGTTTGAATCAAAGATTCCAAACACTATATATGAAGCCTGTTCTGATAGTCTTCTTTGCTTTCGCATGCTGAAGGCTACACAGGTTAAACTACTTTTACACATATCGAGGTGCGGTGGTTGAACTAGCACCCAGTGAAGAATTGTGTCTTCTGATTTTGCAATATGTGCACTGAAGTTTAGCTGTTTTTGTTCATGATTATGTGGTTTTAAAAATGGTAAATCCATGTTCTTACTTGAATAAGTTCTCAGATCTGTACTCACTTTTGCTTAAATAATATTGCTGTATTGTCATGTTCTGCTATATTGCTGTAGATCTTGTACCAATAGCGATGCTTGTCCTGTTTCCTTGCTTCCTGTCAGTGTGCCATGCCAGTTTGTTCTTTTTGCACAAGCTAACTTGTGTTCTGTCACATATCACAACACTTTTGGGATGAATGCAAAAATGCATAGTCTACAGAAAATAGCTTCATATGAAGTTGTAATATTATAAAAGCATATGCCAATTAGACCTGGTGTTCTATACAGCATCTGTGAGCACAAATTGGCATGGTGAAGTTGGTACTTCAGTCTGTGTTCTTCCTCTTATGTGTTTGTTTAAATGTGGCTAAAGTTGCTTGCTTATTCTTTAGATAGTGGAGTGTAAAATAAACCCTAGTCATGTTTGTAGTCATGTTGCTTGTGTCTTGTCCGTGTTCCTTTGTGGATGGATGCATTAGCGTTGTTTTAATTTTCAAATCAAGTATGCACTAACTAGCCCAGAAAGTAGCTTTAATGAAATCACGTTGGTAGAGTCTAATTTATGGCATTCACAAACTCAGCCGGACATGTTAGAGCTACAGTTAGTATCCACAGTCTTGAAAGTGCTTTGTTTTGCTTTTGTAAATAAACTTTATTACAACAGTAGGAAGATACCTATGAAGAAAGGAGTCAGACAAGTAGACACAATCTCTGTAGTGCTATTCACTGCGTGCTTGGAAGAAGTATTCAAGCTATTAAACTGGGAAGGTTTAGGAGTAGGGATCGACGGCGAACACCTAAGCAACATTCAGTTTGCCGATGACATTGTTCTATTCAGGAACACTGCGGACGAGTTACAACAAATAATTGAGGACCTTAACAGGGAGAGTGTAAGAGTGGGGCTGAAGATTAATATGCAGAAGACAAAGATAATGATAAATAACCGGGCAAAGGAACAAGAGTTCAAGATCGCTAGTCAGCCTCTAGAGTCTGTGAAGGTGTACGTCTACCCAGGTCAACTAATCACAGGAAACCCTGACCATGAGAAGGAAATTCACAGAAGAATAAAAATGGGCTGGATCGCATACGGCAGACATTGTGAGCTCCTGACTGGGAGCTTACCATTATGATTGAAAAGTAAAGTATACAATCAGTGCATTTTATGGGTGCTGACATATGGCGCAGAGATTTGGAGACTGACAAAGAAGCTTGAGAACAAGTTAAGGGCCGTGCAAAGAGGGATGGAACGAAGAATGCTAAGTATGACTTTAAGAGACAGAAAGAGAGCAGTTTGGACAAGAGAGCAAACGGGTATAGATTATATTCTAATAGACATTAAGAGAAAAAAATGGCACTGGACAGGTCATGTAATGCGCAGATTAGATAACCGTTGGACCATTAGGGTGACAGAATGGGTACCAAGAGAAGGGAAGTGCAGTAGAGGATGGCAGAAGACTAGGTGATGCGCCAAAATTAGGAAATTTGCGGGTGCTAGTTGGAATCGGTTGGCGCAAGACAGGGGTAATTAGAGATTGCAGGGAGAGGCTTCCATCCTGCAGTGGACATAAGTATAATGATGATGACGATGATGACAGTAATCCTGTTTTGGATATGCATTAAATGTTGCACATCTGTCTCGCAAAATTTGTAAACGTAATTTTGTATTAAAAGAACTGGAGCGCACCTGCTACAAAGATGGACTGATACTTTTCTCATGCAACTTCCCCAATGTAGTTTCATAGGCTAAGTAACGCTGCTGTGCTTTGAAAACGTGTGCTTTAATTTTTGTTGAAACATGTTTAGAATAATATATCTGCATACAAGCCGTAAAAGGTTTTGATAAATGCACAGTTTACACACTTCATTTTTATTTGATACTCCAATATCCCAACTGTGTTTGTTAATCTGTTCACGTGACAGGCAATGCATTCAGGGTTGTATATTCAGTTCATTTTAAAAACGTCTCTTCAGGCGTGTGGGCACCGGCATGTGTGCTATTTCTAACATGCTTTATCAGTGCCTCAATCAGATTTCTGTATGTCATATGATGATCTCTATCTGGGTTTAAAAGATTGATACGTACATCATGCTATTTGGGCTTGTAGGCAGCACAGTGAGATCTATCTGCTGCCTGCCAGTCTGGTAAAGAGTTCTATGGGTGCAGGTAGGAATATATATCACTCTTAGAAGGGCCTGTACAACCTATACATATTCCTAAGACACTATAGAAATTTCTATCAGTTTTTTTGCTAGGGTACTGATGTTAGGTTTTTAACTAGTGATGGCACTCCGGAGAGACATTAGTGGAGACATTGCCCCACTGGGCATGTGCAGCAGCTAAGCCCAGTGGGTGGGGGGAGATATGGACTTCGCGCCCGCTTGCGAGAGCAAGGATGACGTGGCATGACGTCATCCTTGCTGGCATGACGTGGCTCTCCCCTCACGCAACATTTGGCGCGCTAGAGCGACGGCAGATGTACCCTCACCCGCTCTGCTCCGTAGAGGCACGCTCGCAATGTGGTCACAGCCAAGGAGATTTGAGGTTCCATTTCGCTGAGACGACAGACGCTGCCTTTTTTACTCAGTGGGCCATTTGTTTAGTCTGTTTGAACAGAAACGGACCTGCCAGAGTTTGGTTGTTTCACGACAAAACACAGTCATCAACAGAAAGTTTAGTTTCCTACGTTAAGTTCTTTGCGAGATCTAAAATGAGAAAAATCAAGGGCCTAAACACTCAGCATTGTGGCATGCCAGAAGTGACAAAAGACAGATTTGTGAATTGGAGTTGTTAACATAAAAATTGTGTTTAGTCATGAAGAAAGCATTCAGTGAATTTTAGTGATTGCATGTGGATCAATATTAAGTTAGCTTATTCAGGAGAAGGAGGCAGTGGCACAAAGTAGCAGAATTTAAAACGCTAAAAGCATCCATTCAACGCAAGAACTGAGAACTAAGCACGAACGCCCTCTCCCCTCACGCAACACCTGGTGCACTATAGCGACAGCAGGTGTACCCTTTCACCTGCTCTGTTTCGTCGAGGTGCGCTTGTGACGTGGTCGCAAATGTGATTTGAGGTGCTGTTTTGCTGAGACGACAGACACCGGCTTTTTTGCTCAATGGGTCATTTGACGCTTTCGCATAAATAATCGCTACAGAATAATGACGACGTGGTTATGTTGAGCTCGCGTTCACGCTTCATCTACACGGACCACCCTACCTGTGTACTTTTGGTACTGGGGCTAATTCTGTACCATGCAATACACTCAGCCATGGAGTACCCACAACGATCATGCGATAGGCAAAAAACGCCTTGCTTTAAACATGCACCCGCAGAGTGCCCCAATATTGCAACCAGCCGATCCATGCATAGTGAAGCGTCCGCATGGCCGCGTTTGCCATGTGGCCGTGCCATGCGAGTGCGTGGCTGATATATCAATTGAGTAATGGAAAGACTGGTTCCAAATGCATTTACTAACCAATTTGAGTCCGCGGCACTTTTATGTGCTGCTTTGAATAACTGCGTGTGGTACCGCGGTTCCCGCAGTCGCCAAATGCATGTGGCGCGTACTTTAGCAGCAGCGCTCGGCGTGTTTCGACTAAAGCAATTTCATTTCAATTCTGCTCGCCACTCATGGCGGCTTTAGCTGCTTATAGTTATACAGTACTTTGGTTATAAAGTACAGTAAGTCTAGTTAATACATTTTATTGGGATGTGAGGTTTTATTTGTTAAATCGAGAACTTCGTCAAATTGAAACCACTTGATTAGATCACGCGCAACATGCCATAAAATTGATGCAAGAGCCAAAAATGTCGTTTTTGACTACGTTCACACTTATTGTAGCAGTTGAGCATGTACTCTGCCTTAACAGAAGAAACGATTAAATATTCTTAAAAGCTATATGTCAGTGATACTAAAATCACCAGAACTCAATTAGACCTACTATACCCACATTTTTCTTTTTAATTATGGCAAATCGAGCAAGATATTAGTTGATTCTAGGTTTTCAGTGCTCATGAATGTGACAGTGAAAGTATTGAATGTCATGTAGTGTAATGCAATGAAAACAAGGACACAAGAAAAAGCAAAACACAGACATAATTAGGCGCTTGTGTCTGTGTTTCATTTCTTCTTGTGTTCTTATTTTTGCTGCGCTACACTACATGCTGTTCCATGATGATCAACGAACAAGCCCACATGCCGCCCCCTTGTAGAGAACAGGAAATTTCGTTATACACTTAAACTTTGATATAACAAAGTTGGTAAAATCGGCAATTCGCTTCGTTATATAGAAATTTCCTTGTATTGAAATTCGATCTGTTATGCAAATGAGTACAGTCGCCGATCGATTTTTGTTGCATAGAAAGGGGCCATGCAATTTTCCGAATTATTGGGCAATAAAAAAAAGCAAGTTTGAATGGGAAAACATTTTATTTTGACGAATATAGGAGTCAGCGATGAATGATACGGTTTCATGCCACGTTGATATCTTCACTTCAGCGGTACGTACGAATTAAGTGACGCCATATGCTTTTGCGTGCACTCCGCCCCCAAAGCGTCGCCCGGTCGCACTGCGACTTCAAGGGGAGTGATAGCGACGACGCTATCATGAAAAGCGCCGGCAGCTGGGAGCGAATGCTTCGTCTGCTTCTCGTTCCAACGGGTCATCAAAACTCGAGATTGCGCAACCTTCAATACTAAACGTGCGGGAAAGCAGCTTACATGATGCCACGCCGTCTTGGCATGCCCGCTCTTTCCACACGCAGCAGATTACCTCTAGAGCAGGGTGCGCGGCTGCGTATGCGCTCAGCCGCGTTTACAGCCACGCGCAGTCATGGCTGAGACGCGCGCCAACTTACCCCCCCACTCCGTCCCCTCGCGCGCGCTTGATCGCGTTACCGCGAGCTCGCTTTCCTTCCCCACTTTGCCATTGCTCGCGTGGGAAGGCCGCATTTACGAAGCCACCATCTTTGTTGTCTCACCCTCGCACTCTTTCACTCGCACCTAAAGCACAAGTGCGCGGGGCGCGATAGGATCTGATCGCACTTGGACTTAATTTATACGGAACCTAATGCGGCTCCAAGCTGTTGTTCTTGTCGCGCTGCACGCAGTTTGAGAGGTGCGGTTGCAAGGAGTCGCTTGTAATTCAATCATTTGACTATCTGCGTCCGCGGAAGTTACCATTGATTGTCTTGGAACTCCTCTGCAGCAGAAGCGAAATTTCGTTATATTGAAATTGCACACAAACACACTTCTTTATATTGAGGCTCTAAATGCATGGTGTTCTATGGAGAAGAGGTTATGAAAAGTTAAATACTTCGCTATATCGAGAATTTCGTTATACTGAGGCTTAACTGCATAGAGATTTGAATTTATATACCTTGTTGTACAGCTCCTTAGGTCATGGTTTCTATGACTATGACTCATATGACTCTCTATCTGTTGCGTAGAAAATCTCTCTCGCCCCATTTCCCTACCGTTCTCCTTTTGGAGGAGGCCCCCTCTTGATGCTATCCTTGTTCCACTCTTGGCCCACATCATTTCATAATCAAGGCATGTAAGGCCACAGTTCCTTATGCGATGCAGCTCTGACATCATGCGTACCATACAGAATTGTGCGTGAGCCTGAGCCCATGCATAACCATTCTTCTGATCAAATGTTAATTTTTAGACTGACATCCTTTCCTCTTGCATGACAGTTATCTCTGCTGTATTGTTGCTGCTCTCTCATGTATGTATACCAATCAATTATCTTAGTCAATTTCTTCTTGAACATTGAGTCCAATCTTTGCCAACTTAAGTGTGTGTTGAATGTTAATTTTTTAAGACCTGTCTTCACAATCTGCTTCCACTTCATCCATTTTAGCGTCCTCAATTCAGTCACTTCTCCATCCTGACTTCTAGGTGACTTTATTAAAATTGTTTGGGTTCCATACAGTATTGCTGGTCATGTATTGTCTTATAAGTTTACTAGACAGTGAAAATCTTCAACTTGACTGGAACCTGTGTAACATAAATATCATAATGCATCTTTTCAGTTTTTCCAAACTATGTCAATTCTGCTGATTCTGTGGGCTGTGCAAATTTTCCATGTTGGTGTTTTCAGTTATCATTGAACCAAGGTATCCGTCTTCTCTATGGTTTACCCTCAAGGCTTCCCTTTCATCTACTCTGAGAAATTGGCATGCGGCTACCAGATGTGGGCAGCTTGCCTCACAACACATGCACATGCTCAGGTACTTTTGCCAACCTTTGTGCTAGATGTCAATCAGCATGAGCGAAGCAGCGAGAATGGGGAATTATGAAATTAAGGCAGAGGTTCGAGCATTAAGGGAAGTCATACTTATATGGTGAGTGCATGTGAAGAAAAGTATTCAGAAATGTTGGGAATTTGCAGTTTCCTGTTAAACTCCTATTAAACTCTCCCTAGCTATTTCAGTTATTTCATCATGTGTTGCAATTTTTAGTTGCAATATGTTCTTCTTAAGTGCTGCCACACATACTACTAGAAGTTTGAGAACTTATATTTCTTATTCACTTGGTTCATTCATACCTACAAGCAGCAGTCTTTTCACTTTACATCAGCTATTGAATGTAATGCCCAGATATGTTCTCAGTCTACTTCAGTGGGAGTCACTAACACAGCGAATGATCATGAAGCATGTGTGTTCTTAGAAAGTGCCTTCATGTGATGCAGCTGTAAGTTAAGTTAAGGTAGGGGATGCTTTGGAAAGCATGTTATGTGGCTTACATGAGAATTATTTTATGCCAGAAAGCACACAAATATTTGTGTTTATTTATGGTGTTATTTTTCCTTAATTACTTTCTTGATTCAGCGCATATATATGAAGCAAGAGATCTTGGCTTGTTCTTTCTTTAAATTAGCAAATTAAATTAATCATATAATAGCACACTTTACATAATTGAGCACATTAAAAGTCACTTGGCGAGCAAAACATGTACTTGTCTTTTTGAATATCCCAGCTTAATGTTTTAGTGTGTGCAGTTTGGACGTGATTCTTGAGAAGCACTACATCTGCTTCAAGTATATGAAGTACAATTGCTTTTGCTTAAAAATAATCCTAATCTTCCTTGATAGTTGTCCTTTTTTTACTAGACAATATAAGCATGGTGCTTAATTCCAAGATAAATATGCCTGCTGTAACTGTATGCATCAGTGTTTGACTATTCGTTACCTACTATTCCTATTAGAAAAATGTATTTGCCAACCTCCAATTATTTGCATTGAAGTAGTGAAGAGTTTGACGGCAGCCTGCCTGGTTTGGTCAAAAGAGGCACGGTAAGTAGTTTAAAATTAGATGCTAACCATAAAAATGAAAAATAAGAACTGGTTTAACTGGAGCTTTGCATCTATCTTGTATGCCCGATCTTCATTTGCTTATTATTATTATTTGAATTCATCTAGCACTAAAGAGGTGGCAATTTATTTCGAATACTACTCTTTGCATTTTGTTTCCATTGCTGAGTTTTTTTTTAAAGTAACTTCATGCACCACACAAGTACAACTCAAACATTTTCACTCTTTCAAGGACGTCACACCTAGTGGAAGGTATTCTGCACTAACATAATTATTTTGAGATTTCCAGTAAATACGTAGTCCTCATAAAAAGTATCTAAATAATTTTGGCCTAAACGGTTATACATTAACCATGTAGGCTTCATCAGCTTCTGACATCACTTGGTCTTGGCAAACTTGTGAGCTGACAAGTTTGAGCATGCAGTCACTTCTCTCCATATTTGTTTCGATGAAGGCTTGCCTTTTGGTGCTACTCTGGATCCACCCCCGTTTCCTGTGATTACCACTATGGGCTTCAAGGCACACACCCTCAGGAAAACTTTTCATGCACAAACCTGGTTCTTTCACACTTTTACTAAGACAGACATTGAAAGCAAGGATGGCATAGCAGGCATGTTGATTACAGAAGTACTTTATTAAATAGCTTTGTAAGCATTCATCTTGTCATGACAGTGAACAGTATACTCGCAGAGCTAACCTGGAAATAAGCGGATTACCGGTCACGGCAAATGAGGACTTGCCGGCGGTCTTGTCGGACCTGGCTGTGAAGCTTAATTTGCATGACCATACGGCGGAACAGGTATGTGCTGTTCACCGCTTATCAGGAGGCCAGGGAAAAATACCGGTGATATTGGCTAGATTCACGTCACCAGACTTGCGAGATAAATGGCTGCAGGCAAGGGCTCGACTCAGGGCGTTGGCCGAAAACAAACAGATTCCTGACATTTTTTTCAGTGAGAACCTGACTCGTGCGAACAGTGAACTTTTTTGGAGGGCTAGGGTTCAAGGCAAAACAAGGGGATTTAAATTTGTCTGGGTGCGAAATGGGAAAATATTTGCGAGGAAGACCGAGGGTGCTACTGCTCTAAAAATCTCGTCTGTAAGCGACCTTGATAAGATGGCCTAAGATTTGTAGTTCCTCGCAAAAGAGTATGTCGTTTCCAGATTTCGACTCCTTTGTTAAGACCTTTCAGCCAGCGTTGGGTTGTTCTTGTACCATTCTTCACATTAATATTCGGAGCATCAGGAAACACTGGGATCAATTTGCGGTTACGGCCTGTGCTCTCAGTGACTTTGTTGACGTGTTTGTATTAACGGAAATTAACATTACAGACACTCTAACCGATGTATTTAGGCTACCTGGTTACCATGCCTATTTCATTACACGCAACAACAGCAGGGGTGGTGGCATTGCGGTATACTTCAAGGAATCATTGATGATGTCCGAGGTTACCGTTTCCTTCGGCACAGCGGAGGTCATGGCCTTTGAAGTATCCTGTCGTGGTATTTCATTTTATCTTCTTGCTATGTACCGACCTCCTAGTCAAAATGTGTTGGGATTTATTGAAGAATTACAAACTATACTGAAAACCAACTTTGTTGCTAAAAACGTGTGCATGATAGGGGACATCAATATCGATTTGATGAAGGGTGATCGCCATGGCACTGAAAGTTACTTAACAGTACTCGCAGAATTTGGCATTGAACCACATATCGCCGATCCTACTACAGAAGAATTTCTTAATAATCGCCTTACTACTACTTGCATTGACCACGCTAACGTCCGTGCGTCGGACATTTCTTCAGTGACCGGAGCTGTAATCAGACAGAAACTGGCAGATCACTATTACATTGCGTGTCGCCTTATGAAAACAGACTCTGTGCAGCCCGCTAACTCTACCAGGTGTGTTGTGACGATTCTAGACCAAAAAAAGTTCGATAATCATGTCACTGAATATGATTGGGATTCATTTACTCATCATAACAGTAACGACACTGCGTACGATAGCTTGGTCACGATATATTAGGCGAAATAAAGAAAGTGTGCAAAAAAACCTTGGTTGTGAAGAAACGTAAACTTGACTGCCAGTGGCTGACTGCGGAAATCCTGGCTGCTATCAAAGAAAAGGACACTTTCTGGTCTCGATGCCGCAGGGCGCCAAAAAATGACAAACTTCGAGCAGAATATCGTTGCATCAGAAATAAGGTAACTGCGCTTAACCGCTTATCAAAGAGGAAGTTCTTTGCACAGCAGTTTCACAACACTCGTCGCGACGTAAGGAACACCTGGTCTCTGATAAACCAGTTACGTGGTAACATACGCTTGTCCGTCCAAGAAACGGTGGAGCATAATTTCGGCGTAGTGTCGCCTATTTTGGCTAATGAGTTCAATAACGTATTTTCGGCTGAGCAACGGGTCGCAGTCCAAAGTTTGAGCTCGACAAAGATTAAAAACAGTGTATCGCCATCAGCCTTCCTTCCTCTTATGACAGAATCTGATCTTTTCAGCATTTTGTCTAGTCTGAAACGTAATAAATCCGCCGGACTTGACAACATTTTCATAGCTGATCTGATAAGAAACATTACAGCTCTGAAACATGTTCTGCTATTTATTTTAAACGGCATAATTGCAACTGGTACATGGCCAGATTCACTGAAGAGTGCTCGCGTTATTCCTCTGTACAAAAGTGGGAAAAAGAATGATATTGCCAACTACCGCCCTATTTCTGTTCTTTCCTGCATATCCCAGATTTTAGAAAAACACGTACTTTCTGTGATGAATGCATTTGTTGCTAAACATGACCTAATGAGTGTGAATCAGTACGGATTTGTTAGTGGGTCTGGAACACAGGTGCTATTAGAAAATCTCTCTGATTTACTGCACCAAAGCCTGGAAAACAATGAGGTGGCATTTGGGCTTTTTTTGGACGTAAAAAAAGCTTTCAACACAGTAAATCATCAAATTTTAATCTCTAAACTGTATTCATATGGATTTAGGGGTCCTTTTTTGTCACTAATTAAAAACTATCTTCACAATCGCTCACAAGTAGTCATGTTTGGGCCTATCTGCAGTGACGCGGTAAGTCTGGTGTGCGGTGTCCCGCAAGGGTCTATCGTATCTCCTTTGTTGTTCAACTTATATGTGAATGATATATGTGACCACGTGAAAGCATCCGCCGTATTCCTTTATGCCGATGACACTTTACTAGTGTCAAGCAACCCTGAGTTTTCATGTGCCCTGGCTAACCTTCAAGAGGACGCTATTAAAGTTAGTGATTGGTTTGCCTCAAACTTAATACAAATAAATAGCACCAAATCCAGACTTGTCTGTTTTCGTAACCCGCACAAAGATGTACCAAGCGTCGCTTCCATATATTTACACCCTTCATATTGCTCTTTGTGCTCTTGTCAACCTATAGCTAGCGTCCAGTCGGTTAAGTACCTTGGTGTGCACATAGACAGTGATCTGACGTGGAATACTCATTTGAGCCACATTTGTAAGAAACTTAGAAGTGTTGCATGTTTGTTGTTTAATTTAAAAACCATGATGCCTTTTTCTATCAGAAAACTAATCGCCCAGGCTCTGGGGTATAGTGTTTTAAGATACCCCAGATGAAAATGTTTTTACTTCCAGCTGGATTATGGAACTGGAAATTTCACCCAGCTGGATACTTTTCTAGCTGGGAAGGCAGCTGGAAAAAATCCAGCTGGGTGAAATTTCCGGTTCCATAATCCAGCTGGAATATGTCCCAACTGGAAGGTCTTCCAGCTGGATCCAGCTGCAAGAAATGCCAGCTGTAATTCAGCTGGAAGAGGTTCCAGCTAGAATCTCCAGCCCGGACTGTGGGTATACAGACCCACAGACCGGGCTGGCACACAGCACCGGTCGCCATGGTGTTGAGCCTTGGCGACAACACCATGGTGTTGAGCCATGCTTAGGTGAAATCCCAGTGTGTAAGCTCGCATCAAGCAGGATACAAACTGGCCAGAACTCGCATGGATCTTAGCTTGCTGTCGCAAGTCACAGTTAGTTCCTAATGTGACTGGCCGCAAGACCAACTGGTCCGGTGAAAATACATGCAGCCGAAACAGCACGGTGCTGAAACTTGCAACCATTTATTTGAACACTTGCAGCAAGGATTGCGGAAGCATATCTTGCATCTCCCTCAAGATGTGGAATACACTTGCACTTCTCCTTGTACCCCACCTGAAAAAAATATTTAGACGTAGTGAGTGAACTTTAAAACAATCATCACTTTAATCCACTCAGTTCTAGTAAACAGTGACCTTTACCAAAATCACGTGGATTGTATCAACAGCCTTTGGACAGTACCACAGTTTACCTTCATCACAGACCCTTCTACAGTTTATGTGGCCCAAGGCCTCAACCTGAGCTCTCAAGAGGCTCTCAACTTGAGCTGCAGACGCTATGCAATGATTGTTAAATTGTTTAGCGCCATTGACTGTGGCTATAGTGCAAATAGAATTCAAATGAGCTCATTTGTATTTTCAACTAGGCGTGTGATGTAACTCAACAGCCTCCCAAGAAGCATTTCTCTGCTGAATAACACAGGAGCTTGAGGGCCAATCTTTTTATGTTATTGTTGTTTTGCACCAATTCAAATGCCTGCCATTCGACGCAACGTGTTTGCGAGCACGCACTTGCAGTGAAAGCACGCCATAAATGTGCTTCTATTGCGTTGGGCAGATTGACATATACCCACTGGTATTTAATAGACGTACGTATGTGCAACATTGGGCACAAACACTGCACGGCAATATATCCAAGTGGGCTATTGGAGACAAAAGGGGCTTACGCAAACTGGCAAGCACTTCACATATGCTGCGTGATAATTTTAAGTTTTATGCAATTTTTAACAAATCGCCTGTTGAAGATACCGTAATTCTAGTCCTTGAGCTGGATCCTTCAGAGGAGGAGATTATTGCACGAAAAATTGGAACACATATTGAACTAATTTTAAAAAATTCAATAATGAACTTCCTAATTTATTACATTACGGCACATATCGCAATCTACGAATTGTAGCCATTGAGATTGCCAGGCGTATCCACTTGGACTTACTTTCCAGAATGACACCAGTTAGAAATATGTCATCAAACTCGTCGTAAAAGTGCACTGTCGGTCTACTTACTTTTTTAACAAAATGCTCTTTTATGTATTGGAGCACAAAAGTAACTGGAACGCCCACTTATTCGTCTCACACTTTAGAATATAATATATCGAAACTGATGTAATTCTGGAAATTCATTTAAGGTGGATCCATCTTGCAAACTCACAGGCTACAATTCGTACATTGCAATATGTGCAGCAAGGTAATAAGTTAATTTGTCAATTTTTGCTAATTACTTGAAGATGTCTTTCGATTTCGCATGCTAATAATGTCCACCTTTTCGAATAATTCCGCTCAGCGACAAGAATTATATCTGCCACAGGCCATTTCTACCAAATTCCGCAAAACATAAAAATGATCAACCTGTATACGAACATCACGTACAGCAGGGACCTATGACATCATGCTCAAGCGTGCCAACATACCGGATAAAAATAAACATTAACTTACGCTCAAAACATAAGCAAGTGAAATAATTACCTCCAAATTGTAGAATCAGGGCTGGAGAAAACGGTGCTCTTCGATCCGCACTGGTGAATCGCAACACCACAAAGTACAGCAATAACAACCGTTGATAGCCGCTTGCCTGTACTTGTAACACCGTCCAGAGAAGGAACTGTCCAAAAATAATTACTTCATGCGCAAGATCATGCAGGTTCCTCACAAAAACTTGATCACACGCACACCCGAGAGAGACTCGTTGTCTCGCAAAATTGCCTCGCCGTGACAGTTTCCGCCATGTGCTGTACGAAACTAGGGCCCCGTGGCGTCGTGACATTTTTTATATTCGGCCTGCCTTTGTAATGCTGCTGTTTGCTGTGAATAAAAACCCGAGCTTTTCTGAGAAATACTGATATTGCAATAACACGCTATTATATTATTATAGTGTCAAAAGAGCAGATCAAGACAAGATACGAGACTAAAGCTCCCAAGTATTCAACAAATATGGCGGCGATTGTAGCGGCGTTACACTGTAGCGGCGTCGTGCAGACAGGAAAAAATAGGAGCAGCGGTCATTGCAGCCTGAACTGCTGAAGGTGCCACGTGTTAAGGCTCTTTTTTGTTAGAGAAGGAATTGCTATGCTGTAAACACTAGCCGTTTGCGCAAAGGCTCATCATGACCAATCGGGCAAGCTCCTCGCTAGACGACGTCGACAATGTAGCAAGATAACACAGTGTCGACCAAGAGCGCGTCGCTTTTGTTTACTACAAGCAAGGTTCAATAAAAGTGGCGGTTTTTCCTGGAGATATATTTTTTTTTGGCAACTCGATCACACAGGACACTTTAGATTGCTATCGATCCCGATCGCGATCAAAGGTACCCGGAGTGACGAGCATTTCCATGCAGATTGTTGTCACAACACAAACGAAAAAAAAATATATTTTTTTTTTGCTGCTGCAAGAGTAAAAGCTCTTCGTTCTTATACAAACACCACCTTGGGCTAAATATGGGCATGTTGCAGATACAAAAAATTTCTTAATGCAAGTGGGAAGCTCCACTTTCCAGTCGATAGATTCTACTTCCGGCTGGAAAATGCTCCATCCAGTTGTTTCCAGTTGGAAGCGCTGTTTCCAGCTAAAAAATGCTGTATCCAGTTGCTTCCAGCTGAAGCTGGAAAACTTCCAGCTGGCAGTGCTGCTTCCAGCTGAAAAACCAGCTGAGGTGGATCCCACTTCAAGCTGGAAAGTGCCATTTCCAGCTGGCTCTGGAAAATTTCTAGCTGGAAGGGCTGATTCCAGTTGGAAACCTGGCTGGAAAGACCATTTCCAGCTAGAAATTCAGAGCCCATTTTCATGTGGGACGGTATGTGTTGTTTTTTTAACTGCTCTTTCACATGGAAATGTCGAGTTAATAGGATTTTGAAAAACATTGCTACAAGCGTCCTACACATGCCACAGATGAATTTGCCCAGCAGTGTCTTTAGAACAGCCGGTTTGCCTTCTTTCGAGAATCTTTTTAAACAAATCGTAGTACTTAAATATTTTTGGAGCAGTGCATACAGGCACATAAATACGAAACCGGTACCGTTGAGACATGTTCCTCGTTATCTTAAACCGAGAGTGCGCACTCGTTACGGTAAAGCAACAAGACGCTATTATGTTCCTGCTATCTTCAATGAACTACCGGACGATGTACTTTCTTTGTCCACCCGCAAAACACTGAGAGTTGCTGTACAAGCGTTAGAGAACCTTTAATATGTACTGATGTTATCAGTGTATCTTTGATAATGTGTGATGGTTGTGCCAAATGCACAACCAGCTTCTGATGGAGTTCTGGTGTGTCGCGTAGATTGCCGCGGCTGCCGGTTGTCGCCGCACAAGCCCTCTTGTGGCTTCGGCGCTTCCGTTTTTTGTATACTGTTTTAACTATGCTGAATAAAGATTATTATTATTATTATTATTATATCCTCTTCTGCTGAATTAGCTGGGGGAGCATGTCTCCTTCTCGTGCATACCCCAGCCCAGCCAATCAGAACTTCAGCAGTGGATGAAATGGACATTTCCACTAGGTGGACACGGAATACATCCCCTGTGCTCTGTCCTATCTTTCCACCCTTCTCCGTGTATTTTACTCAGTAAACTACTGGTTCAGCATGTTGGCCACCTTAATCAATCTTCCAATAGCTCAGCGCTTAAAAGGTATACAATACAAATAAGGCACTGTAAACCCAAGCAGTTAGGCTGGCGATTGCTGCTGTTATACACCATACAGGCAGATGCAATGGCTTCACTGTAACTTTCTAAGTTAACTTTACTGAACTTGGAATTTAGAGAAGGCAGAATATAAAAACAGACTAGCATCTTTTTCATGTGCTTCACGCCTCTGCTTTTTTTGTGTTACTAAAAAAAGTATGTTGAACCTAAATGAAGTAAAAGGAAAAGGAAATTGTCACACTAATTTCATTTTACTGTCTATTTAAAGGTATAGCAAGATTTTTTAATTGCATTACAAGTTGTTAATTGTTTCGATCTTAATGTTCATTTCTCGTACTCCAATTGGACTACAACTGTTCCCTCATCTACAGCTATCAAGGCCTTATGGCAACTTTGGGAGCTCTCTGAACTGAGTAAATGCTATGCATTGCATTATTTCTTAATACATTTTCATGGCTGCCTTTAACCTTTATAGTTTCTCATTAAAGCCAGCATCTCTCTTGTGACCACATTTAAAGAGCTTGTGGTAATGTATGCCTAACAAGAAAGATGGGTACTTTGTAGTGCTAGTATGCTCTAAGTAAATTGTTTTATGCAAAGATTGCTGACATAATTGTCTGACAAATACTGCATCATGTTTGCTATTTTGCCTTCTGTTTCAATTTCACTGCATCTATACATTTTACCAGTACATGAGTAGGGTTCAAGGCTGTTCTTTAAAATGCTCATGAGCACTTATCATGATCAGTTCCCCATATAAGTGGTTTTGCTGATGAGAATACAGGAATACGAGCAAAATTGACATGGAACCAACATATAGATAACGTCTGCATGACTGCCTATCAAAAGTTATATTTTCTGAGAAAAAAAAAACTGGAACGTGCATCACGTAATGTAAAACTTATTGCATACACCGCCTTCATTAGGACGATACTAGAATATTCAGCCGTTGTTTGGAGTCCCCATCAAGTGACGCTTTAGAGGAAGTTGGAAAGGATACAGAGTCTGGCGGCACGTTTTATTTGTTCGACATACCGAAGGAAGGAATCGGTCACGCTTATGTTACAGCGTTGCAACTTCTTTCTTGAGGTACGTAGGAAAAAATATAGGCTGAAGGTGCTTTATCAAATAATGCAGGATCAACTTAAGATTGATAACCTCAAATATCTACATGCACCAGGCAAAAGATACCCGCGAACTAACCACGACTACGTCATAAAGCCGGACCATACCAACAGTGACACATATCGATACTCATTTTTCCTGGATGCGATAGAAATGTGGAACCAATTGCCAAACGCTATTGTTAGCCTAAAAGATGTCACCGACTTTGAAAATGCTGCTGAGGCATATTTATGGGAGTTTTCGATTTAGTTTTGAAGTGCCAAGTGATATGTGCAACTTGATATTCATTGTACATATATTGATAAATGTCAGAAGTGTGCTGAACAACATTCAAGTGAACATCTTATTCACTGTGAATTGACAAGTGTTAAGCAACTTTACGTACATTGACATTGTCCATATTTGATTTATGTAATTGTATTGTCCTCTCTGTTATGACCCTCTATGAGGGTTGACAGTATTAATCAATAAATAAATAGACAAGGAGGTATGTGGGTAAGAACACTTTATTTTCAGCACACATGTTTTTTTTTATTGAACGGCTGTTATACTGCTAAAATCTGCACTTTTAATAAAAGTACACTGCTCTGCTTCATCACTCCATGCTAAGTGCAAGTATCCTGTACCAGGAAGTCAAACCAAGACGTGGGATGTTCAGTCTGTGAAAATAAAAACGAGTTTGAAACATTAACGTGCAACAACTAAACCACACTCAAGAAAATAAACACAGCACAGGAACATATCCAATGAATCAGAATTACCTTTGAGAGCAAACATATAGTTTCTATGGCACAGTGAAGAAACCTAATTCCTCCGACTTTTTTTGAGCGCGAGAAAATATGAAAGTGCATGCGTTCTCCCCATATTGTGTATCTGTCACCTTTTCACACATAACAAAGACGGAAGAAATGAACAGTTCAGAACAAAATGGCCGTGTAAACATTAACTGGCTTACGAGGTCGACAAACCAACGGTTCAAAGCACCACAGCCACGTCCGAAATAGCGCCGAAGGCCGGCCAGTACACTTAGGCGCCTCGGCGCGCGTAATGTAATAGGAGACGGCAGGTGCACGCGTACACCATTAAGGAACACATATTATATATGTCGGTGAAAGCGGTCACTCTTCAGTTCTGACATGCTTCACCGCGTAACACTAGTCTACTGCGGCGAAGCTGACTTCAGGACGCCGATTTATTCAACTCGTCTAGCGAGGCAGGTCCGTTTATCACGCTTGGCAGCGTTTGACATTTTCTGCATTAATTTCGTTTGTTCTTTTTAATTTTCTTATCACAGTGACCCTGTATCACGCAGTAGCAGAGCTAGTGCAGCGTCGTAGCTGCGTTAGGAAAGGTAAGCGTGTATGCATGCAGCAGGCACGGCGGCATTGGCTCTTGTTTGTAAACTTCAAGAGACGCTCTTCCGCGCAGCGATGCCATTTGTATTATTAAAAGAATGCAGGTTATGATTAAATGAGCCGCAGCAAAGCTGTAAAAAAGCAGTAGTAATGCTGTTCTAAGATCCTCTCGCTCGAGCGAGATGGTCTTAGAAAAAAAGCGCGATGTAACGCGATCTGACGGAACAGCTCGTCATGCCAGTGTTTTCTTACGTCCTCGTTCTTACGCGCACCCTCCCCTGAATCAGACTACTGAATGGTTCTGTGCACGCACTGACGACCCTGATGGAGGCAATACCACTCACATGAGCAGCTCCATATAAGATGTCACGGCCCATTCCACATGCCGGCGGCAATTTGACGCGGCTATGAGGCAAAATATGCGCACAAGGTACCTAATGGTAACGCATCAAACAGTTCACAGTCCCAATCCTTTATTACACGCATATAGCGTGGAAAGATGAATTACTCACGCTCTAAGTGGGCACGGAATACGAACCGCTTCGCAGCGCAGCCGGCTCCGTAAGACAGACGCCATGAAAATGAGCGGATGTGACATCACGGGTTATAGCGGACGTGACGTCATGGGTGAACGTAGACATTTCGGGCACCTTTCGTCTGCTGTGCCCCGGGCACAGCAGAACCGAGAAATTGAGGTAAATGCATGACATGATTGAGACCCCCCAGCGACATTCCGGTACTAGCCCGATGACAAAGGCACTCCTCATCATAATTTGTCACTAGTACTCAACTACTTGCATTAAGAAGATCATGTCATTAGGTGATAAGACGGAAGAAAATGCTACTTGTCTACTTCTGTTCGATTCTAAGAATAAATATTTTGACGCTACCATTCGGTAGTATGGAGTCGAAAGGTTTCGTTTACGCTCGACTCTGCGCCGCGCGCGCTTTCGAGTTTCAGTTGTTTCGTTATCGCGTCGTGCTGCGCTGGTTCTGCTGGCTCGCGAAACTTGCATTTGTAACAAGCAGCGAGAATGCCACGTCCACGTGACGTCGTTGGGTGCGCGAACGGTCCGCGGAACTTGGCCAAGGGAAGTTGCAGCGGCGAATCCAACGTTACTTACCACTGTGTGCCAACGAGTGAACCTCTGCATTCGAAGTGGTTAAGTGCCGTATTTCTGCCACAGCGCGTTGGCAAAGAGCCGAAAAATCGCATAGTGTGCTCGCTGCACTTTCATTCAAAGGATTACGAGTTCAACGCCGACTTACTGAAGTCGTGTGGAGTGCCTTCAAAAGCAATGCTTTCTCTAGCGCTGTTCCATCGGCCTTGCCTGCATTTTTCGAAGCGCAAGAACAACTGCAGGTCGAAGACCTGGTGAGTGCGGCATTTGATTTTCACGAAGCAAATGCTACAAATGTGCGAATATGTATAGCCATGACATACAGTTGCCGTCGTAGTACGCAACGACGCCGGCAGCGCGAGCCCTCGGCAGCAGGTCACGTTCATCAGGGCTTAAACCACTGAAGTTGAGCCCAGCATCGCCAGCCAATGTGTCGTCAGGGTCGTCCGTTGCAACGAGCGTCAAAGTTGGCGTCATAAAATAAAGAACCAGCTTATCGTCGCGCGCTTTCTCTTCCGCTAGTCACCATAGTTATAGTGCCTAGAATATACTGGCTAGTGTGCGCAGCGCGCACCCCGCACTATGCGAGAGGGTGGCTCCTTCCGTGATGCCTGCCCGCTACTGTCAATAGAGGGCGCTGCTCGTCGGGTGGGTGCCACAGGGCCACAGCGGCCACAGTCGCAGCTCCGCTCGCTGCGCACACTGGTCGCCGTTGGTTTTGGCGCGTGTGTGAGATTTCCGCGTGTTTCTTGAGTGGTTGTTTTGCGGCCTTCCTACTTCTGTGCGTGTCTTGTGGCTGCTGTGTCATCAAGCGCGAAGTTTCGTAAGTTCACGAAACAAATGCTAGTGGTGCAGCACGATGTCAAAGGCAAAGGGGCAGTGCAAGGAAAAGACGTGTTTCGTGCCGCTTTGTCGGAGTGGTTACAAGTCGAACAAAGAGCGTGTCTCGATGTTCACTGCTCCAAACGACCCTGCGAGGCTCGCGGAGTGGGAAAGGAAGATCAAGAGAGGTGACAGAAAGTTGACGCCGTCAGCTGTGGTGTGCGAAAAACACTTCGAAGACACCTACATCGAGCGGTCGTTCAAGGTAACAGTCAACGGCGTTCTTAATGAGATTCCCCGAGACAAACCTCGTCTAAAGCCCGATGCTGTCCCGACTGTTTTTGAGAACTACCCTCCACACCTTGTACCCAAGACGGCACCAAAAAGGAAGGAAAGAAACTTATGCGAGCAGCAACCAGCTCGTAAACGCCATAAGCGGGATACAGAGACTGGACTCGGCAAACCGGGCTCGGAAATCAACGAGGCCTCCTGTTCTCTCGAAGCAGGCTTCCAAGACTGCAACGCCTGCTCCGGTTCCAGTGAAGCGGGCACTGTGAGCGACTCTGCAACACTACAGACATCTAACCACCACGGAGGCCGTCATCCATTTGAGAACATTCTCATTCCGGCTACATGGATGCGGATACCTACAGTGGACGACAGCCTAGCTTATGCTTGCTGCGAAGCACAAGCAAATAATTTTTCAAGTTTGTTCGTGGAAAGAATGGTCAGGTTTGGAAACCCTTCAGCTGACGAAGGCTTGGTCGTGGCCACTGTTTATTTGAGAGGCCGAGAGGAGGGCAAAAAAGCTGTAAGGACACTGAATGAGGCGGAATCTTTGATTGGAAATGTTAATTTCAAATACTTATGTGGTGGCTACGGTATGAAGCCTACCTCAAAAAAGTATGCTTCATACCGGGATATGTATTTTGCCGAGAGGTGCCTCCTCACAACTCCATCCAAAGGGGAATCATGTGTGCACTGCAAATATCAACGCAAGCTTGCACAAAATCAAATGCGCAGAACAAAGAAAAAAAGTGCATGCGATGAAAAGAAAAAGTCTAAGAACATAATTCGCAATTTGGCCAGAACACGAAGGAGGCTTACCATGGCACAAGCACAAATTTCCCAGATGAAAGAACGCAACGAAGCACTAAGTGAACAGGAATTTGAGAGGAGAATCCAAGCACTCCCTCGCAAGCAGCAGCTGGCGGTGAAGAACTGTTTTCTTGCTGCTAGGAGGAAATCAACTAGAGGCATGAAATATGATGACGAGTGGATTGTCGAGTGCCTGCTGATGAGGATGCGAAGCCCACGGCTTTACGAGCACCTGAGACGAGAAGGAATAATGGTTCTGCCTGGACGCCGTTGTTTGCAAAAATACCTTCAGCGTTTTAAGGGTGGTTTTGGCCTCAACGCAAATATATTCACAGCTTTGCGTGAGAAGACTAAAAACATGGACACATTCAGCTGCCATGGAGGCCTCGTCATCGACGAGATCAAGTTGTCAGAAAACCTGAATGTAAAGTCATCGGGTGAGTTGTCTTATACGTTCATGCAGCTAGGATGACATCCAATAAGCTATGTTTTGCATAAGTTTAAAAGCGCCCGTTGTGTTTGTTTTGCAATTCAGGTGAGATCGAAGGCTTTGTCGACCTCGGTGACCACACACCTAACGAAAGCAAGGGAGTTTCGGCCAACCACGGAATGATTGTATTGTTTCAACCGTTCACTGGTAAGTTGCGTTTCCACAATGAACTGTAAAAAGTGATGCTATCAGGAATAGCTTTGCTTCACGCCAAACTCTTCTTTTTCTAGGCAACTGGACACAAATACTTGGTGTCTTTGCTTCAAGAGGAAATGTCAAAGCACATACATTAGCCAAGATAATTTTGGAGAGTATTGTGCTCTCTGAACAAGCTGGCTTGTACGTCGACTCAGTTACCTGTGATGGTGCGAGTTGAAATCGAAGCATGTGGCGACGTTTCGGAATCTAAGGTAAGATTATGACAATGCAATTATAATCCACTGCTGTAAAAAGCATATCGGTGAATAACCTTCAATTGTTTTGTGCCTGTTGAATGTCACATAGTTTTAACATTATGTTGGAGCTACTTTACGATAGCATGTAGAACATAGTCGTTTGTAGTGTTTAGATCTGAACTAATTGGCATTCTGTATTCCTTCCATAGGATCAGCTGGCCATGTCAAGTGCAGCGCTAAGCACCCAGTGGACCCGAACAGGAAACTGTTTTTTGTGTCAGATTTTCCGCATTTAATTAAGAATGTCCGAAATGTATTCGTTTCCAAAGGGTACCTCACGCCCAGTGGCCATGTTCATATCGGGATCATTCAAGCTGCTTTAAATGCGGACCGTGAAAATGTGACTCTTAAGGCAATGCCGAAAATAACAGATGCGCACATAAGACCCAATAATTTTGAAAAGATGAAGGTTGACCTCGCATTTCAACTTTTTGGAGATGAGGTAATTAAGGGGCTTTTTCTACACCGCCGGCATGTGGAGACTTTATACACTCGGGTGCAACCAACAGAAGACTTTGTCAAGCTAATCAATCGTTTGATACGAGTAATGACCTCCAGAGTAACTAACTGTGCACTTAAGCTAGACAGCCCGAACATGGGTTTCTTGGAAGACTTTTTAGGATATCTGGACCAGTGGGAAGAACATGCTAAACCAGCTGGAGGTGGTTTTCTATCTAAAATACAGCCGCTGGGCTAAGAGTGACCATAACGAGCACTCTAGGCTTGCTTTCCTACCTAAGCACCAATGTGGGTTTCAAGTATATATTAACATCCTGTTTGAGCCAAGACAAATTAGAAAACCTCTTTGGGATCATTAGACAGTCGTCGGGATGTAACGATCACCCAACTGTCTCACAGTTCCTGGTGACTGTCAATTTGATGGCGTTTTACAACCTTGCCAAGTCGCCACGAGGAGGCAACTGTTCCCAGGATGTTGTCCAAGCGCTGCTGAAACCAAGCGACACCAATAAGACATCTGTTAAAGATGTTTTAGATTCTATGGACAGCTTGATGGACCGAGGAAGGGTCGATGAGGCCGAGGATGTAATTGACACTCTAGTGGCAGAAAGTGACCATACAGGATACACAGAAAAGAAAAGCAACAGCGCCCTACTTTACTATGTAGCGGGCTATGTGGCGAGAAAAATTATTGCAAAAACAGCTTGCACCAGTTGTGCGGCTCAGCTTTGCATAAGCAATGCTGAAGCAAACGCAAATGCGGATGCATATTTCACTACCCACTTTGACAACGGCGGGCTCATTTATCCAAGTCAAGCTTTATCGAGTGTTGTAAAGCTCATGGAAGATAGCTTTACATCATTCTTGAGCAAGAACAAGTTGCACATGGAAAGCTTACCTGAGTTTGCCAGCGTTTTACATTCCCTAACGTTTCCCACTCTTGGTTGCCCCGAGCATCAAAAGCAAACACTGTCAGCTGTATTAAAGTTCTATGTTCTATTGAGATTTAGATTCTTTGTCAAGGGTCTTAACAAGGAACGAGACGGACAGCGAGAGAGACTAAAACTTCTAAAGCTGCGGCACTGCAATTGAATACATGCTTTTTCGCAGCTTGTGTTCGCCAAAAAGCATTACCCTCCACTCGCACTGGCCCCTTTGATTAAAAATGCTGTATTCGGTCCATTAAACCAAATCTGTGTTTTGTTAGACTTGTGTTTTTTGTGTTTGGATTCCATCAACCGTTGGCGCTCGCATGTGCGTTTATACTGAGCGTTCAAGCTCCGGAAATCTGTACGAAGCAGGCTAAAACGTTACAGTATTCCCAAGTTCCTGAATTGATGTAAAGCAAAGTATTCAACGGGAGCCGAAGCTACGCGCAGCACACTTTCCAACTCAGTAGCGCGGCGCAAAACCGTCTCGCCCCGCTGCGCGCGCTCACCCGACACCCACTCGCACCACAGCGCCGCCATGCGGCCGCCGCCGGCAGGCATCACCTCTGGGCCCACCGCGCCGCTCGCGCTGAGCACACTAGCCAGTATATTCTAGGCACTATACCATAGTTCCGCTGTCGAGCTGCTGTCGGCTCTGTCTTGGCTCTGTTTTTGGCCGCGCGTTTGCGTTTTGCGCAGAAAAGCCGTAGCGCCGTCTGCGGGCGCCGTTTTACTCACTGACGGCGCAACGTTACTATGAGACCATGACGTCACCACTCCTCGATCGAAGGGCGGGTGATTTGAACTGCACTAGAGGTACGCGGACGCTTCAGGACGCATTTTCTCTTAAAGTAAGTCTCTTCTTCATATGAAACAAGCGTTTCGAGGTTTCTGGGATGGTATTTCAACTCTCCACTTTGACTTAATGTTAACCTTTAGTGTCCCTTTAAAGGGCCCCTCACCAGGCCCAATAACAAATTTTGGTTATACGCTGGAAGTTGTTACGTATCCTCTAGGCAGCGTTCTGCCACGAAAAAAATTTTTCAGGTCGGCTCATTTATATATACATATATATATATATATATATATATATATATATATATATATATATATATATATATATATATATATATATATAAATTATATAATGAGCCGAGCATTTTGCATCACTAAAGAGCAATGTTCGACCAAAAGATGCCCACGGTGCTATCAGCAAGCGTGCCACCGCTAGGCAACAATTAAGTTTTGAAGTAGGCAGATCTATATTGCTTACATAAACACTACAGGTTTTTTTGGAAAAAGCCCTTCTGAACTATTCACAGACAGGCGCTGCGATCTACCCTATTATTGCACCCAGCTAATGTGAGGCCTTCCAGGCCAAGTTCCTTTAAGGTCTTGAAATAGAACAATGAAATTGTCTCACTTCAACAATGGTAACTACACAACAGCCACCATGATATCGGGCCGCTGTTACCCCTGCGGCCAGTAGGCTTGGTGTGGGGGAAGGGCTGAATCGGCGCTCTTGTCGGAAGTTCAAACACCGTGTTCGCAAGACGGGCCGGTCAGCCACGCTTATACCTAGTGCCGAGAGAGACAGAGGCATTGGGGTTAAGGAACTAAAGAGCGTTAGTTTCGCATAGTACCAAGAGGCCAATGACTGCTCTTACTAGTTTACCGAGGGATTTGGGATAATCTAACACCAGCCTAGCAGAACATTGACCGAAAGAAGACCAGATCCGCTTAATTCTACAGCAGCAGCACTAGTTAGTGGTAAGTGAGTCACCGGGTCTTTATGTAAGTCGTTGTGGTCAAGTAGCGCTGCTACCCCGCTGGTGTGGCCATTCCTGGTGTTACTTTTTCATACTCATGCGGTTTCTTTGCCCCCTAATTTGTACGTACTCAATTTTTGTACGTACGTACGTACAAAAACGTACTCAATTTTGTACGTACTCAGGGGGCTCGACCACACATGACAGCAGAAGAGGCAGGGACCGACAGGGACAGCTATATATATATATATATATATATATATATATATATATATATATATATATATGGTGATTATGAAAGGAGGAAAGAGACGTTTAATTTCTGCAGCCCATCAGGAAGCATGGCGCAGCGTCATAGGGGAGCGGAGGAGTAGGAGGTAAAGAGGCAAGAGGTGAGAGATGGTTCAGGGGGCTCGACTGCACATGACAGTAGAAGAGGCAGGGACCGGCAGGGACAGCTGTGCTCAATGGTATGCTACTATCCCACTTGCCTCCATGAATTCTACAAGGCTGTGTAGTGCCGGGAGATGGTAGCGGGGTGGGAACAGCAGGTCAGAGAGTGAGCCAGCAGGAAGGCCCTGCAGTCTATAGGCTCAATTGACCCTCGAACGTTCCTGTGCTAGGGCTGGGCATGCGCATAGGAGGTGTTCGAGGGTCTCGGTATCGCCGCATCGTTGGCAGGAAGGGAAGGCCCGTCGGCCTTTGGCGTGAAGTCTAGCTGCTGTCCATATGCAGCCAGTCCGGAGTCGCAGCAGGGTGGCCCTATCTCGCCTGGTGAGGCCAGACTCAGGGAGCAGCTTGGGTCCCTTTCCTTTAGCCACCCTCGGGTCTGAGTGAATTGCCAGTAGCAGCTGCTTCAGTCGTGGCCTCGAATATTCTGAGGCCGCCATTGCTCGAGTGAGTGTGACTCCTGAGTGGTGGGCAGCTTTGGCGAAGGTGTCCGCCTCCTCGTTACCAGCTATGCCCACATGGGAGGGTAGCCAGCGAAAGGAGACGGACACTCCGGAGGAGGCGAGAGCCGAGAACTTCGCGGCCAGGAGGGTCCCCGTCATTCCAGCTCGATGGCAATTGCAGAGCGACTGTAGCGCTGGCTTGCTGTCGCATAGCACAGCGACCAGCTGTGCAGGTGGGTCTTCAGCCAGGATATCTGCGGCCAGGTGAAGCCCCGCCAGTTCCGCCGCGGTCGAACTCGCAGGGAATGGGAGACGGCATTGCCTGCTGATGGCTTTGTCAGGGATGACGCACGCCGCTGCTGCTGACCCATCCTGCATCATGGATCCGTCGGTGAACACCTGCACCCGGCCCTCCAGTTGTTCCTGGAGTTTGCAGGATGCTGCCTGCTGCAGAGCGGCCACAGGTGTCCGATGTTTTGTAGCCCCACCGAGGGAGAGGTGGACCTCTGGTGGCCCGTGGCGGTGAGGCAATCGCCACTGGTGGGTGTGTGACGATCTGCTCATAGAGAAGGCATAGCCCTCCCATCCGTGAAGATGGTAGGCTGCGAAGCCGTTCTAGGAGGGCCCTGCCGTCAGGTGTCCGGTGCAGCCGGTCCACATGTCCCAGCGCTCGCTGGAGCATTCGTAGAGAGAGAGGGCACTCGTTGGCCTCGGCGAGTTAGGGAGTGTAGCTGCCACTGGGGAATACTTGGGGAGCCCCACGATGGCCCTCGCGGCACCCCTGTGCAGTCCATCCAGTTGGCGTTTCCTGGCTGGAGACTGCTTCACCGGTGGGAGGGCGTACTAATTAATAGCCGAGATATAAATATTTCAGTGTCGCGAACCCATGATTTCAGGGTGCGATCGAGCTTCACCGCAAATATAGACGCTCTCTCCAATTTCCCCGTCCAGCCTCCGCAAGCGAAATTTCTTCCTGCGTTCTCTCATATCCGGAGATCGAGGATCGCGTGATGGATACGTCATGGGCCCTGCCTTTATTATTATTTTTTTTTCTCTTAGCATTTTTCTGGCGCGTCGGACTTGCGCTGACGGCGTCGCGTGTGAGCTGTTGCGATTGCCCCGTTTCGCGCATCACACAATTTTGCGTGCTGTGCACGAGGACACCCGACTATCGGTATAAGCCTGTGCTACACGAATACTGAGGCAGACAGACGGAGATCACACATTGTAGTAAGTGTGGGGGTTTGCTCGATTTATAGCACATGCTTTGGCGCTGCTTGGCGGTGGCTCTCGAAGTGAACAGTGGTGGCAGCGGATGCTGCACTGTGAAGTGCTGGCGGACAAACTCAGGGCTGTCCAGGACTGTGACGGCAGAGGTGCTCGGCCTCTCTGTCCGGATTTTGGAGCGGCAAGCATCAGTCCCAGACTGATCCCTCGGGATCTAAATAAAGTTCTACATATCACACCATACAAGCGGATCCCAGAGCGTGATCCCGCACTGGAACACGGTAGAAAATGACATAGTTTCGGTGTTTGCGCGCACGACTACATGACGTGGGAACAAGCAGACGAAACGGAAATGTATCGCTCCTGCGGTGCGAAGTAAAAACACTCAGACATTCGGTTTGTGTCTTATTATTTCTCTAAGCTTTAATTCGTCTATTCTAGCAACATATTACACGAATAAGAGATGTTGCCTTGAATAATTCTCGAAGTCACACGTCAAAAGCGCAGCATGTGTACGTCATCCGGCTTGGAGCGCGGCGGCCTCGAAGAGAAGGGACAACAGAGTTCGGTTTGAAATTTTAGATCTTTCCGCGGCGCGTAGCGATGTAATACTTTGCAGACACGATCGTTATCGCGCATTGTATGCTCTTCGCTTGTCAGCTCAAAACGGCCAGACTTGGTGAGGGGCCCTTTAAATAGCTATGTATGTATGTATGTATGTATGTATGTATGTATGTATGTATGTATGTATGTATGTATGTATGTATGTATGTATGTATGTATGTATGTATATATGTATGTATGTATGTATGTATGTATGTATGTGTGTGTGCGTGTGCGTGCGTGTGTGTGTGTGTGCGTGTGCGTGTGTGTGTGCGCGTGTGTGCGTGTGTGTGCGTGTGTGTGTGCGTGCGCGCACGCGCACGGTGGTGCATCTAGCAAGAGCTAGATGCACCACCAAGCTCTTGCTTGGTGGCGCATCTAGCTCGCCGGCTATGGCAGCGCCCCCCTGAGGGCGAGTGGACTCGCTTACGACCGTAACCGAAACTGCGATACAACACTTGCCCTTCCTCAATTGCCAATATTAGCGTAAAAATAAATTATTTACAGATCTATTATTCTCCATTATTGTCACTACTACTACTATACCATTCCCCCTCTTCTCGCTCTACCTCCAGCTTCACACTCGTTGTGGGCATCTGCCAATGTTTGGAATCGTCATAGTTATCATCAGACGGTGATTCGATTCCGAGGACTGCGATACATTGAGACCAATTCACGACTCAATGAGTGACGAGGCGGACACTTCAGGCGGCCAGGTGCTGCGCGGAATGGCGACGGCAAGATTCCATCTAGACTCCGCCGCGGCGCGTAGGTGCCGAAATGACATCCAAAAGCTATTAGAAGTGGCCTGCAGATAAACTTGCAGTGACCAACAGGCCGCTGAGCAGGCCGAAGAAAAGACTGAAGGGGAGCATGCGTCAGGCTGGGCCATCGGCGCCCTGCAGCTGCAAGGAGCGAGCCTACCTGTGCGTGCACATCACGTTGGTACGCACAGAAACTCGCTCAAGCACAGGCGAAGCTGAAACACAAACTGAGCCCTGTTGCGGAACAAGGAGATGTGATCCAAGCAGCTGACATATCTCGCTTTGAACGCGAAGTTCAATCTTTCGGGCTTGGAGCTCGACCAAAAGAAAGCACGGCTCAGAGCATCGATAAGGCAAGCACGAGCGGACGACGAACCAAGAAGCGAAGCCATTCTGGCAGAGATAGACGAGATGAACGCCAGCGGCTCTCGCTCGAGGCGCGCACGCTCCGACGGGGAACATACATTGGGAGGCGCTCCACGAGCAACCGGAGCAACCACGAGCAATCTCTGCTGATACACTCTGTACATCACTTTCGGCCGCACACACGTCGCACGGATGCCAAGATTCTGCCGCTTCGCTTCTCCAAACACATGGGGCCTCGCAAGCGCGTGCTGACGAGAAGACAAAGCAAAACGAAGAACTGCACCAGAGTCTCCTCCCGCTAACACATGACGTCATCGACGAGCTAGCTGTGTACAATAAAACATTAAATTGAGCCGCGCTGGGCGGACGTTGCAGCGAAACTCGACAAAGACATCAAAAGAAAGTTCCGCTGGTTCGTGGACGCGTGCCGGAACTGCCTGCAAGATGAAAGCCAGCGTTCCGCACGCGATCAGTTGCCTAAGGAGATGGTGGAAGCGTGGGACAGTCTCATTGCTGAAATGAAAGAAGAATTTCTTTCCATGTGGCTGAAATATGCCGGGTGGAAATCGCTATTTCTCGAAAACGCGACTCGCGAACTCTTCAACCGGGTAATGGAAGAAGAAAACGCTGGCGGTGACGCTGGCTGAACTGCGCAAGATGATACAGAAAGCAAAAGCTCAGTGTGACAGCAAAACGCGCTCATCTGCGGCAGCATTCTGGAGGCAACTCACCTTCCAGCGAGTCTTGAATTTGGACGCTATCCATAAAGCTGCGCAACGCGGCTGGAACTCGTAAATGTAAAACTACAGCTGAGCGATATCGCTATCTCATGTTTTCAACAAGTCTCTCTATATATGTGACCCATTCATTAAATGAATTCTGGAGCGATGGTGACTACGTGTTCGTTCCTTTGCATTAGATCCTGCTGAATACATAAAAGTAACAGTTCACTGCACGCTCACTTTTGTTAGCGCGAAAGCGCAGCTATGGTATGCCCTGTGGGCATACACTAAACTCGTTACAATGCGTGGTATGCGCTCTCTTTGCTCTGTTTGTTGACTCTCGAGGGGATTCAATCCTCCTACTCCGTCCCGCAACTTGTACACAACAATCTGTCTTCCACAACTCGAATACGCGTCGGTCGTCTCGAATGACATTTTTAGATCCAACAGTGACATCATAGTACGGGCCCAGAAAAACCACCGCTTTGCTAACAGGGACATTGGACCGTGTTCTAGCACTGTTGGATTATTGTCATTGCCCTTATTTCGCTGTTGACGTAATCACGCTGATCTTCTGTTTCTTTTCAAACTCCTACACAGTATCCTCCCCTGCCCCAATCTCCTCACTTGTATCACGTTTCATATTCCGCGCAAGATCACCAGAGAACATAGACATTTCCATGTTCTTACCTGTCATCACCAACACTCAACCGTCCAGTGTATACTGAGTCTACATAGAGCTTATTTTCATGATCTCGACATTTTTGATAACTCGTTGTCATTGTTCTTTTCCGTGCTTGTCGTTGTTGTGTCATAGTTTCACAAGTTGTTCAACTGCCCTTCTCTTCAGTTTTAGTTCGTATTATTCCATTTGCGCTTTGTTGCATTCACACTCACTTCTTTGCGAACTTGATTTTTTTTTAATATTCCCCGTAATTTTTGTTGTTTGTTAATGTGTGCGCGCGCTAGCCCTCAAACCTTAGGGCTGTTCCTGAGTACGGTAGTTGATTGATTGTGTATATATAGGGCATTTATTTGTACTAGTAGTACTAGTACTAGTAAACTAGTAGTGTACTAGTACTAGTACACATAAATACCCAAGAAAGTGGATGGGGAAACGGCGCCGCGGTAGCTCAATTGGTAGAGCATCGCACGCGAAATGTGAAAGTTGTGGGTTTGGTTTCCACCTGCGGCAAGTTGTTTTTTCATCCACTTTAATTTCCAATAATTTATCGTTTCTTTATTTCATTTATTAAGCACAAGTAATGTCCCCTATGTTGTCCTTAGTGTCAGTGTTTGTTGGCTTCTCATGATGACTAATAAAAATCAGGCCCCTCGGTTACCCCCTTTCTTCTCGTTATATATATATATATATATATATATATATATATATATATATATATATATATATATATATATATATATATATATATATATATATATATATATAATACACCATACACTGCGCATCGTAAATCATTATCATTGCGCATTATGAATGATTATCAAGGACACGCATTTTGGAATACAAAAAACGAAATGCAGATGTGTTCAGGATACAATATATACAAACATGACTCTCAGGTAACTACCAGCGGTTACCATGATTATGTGTAGTGAAGACAAGATGCAGATACAGATACAAATGCAGGAACACATGCAGATACAAAGGCGTGATGCTTAGCACATGGCATCTCTAACGGAAACCTCGAATTATCTAAAAATTGAGGTGTTAAGCGTACAACATCAAGCCATGGCCACACACGTCAAAAAGACGAGATGTAAAAAAAAGCGTTGAAATCATACATGTGCACTGTGTGGGAAATGTATATTTGTGCTCAATCTAAAGTTAGGCAGGTTAGTTTACCTTTGTTTTCATTTATTCCGGACGCGACAGTGTTAAATTTGAGTCAGGTAAGATTCACGAAGCTCGCGGTCATGGCTGGTGCGGAATCCAGATTCGAGTACAGTTACTTTGAGGTTCTTAATTGAGTGGGCCGACATGTTAACATGTATCGACAGTGGTAGATTTGGTAGGGATTTGGCATGCGACCTGTAGTTGTTAAATCGGATCCTGAAAGGTGTTTCAGTCTGGCCTATGTATTGCATGTGGCAAGTGCCCCACTCGAGCAAGTACACTACGTTATATGAATCACAGTTGAAACTGCCTTTAATTGTGAACATAAATTGGCTGGCTGTGCTGGTTCCAGTCAATGTAGGTGTTATATGAGCGCATACTTTGCACTGTGGTTTATTGCAGCGGCTGCAACCGGTCGAGTTAGAAGTGGCGATTTTTGAAGACGTTAGTATGTCACCTATGCTCTTCCAACGTCTATACGCGACACGAGGTGGCTCAGGAAAAACGGCTTTTAACCTGGCGTTTTGGGTGAGAATGTTGTAGTGTTTGCGGAGTATGCCTGAGACCTCAGGCTTAGATGCGGAATGTGTCAGTATCAAATTAGCCGACTGGGAGCCACTGGGCTTGTTTCTGCCTTTAAAAAAATCCATCCGGTCATGCCCTGCCGCTCGGTGTATCGCATCATCGATCATCTTTTCTGGATATTTACGGTTAAGGAGTTTCTTTTTGATCTCCTGGCAACAAGAATTGAAATCGTCTTATTCGGAACATATCAGCTTAAAGCGCTTTGCCTGGCTATAAGGAATCGCAGTCTTGCAATGACGCACGTGGCTGCTTTCAAAATGAAGAAATTGATGATTATCAGTTCGCTTTTTGTAGAGTTTTGTGATTAGGCGTCCGTCAGCAATAGTAATCGTCACGTCAAGAAAGTCTATAGATGACGGTGAGTAATGATGTGTGAATTTGATAGCGGGGTGTGCCTGGTTGAATGCCGCAATGAAGTATAAGAGTTCTGTTTCGCTATGCGTCCCAATACAAAATATATCGTCGATGTAGCGTTTAAAGTAGTTAGGTTTTAGTCGTACACTGTTAAGGAACGCGTCTTCGAACACTCCCCTGAAGACGTTTGCATAGTTAGGGACTATTTTCGTTCCCATCGATGTTCCATTGATTTTTACATAATGAGAATGATTAAATTCGAAGTTGTTAAACTCGAGAACTAACTTCAGCAGAGCCTCGAGGGTTGAGCTGTCAATCGGGCTATTAGACTGGAGGTGTGCACAGGATTTCAAGACAGCCTGAATGCCATCCCTATGGGGAATATTCGTGTAGGGGGAAGTGACATCCATCGTCACAAGCCTTCAGGAACGGTTAAACCTATTATGTCGTGAAGAAAAGCATTAGTATCCCTAACGAAAGAAGAAAATGTGGCTGGAATAGATTTGATTAAACTGTCCACGTAACGAGAGATGTTTTCTGTGACTGTTCTGATGCCGGATACAATAGGACGGCCTGGATTACCGGGTTTATGTATCTTGGGCAAAAAAAAACCAGGTAAAAGGTCACCAGGTCACCAGGTAAAAGCGTGAAGCTATTGGACTAAGTGGGTCAAAGGAGCGTGCTGTTTTATCGTCGATGTCGTGCTGCTTCACCAATGCTTTTATGGTGTCCTTAATGATGGAAAGGAATTCGTCGGTAGGATCACAGGGAAGTGCTTTATAAAATGTACCGTCAGATAACTGTCTTTCGACTTCTTTTTTGTAATTCTGTTTAGTCATTATCACGACCGAGCCGCCCTTGTCCGCCGGTTTAATAACAATATCATCGCGTGTGCTGAGGCTACTAAGAGCATCGGATTCGCTGGGGGCGCGTGTCTTGTAGGTGTCGAGCACGTGGTGAGAAACAGCTCTGATATATAGGTCTAGGCATTTGTCCCGTTGCGAAGCAGGCATCCAGTGTGTCGCAGACGGTATAGCTGGGCGGTCCTGTTTGCTGCTAGCGCGGCCATGAAAATATTCTTTGAGTCTTAAGTTTCGGGAGAAGTTTTCAATGTCTTTCATTAACTGGAATTCGTCGAACCCCCCGGTGGCTGGACAGAAATTGAGGCCTTTTGAAAGAACCCTTTCTTTCGTAGACAGAAGCGCAACATGGGAAAGGTTAACTTTGGTAGTATCCGGGTTGGTTGTCTCCGGCAATGTTTTAGCAACTGGGATTACATAAGTTGCCGAACAGCTTTGTCTAGTAGAGTCGGTTATCACCTGAACATTGTCCCGTAACAGTTTCCGACTTTTCATTTTGCTTAACGCATTCACCTTTCTTCGTAAACATTCAGCAAATGCACTTCATGCGGGGCAAGTTGGTCAACCAAGGTATTTTCTATATATAAAAGTGAGTTTTCCGATGACTCATAGTGATTTAAAATAATACAGACTAGCTGGAGTGAAGCATTAGCCAGTACCTCTTGCCACTTATGCTTGTTTACGATCGATAGTTCAGAGGTAGCTGGGTTTACATGAATTCGTTTATTCATTTATTCGTCCGGAATAAATGAAAACAAAGGTAAACTAACCTGCCTAACTTTAGATTGAGCACAAATATACATTTTCCACACAGTGTATATGTATGATTTCAACGCTTTTTTTTTACATCTCGCCTTTTTGACGTGTGTGGCTGTGGCTTGATGTTGTACGCTTAACACCTCAATTTTTAGATAATTCGAGGTGGCAGGTAGAAATGCCATGTGCTAAGCATCACGCCTTTGTATCTGCATGTGTTCCTGCATTTATATTTGTATCTGCATTTTGTTTTCACTACACATAATCATGGTAACCGCTGGTACTTACCTGAGAGTCATGTTTGTATATATTGTATCCTGAACACATCTGCATTTCGTTTTTTGTATTCCAAAATGCGTGTGGTTGATAATCATTCATAATGCGCAATGATAATGATTTACGATGCGCAGTGTTAGTGCAGATAGTGCGCCCTCTGTTCTTGATAAAGTGCCTAAAGCTGCGTGTGTGTTGTTCATCCATTACTGTACTCTGCCTAAAGCTGGTCCACCAGCCGAAAACGTTCAGTAAATAAGTCTTCCTAAAAGTTCGTCGTCTCTTTTCTGCGTACGTTACGTCGGGTCCTGCGTGCTGAACTTTGAAAGAACCCACTATATATATATATATATATATATATATATATATATATATATATATATATATATATATATATATATATATATATATAATTATAAACGTTCCCAGAAGTAGGGGCGTATTGTCGGACGATCGCTTTTCACGATATCGTTTTCAGTGCGCGCTTATTGGCTGCTTATGAAAAACCGGATGAGCTGATTGGCTGCTTGAGCACTGCGTAACGCGAAGGCGATAGTACCGCCGAAAGTGATCGTCCAAGAATACGTCTGCAGGAGTGACACAACGCGTGCCACTCGTAGAGGAAACCAACCAAGAATAGTGAGCGAGAAATCATCAGATACAATTTTAAAAAAACGAGGAGGAGGACAACAAAATAATATGTTCATGTGCGTCACATACTAATCAGGCGGCGCTTAACGTACGGCAAATGGTTAACAAATTAGCAAGAAAGAGAGCACAATCTTATGTTATATACGGGAGCCAGCTTGGGCCATTGGGTATCTGCAACTGGGAAGGTGAATATTCTTGGCCAATCTTCTAGAATGGGTATGTGCCTAAAGGTAGCTGCTCGGATAGAGAAGAAGAAGAACAAGAGCTAACGTGTGAAGAAGACAGCACAAGAAAATTGAAGCAGCCAGCTACAGAGAAGGTGAAAAAGACGGCATCAAGAACGGCCGAGTGTGGATAAAGAAGAGTGAACAGAATGGGACCAGAGCGTATATTGAGCGTGGTGCGTTGAAGAACAAAGAAGTTAAAATTACGTCGGTAAAAGAAAAGAAATTGGCTGCACAAAAGTGATATATTTGACACTACGGTGTGTCGCTGCATTGTTTTAATGCTAATCGCATTGACGCCGACATTCAACGTGAGATGAGCTCTGCCACCATTTTTTCCTCACTAGACATTTTACTGACCTCTAAGACCGGAAAATGATTCTAAAAATTGCTTTACATCCCACACTATGCGAGCATAAAATTTCAGTATCGCAATATTCATCAAAACATTCGGCCGTCATCAGAGAACGTTCAATTCCCGGCCAAACTACCAAGCATTTTTATTTACTTGTAGTTTACCATGCCATGAAATTCATTGCCTCAAAACGTAGCAATACAATATTCGTCATTGCTGCGCGAATCTTAAGACAGCGCCCTTTTCTTTTCGTACGGAATATATACAGTTAAAGCTACCTGATCACCCCTTACTACAGCAGTTCTTTTCCCGCACTTAAATCGCCAAAGTCAGACCCACTTATATCATCTGCAAACACAACCGACTGCCGCATTTTTACTGCCACTTTTATTGCTCTTTGCGTTAGTTATAGCACCTCTCACAACATCAAGTGTCAAGAGTGGTTAAGATACTGAACGCAGATCCAATCTACAAAGAAGAGAACGTCTTGCAGCGAGCATGGCCGTTACGGCGCGTGGCGCGGGCACGTTGCACGCGTAGCAGGGAGCACGAGCAGACGAAGCAACAGCAGCAGCCAGCGATTCGGAGACGGGATGGCCAGTAGCACCAAGGCCCTCCTCGGAGACCGTGCCGTAAAGGACGCCCCGGGCGTCGGCGCGTCGGGCGGACCGGCGATCGGCCACCGGCCGGACGCCACCGCCGCCGCGTACGGACGGCTCATGAGCGAGCTCAAGGATAAGTTGCTGGTCGTCACCCGGAAGACTCCGGAACCAGAGGAGACCGGCCAGAACGCGAGAGACAGCAGCTCCCGGCCGCAAAGCTCCGGCGAGGACCACCCGGCCAGGACGCGACCGCGGGCAGCCGGCGAAACTAAGAAGCACCTGCCGACTACTCCCATGCCCCCGAGCAGCTGTCAGCAGCACGCAGACGTGCAAGTTCGCGTCACGCTGTGCTGTCCTAACTCTCCGCTTGACACCACTGTCGAAGCTGCGCAGACAGAGAAGGTGACGAAGCATTGGAAGTACACAGATTGTTTACGGCAGTGGGGCATAGTCTCCCGCATGGTGCAACGCTTCAACGAAAAAGCCAGCCTCCAAGAAAGTTCTGTCCGACCTGCAGTTAACGTCGCGAAGAGCGCACAGTCGAGCATTCGTGGCAAGACCCCGCCTGCAGGTGATGCAGAGAGCCCTGAGGTGGTTTCAGAAGGCGAAAGCGAACTGAGGGAAGAAGAAAAGTGCAGCCGGAATTTGAGCGACCACCCTAGCTGCCATGGCAAAGAACAAAGCAGCCCCGTTCTATCGTCTGAGGAGCGCCGGAAAAAGGTGTGCCAAGTTCTGGCCCAGGCAGAGAATATACTGAGCGAAACGTTGAGCGACATTTCTACGTGTTTAGCAGAAGGGAGCTTTGCGACTGGGCTATCCCCTGCACCGCCCATGTCACAGGCATTGGATGTCTCCAGTGTGCTCTTAAGCTTGACCTTGGTGTTCGAGAAGGACGCGTTGGAGCTGGAGACTGACGGAGAGGCTCTAGAAGAAGACTATGGGAACCGTCTGGACCCAAGCATAACCTCCAGGCGCTACATCGTCAGGGACGAGCTCGATGACATCAACGACCACATCCAGTCGCGGTGGGCGGAGGTCTATGCGCAACTTCAAACAAACCTTAACAAAAGGCTGAGTCAGATGCTGACCGATTGCCAGCGCTACAAACAGGACGAGGGCGAAGTTTCCCAAGGCGAACGGCTTCTGAATAATACACCTGAGGCATGGCGCCAGCTGGTCACCGATATCAGAGCCGATTTCCATACAGCATGCGTGGCCTTTCACCTGTGGAGAACGCACTACCTGGATAACGTTCATCAGACGTCGTGCGCGGCGGTGCATCGGAGCCAGCGTCTCTGGGTCCTGGGTGCGGTCCTGAGCGGAGAGATCATGATCAGCATGGCACTCTTCGAGAGGCGCACCCGTGCGCGGGTTGCAGCGCTATGGAAGAAGCTCGTCGAGCGGCGAGAACTTGATCCATACGCCTAGCCACCGCCGAATAACGTGCTACGCTACGACTCGCTTAAGTTTCAACTGGCTGCTCCATCCGAACAAATCGCTTATCGTAACGTGCTGCATGTACATGTGTTATAGGTCTGCTACTCCATTATGCTACAGCGTTTACCCCAAGTCCGTGTCATAAAGCGGTTAGTAGCGTGACCCATTTTGTAATTAACGCGTTAACATGAAGGCATCGGCCTTTATGGATTCGCCAAAAATGAAATGGTTCCTGAAGGCAAAGGCACATAACG
Source organism: Dermacentor albipictus (assembly GCF_038994185.2). Classification (NCBI taxonomy): domain Eukaryota; kingdom Metazoa; phylum Arthropoda; class Arachnida; order Ixodida; family Ixodidae; genus Dermacentor; species Dermacentor albipictus. The sequence goes on from NW_027225567.1 coordinate 14,246,657, forward strand.
GACACTGAACTGTCGCGCACATGAACGTTAAACCGCAGGTCAAGAGATTAACAAAAGAGTTTACAGTCCTTACGCTAACAGCTTCTTAACGTCTCAACAGGGCGCACATGTCGGCTGACGAGGAATTTTGTGCTACATCGCCAACTGTGTCTTAACGCCTAGTATATTCAGTTTAAGATGACAAAAAAAAACTACAACGCTACACGAAGGCTACAACGCCTTTTGTGAACCGCAGTCCTGTCTTCATCCTTCATTGCTGGTAAAAGATCAGTACTGCGGCTAACAGTATTGATCTATCGTTACACTGCTTAAACAAAAGGATTCTAAATTTGTTCTGCGCAGGCTGTGCAAAGAGCTTGCTATACATATATAGTGACTGTGGTGCAGTTACAAGGCCTGTTAAAGCAACCGAAGTTTCTTTTTTTTGCTTTTATTCTAAGACTCCGGTCATTAGCCTATACATTAGTCGTACCAACCTATTCCGTTAAAATATTAAGTTAATATCGCTGCATTATTGCCAGACTCAACTACTTCTGAGTACAAGTAGTATAGGGAGCGAAGTGAGGTCCGATAGCCAAAGGGCATGTCGTGGGATCACGCCAGCAAACGGAGGCACCGATTTATTCGCGACAGCGCGAAGATTGAGGTGCCTGAACATGACGCAGAAAAGCGTCCAAGTGAAGCTGAAGAGCCGACAACACGGCGGTGCCATTAAATGCCTCGCCCACCACCCTACCCCCCCCCCCCCCCCCGCAACCGTAGACAGTAGCGGAGGAAAAAAAAGCAAAAAACAACTCGCCACTCCGCCCCGCGACAGTGCATGTCTAGCGAAGCTGTTGAAAACCACCACTACAACTGCTGAGAAGGGTATGTAATGCCTTATGGCTGTAGAATAATGGTAGGAATGGGAGCAATAGCAATTTTGACAGCCCGCCGCCACCCATAGCGGTGCTGTAACAACATCGAAATCAGTTGCTAGGCTGGTTATGTTATATACTCCCCCCCCGAAAGGCTAGGGACATCACATCACACATCGCAAGCTGGGGTCACCGCGGCAGAATGCGCAACAGTAGTCTTTAACGGAGAACGAATGCGGAGAGCGCAACGTGCTTCGCATTGCTACCACGAGAGCCTTCTCATCAATTATGCAGTTCGAATGCTTGTGTTGAGTTTAGGTATTTATTGAGCTTTTCTGTATGCTGTATGCGTGGTTCCAACGAATGTCTGCACTGTTCACTTCGCTGAGTGTTTGCAACCTCTGCCTCTGCCTATGGCAACCTCTGCCATAGCCCCCTATAGCGGGTTATGGGCCATTGCATTTTTAAAGCGAAAGTGTTACTACGCCAGCAAGCGAGCCATTTCAGCTCGTCGCGCCGTATGCCGTATGCAGGCAGCCGTATGCCATATGCCGAGGCCGACGAACGACCTTCGCCGCCATTGCCTAGCAACGCCGCAGCCTCGCTCCAACAGATGGCGCCACCGTCGCCGAGCGCTCCACCAGGTGTGCTCCGCTGGGCCAGAGGGAGAGGAGGTGTCGCCTCGTGGGGATATATATATATATATATATATATATATATATATATATATATATATATATATATATATATATATGCGCTTCGCCTCAGTGTTTAGTCGTTATGGAGAGCGCGAAATAGACGCAGCAGCGACAGAAGGAAGCGAGGAAGAGACAACGCGCTCAAAAGACGTCAGAAGAACGCGCCGCACGACTCGAGAAGCGTCGTAAAAGCCTAGTCGTTACCTGAACAGTGTGTCTTGTCGTGTCTATACAATAGAGCTAAACCAAACGTTTAACCACAAGCCAACACCATAAGCGTAGCCATGCAGCTCCTGCTTTCGCAATTCAACTAGGGTTGACCAGAACTAAACCGCAGGCAACTTTTTTGCTTGCTTATTTGTGTGTGTGCCTCCATGTGTGCGTGTTTTTTTTCCTTTTTTTATCGTTTTCCTCTCTGTCATCTTTCTAACCCCTATCCCCCATCCCCAGTGTAGGGTAGCAAACCGGAGACTCATATCTGGTTAACCTCTCTGCCTTTCCCCTTCATTCTCTCTCTCTCTCTCTCTCTTTGCTTGCTTACGGGCGTATGAGCCACTGATGATGATAGTTTTCTGTCGACAGACGCGAAAGAATCCCGGGATCTTAGCCATATACAGCGTCGTTGTAAAAGTCACAGGCCTGTGCGGCACACCCATCAAAGTCCCAGCGAAAGCTGGAGGAACGGCTCCATAGGAGCTCCATTTCCGGCAGCACGCACAGAGGCTCTTCGCGGCGAATACTTTGCGTCGTTTTCACGAGAACGACCTGAACTGTCCGCGCGGCGTCGACGGCGAGCTACGGCTTCTGTTTATTTCTGCACAGCGGTCTGCTGAGCCCGTCGTTGCCTGGTTGTAGGCGCGCGCGTAGCTCCACGATTCGCTTCAGCAGTGGTTCGTACCTTGCGAGGAGGCGCCATAACGTGCAACGAAGAGTAAACACAGGTATCCAGACTACGTGGCGCACCTGTCACATCCCTTGGCATGATACGTTGCTGTTGTTGTGGATGATAATGATAATGATGGTTTACTGGCATCCCTTTCTAGATGGGGCGGTGACAATTAGTCACCAAGATGGGGGCTTGAGTTGACTATGTCCAGCTACATGCAACATGCAACTACTACATGCAGCCGCTTAATCACGGGTGACCTGGTGGAATACAACGCAACTACAATGCAAAGTTTGTACGTATCGACGCCACGAGGCGCGCCTGTCACAGGGCGTCACAAGTAGTACGATTCGATGCTGATAATGCTTCTGCTGCTAATGATAATGATCTATTGGCATCCCCTTTGAAACGGGACGGTGACAGTCACGTAGCCTGCTTGATCTAATCAAGTTTGCCATACATGTTTTTCATTCGAGCATTTTTATACATCTTAATCTTCTTTTTCCTTCTCAAGTCAATCCAACCATTTCTTGGTGAATCCCCCATAGTGGGTAGGAGCCTGGCGATAGCTGCGACGGACACCGGTTGCGGCGGCGGGGGGTGGGGGGAGAGAAACAACTTTATTGAGCCGAGCTCGACATCTTCTTAGACGCCGTCGATGGAAGTGGTTTCCTCTTCACGGGACCCATATGCTTCCCTAGCCGCCTGGCCCCTGGAGATCAGGACGAGCTGGTCTTCCAGGGCGGTGCTGGTTAGCAAGGTCTCCCATCGCTCGGTAAGGGTGGATGAGGCATGGGGTAGGGTAGCGGGGCAGTTAAGAGGTGTGGGGATCGCCTTGATGAAATTGCATACTCCAATGACGTGTTGGAGCGTGCCTAAATGAGTTTTGCAGAAGTTACAATCCTTCTCGTACCTTTCCGGGTACATCTTGTTTTGAAGGTAAGGGTGCGTGAAGGATCCTGCCTGTATTTGCCTGTAGATCGCTTGCTGTTCTCTGCTAAGCGATTTGTGAGGATCGGGGTAACGGTGCCTCTCCGTCTTATAATGGTTCGTAATGTCTCTGTAACTAAATATGGACTGTGGCTCACTTTCCTCAACCCGGTGTTCCATCTCTCGGGCGAACTGGTGGGCAAGTTCGTTGCCCTCCAGCCCAGAGTGAGCCGGTGTCCATATTAACTCAACTTTCCTTTCAGGTACGTCGCGTTTACTTTGGAGAATATCTAGTGCCGCAAGAGACACCCACCCCTTCCTGTAGTTGTTATACGCCTTTTGCGAGTCGGTGACAATTCTTCCCACCTTGGGCTGCGCGAGTGCTAGCGCTATAGCGGCCTCTTCTGCCACCTCTGGGAAAGACGTCTTGATGGAGGCGCAGGTTACGAGCACATCCCGCGTCGTAACTGCCAGCGTTGCTTTCGATGAAAACTTGGGTAACGAAGCGTCTGTGAAGAGAGTGACCCCCTCTTCCTCTTCTACTATTTGACCCAAAGTCTCCGTCAAGGCCGCTATACGAGCTGCTCTGCGGCCGTCGTTACGACCCGACCTCATGTTTCTAGGCAGTGGCTTACTGTGGATTTTATGCACCCACAACCTGGGTAACGGCCCCGTTTCCTTCCGCTCTGCCTCTTGCCAGCCCAACTTGGCAAGAACGCGACGTCCCGCTGACGTCTGACTGAGCCGAACTCTTTGATTAGATAGATGAGCTTCTATTAGCTCTTCGACGACGTTGTGCTTGGCCATGCCGAGAAGCTTGTCGGTCGAAGAATGCTTCGGAATGCCCAGCGCCATCTTGGTTGCCTTTCGTATAATGACGTTCAACTGGTCCCTGTCTTTTTTCAGTAACTTGACGTACGGCGCCGCGTAAACGATGCGCGACGTCAAGAAGGCCTGGACGAGCGTCAGTACGTCGTCCTCCTTCAATCCCCTTTGTCTGTTTGTGACTCTTCTGATCATGTTCGAAATTTGTTCCGTTGAAACTTTGATTTTGTCGATCGACGCTCCCGCCTTGCCATTGTTCTGGAAGATGACACCCAGGATACGTGCTTGCGTGGTTGGTGTTATGGTCATCCCGTCGATGGTGATGCGTACGTTCTCTTGGTCTCCTTTCTTTCTTCTTGGCTTGATGACGAGTAACTCGGACTTCTGTGGCGAGCAACTGAGGCCGCACGATTTAGCGAACTCGTGCACCGTCTTTGCCACTCTCTGAAGGGTCTCCTCCATCCAACTCTCCGACCCTGCCCTCGACATCCACACAGTGATATCGTCTGCATAGAGAGCGTGATCTATGCCCTCTATGTCTTGAAGCAAATTCGGGAGAGGGAGGAGTGCCAGGTTGAAGAGAAGCGGCGAAAGAACCGATCCTTGCGGAGTGCCTCTGTCTCCCAGGTCTATCGGTTCCGACTTCACCTCTCCAATTTTGATGGTTGCCGTTCTATTGGTTAAGAAATCCTGCACATATTTGAATGTCCGCTTTCCGCATCCTGTTTGGTGCAGGTTACGAAGAATACTTTCGTGTGTGACGTTATCGAAGGCCCCCTTGAGATCGAGCGCCAGGATAGCTCTTGGCGTAGGGGTCTTCGCTTGCTTGATAACCAGCTCGTGTATTTGCACCAAGACGTCTTGCGTGCTCAGGTGCCTCCGGAATCCGTACATGGTCGGTGGCATCTGATCAGTGACATCCAAATGTCTCTGAAGTCTCTTGAACACCATACGCTCGACCACCTTCCCTACACATGACGTGAGGGAGATGGGGCGTAGATTGTCGACGTGGGGTGGTTTCCCCGGCTTGGGAATGAAATGCACCTCCGCTTCTTTCCATTCTTTTGGTAACGAACCCTTCTCCCAGGACGCGTTGACGAGGTTTAGCAGTTCAGCTCGGCTTTTGTCGCCCATATTTTTTAGCATCTTGTATGTAACGCCGTCAATGCCCGGTGTGCTGCCTTGATTATAATCAAGGCAGCATCGATGGCCGCAACCAGCTCCAGTTCGGTGAAGGCTTCGTCCATCTCGACGTTGCTATCGCCTTCATACTCGTGAGTCGGGTTACCGCTCTTCTCGGTCTTGAGGTATTTACTTGTGAGTTCACGAATGAGCTTCTCCCCGTCCCCGTCGTAACTGTTGATCGTTCTTGTGAGGTCTCGCACGCATGCGCTCTTGCTTTTTAATGGATCTATGAGGTGTCGCAACAGCTTCCAAGTCTTCTTCGTAGACAGTGTGCCTTGCAGGTCATCACACATCTTCATCCAGTTTTCCCTGCATAGTTGTTCCGCATACTCGGTCACTTGCTTGTTGAGCGCGTGTATACGTCTGCGAAGCTTCTTGTTATGTCTTTGCCTCTTCCACCTTCGAGTAAGACCGTGCCTGGCCGCCCACATGTGACTAAGCCTGCTGTCTACGAAGGGAATTTGCGTGGTAGTAGTAATCTTCTGCGTAAATTTCTTTACAAATTCGCGTTGCTTTTTGGCCCATGCCTCATACGTCTTGGTGTCTTGGTTTTCGTCCTCGCCTTCACTGTCTGCGCTTCTACGTAACCGGTCCCAGTCTGTAATGTTGGCTTGACCCAGTTTCGCCTTGATGTCAGTCCCCCCGAGGGTTACACAAATTATATCGTGATCCGAGCCAAGATTTTCCCCCGTGTTACGCCAAGTTACGTCGAGGTTCCCCCGAACTAGCGTCAGATCAGGTGTGGTGTCTCTGACCGTGCTAGTGCCTGTCCTGGTTGGTACGCCCGGTTCGTTAACCACCTCCATGTCGTGGTCCTCTATAGCTTTAACCAATTGGTTTCCTCTTTTGGACGAATATTTATAACCCCACATCGTGTGGGCGGCGTTAAAATCTCCTAGCACTAAAATCGGTCTTGTTTTTGCTTCTTTAATGCAGTCCAATAAGGTGCCTTCAAAGTGCCATGGGCAGGTTGCAAGTGCTAGGCGGCGCCCCGTCTTTCCGACCCCTAGCGCCATCTGACGAACAGTTGCGCGAATGTGGTAGGATTACTCACGGCGTCAGCAGCCCGCACTGCGTGTTTGGCGTCCTGTCAAACGATAGCGATGGCGCGAAACAGCGTGCCGATATTAATTTTAACCGGGTTTCTGGGAATTACAAGATCTTCATAGCTTTTTTCGTGAAAAGAATTTAGGGAAAGGAAGTCGTCTATTTGAAGTGGGGCACGTCTACGACGTGAGGGAAGTGTTGAACTCGCACTGATCGGAAGTGACTGCTAGGTTTATTCCGCAAACGAAAAATAATGCACCAGCGAGATGCGTGAAGCTCAGCGTAAGTTACTTCGTTATCTACGGTGTGGACGCATGAAATTGTAGGCGAATTTGATTCTTGAAGATCGGCGACAGCAGATAAATCCTAGCGGGGAGCTGCGATTGCCGTGCTGGCATCGCAGGGAAGTGCAAGGACGCCGCGGTAGTTTCCCTGTACATACATGACGGCAAATACGAATCCAAAACATCTCATCCAAGAACGTGGGGCGTACGAACGACTCGTGTAAGACCTACCAGAGGTCTTCTAACGTTGCTCTCCCCAAACACACACAAAAAAAGGGGAGGAACTTACCAGTTGTGTTAGACTACGCTGGGAAAATATTTTCGCCCAAGTTACTGGAAGTGCAATACTTTTATGTTGCGATTTTTCAGTGCGTGCAAAGGAGGTTCCAATAAACCACGTTGTCAAAAATTTTGGTGATCTCATCGGCACCTTCGTTGATATGCTGCCATGGGCGCAGAAGAGTGTATGCCAGCTCAGCCGGCTGCAACCCCTCCTCAAATCTCTCAGGAAGCCCTAGCGCTGTTCGAATGGGAGAGGATTGGGAAAGAGTTCCACGGCTTTACTGACAGTGTAGGAACAAACTACTTTGTTTGATGCATATCCTGGTGCGCACTGCAGGCAGTGGCGTAGCAAGGGGGGGGGGGCTCCGTGTGCAAGCGGCCAGTGTGTGTGGGGGGGGGGTTGATATCCTCGCCTTCCTCCAATAAACCCGGGGGAGGGGGGGGGCAGCTAGAAGACCTATGGGCCCCGGGTGCCAGACGACCTAGCTACGCTACTGACTGTAGGTGTCCTGTTGCTGCCATCATTGCTGTAAAAGCAAAGAATTCAGAGTTATAACGCACTTGGCATAACGCCGAAACATAAAACAGCTTATACCGTCGGACGAGCGCTATCCAGTGTTGACGCCGTTCTGCTTCATACGGTTGGCTTGGAAACCTGTAAAACTTTGTTCCTCGTGAGTTGGTGTACGTGCTGTTGCAGCCCACTACTCAACAGCTCGGGTTGCACTTCCGCATTGCTCAGAAAAGGCAACAGCTACGCGCGAAACAGTGCGCATACAGGCTTTCCGAACGCAAGCGGGCCGGTCGTATCCTGCCGGTTCCGCGCTCGCCGCCGCGAGGGGCGCCCTAGTAGGCGCGGGAACTACGTTCGCAACCTGCCTATAACAGCTTTCGCTGCAAAACCCATATATACCGTTTAGTACACCGCCCAGGTAAAGCGTTTTCAAAAAAGTGCTCCTCGAGCCGAGATTGAAGTAGAGGCAGACGACGTGTAAGGTGACGCTGATGAGAAGACAGTGTTCGATGTGAACGTGAATGACACGGCGACGACTTCACCACGACCGTTCAGATTATCAGCACCTTCTGAGCTGGTGGAGGAATAAAAAAGGGTCGTGGTAACATGGCGCAAAGAAGTGTCTAATGCCTTCCAGATGAACGAAGACACGGTTCGACGTGACAAGTTCCTTGCTCACAAAGGCGTCTTGAGTACGAGGCACACGGGTACGTATCAGTCCAAGTCGCTGAAATCGCAGCCTGAGTTAATGTACGTAGTTCTGTGGTTTACGTGGTGCTGAATAGAGCGGGACAAAAGATTTACCCAGCAACCCCGTGAACCATCTGAAACTTAAGCGTTTATTTTCGAGCGCCGTTACATGGTGTACGTTCAGTTGTTGGTTTGTGTCAAGTATCGGGTGGTATTTCTTTTGTTTGCTTTGTTCTTTTTTCGTTACTCTTTTTCCATCTCAACAGTTCTTATGTGTTTTTCAGTTAGTCAGCCTTGCTTAATGTCTTTATCCTCACCTGGCCTAAGGGCCTCCCCGTAATCAGCTCGGTAGCTTCTCAGGAGCTACTATTTGAGTCCTTTTTCCGCAGTGGTACCGGAAACGTTCCCGTAGCCATGGTGCCTACCGAAGGAAGTACGATCGCTATGGACAAACTGAAGACGATTCAGGCGAATCTTGAGAAGGCTTCAGCTCACTTCCGACAGATCACCAAGGTCCGCCTGTTCGGCAGAGGACCTATATTATGTTGCTCGCCAGACCAGAACTGTGTCAACGAACTACTAAATTGTTCAACATTCGCTTCACATCCGGTGAGCTGTTTTATCCCTGCACATCTTGCATTACTCCAGAGGCATAATCCGAGGTGTTGACGTCAATTTAACCCTTGAAGAGATTGTAGACCTGTTTTCAATCGCTGGTGTTGTCTCCGTGCAAGTGCCGGTGTAGCAGAGTTATTTGCAATATTAAGACGCCAACTGAGTCAGTCATAGTACATAGTTACCAGTGGCGTAGCCAGAAATTTTGTTCGGGGGGGGCTACACCACTGGCCCCACATGTATATATATATATATATATATATATATATATATATATATATATATATATATATGGGGCCAGTGGTGTAGTCAGAAATTTTGTTCGAGGAAGCTTTAGCTCGGGTGCTCCTATTTAAATACATGTAGAAGGGGAATTCGTTTTTCCCTGCAACCACTTCACCAAATTTGAGGAGGTTTGTTGCATTTAAAAGAAAAAGTTTAATTCTAGTGACTACTGGTTTCGAATTTTTCATTTAAGGGGGTCAATTACTTATTGAAAATTGGCCAAATCGAACATTTTCAGAAAACGCAACTATCAAGTTTAAAACTCCGTGACTCAACCATGAAAAATGATATCGCAATTCTGTGAATTGCATCAAATAGTACATCTACAACGGACAAAATGGATATGTTACACATGAATCTAAAAAAAAATTTAGTATTGCGGAAATACGGCTTGTGCAGAACCCTTGTACACAACGTAACCAATTCACGTAAGATACAAATTGACAAAGCAAGCTTGTCCGCTTTGACTGTTATAATAGATGCCGTTTACAGAACCACAATGTCTGTTCTTCATGCATAGCTATTAGTTTGTAAACGTCGTGCTTCTATTTTTTCAAACTTTCGAATTTTTCAAAATATTTTAAACAAAATTCAGGCCCTAAATCGAAGTTGTGTTTCCAACAGAACTAGGATTTACCTTCTCTCTCAAATGCAACGAATTTCAACAAAAGCGATTCGCAGGATTATCTAAGAAAAGCGTTTCTGCGTTTTACAAGTATTTGAATAGGCTGCGTCGGATTGGGCCCGAGCTAAAGCTTCCTCTTAAACAATTTGTCAAGGGGCCAAATCCATGAATAATAACTGCATTGTCATTGCCAAAGATGCTGCAAACGAATTCTTGAACGCTACGCACAGTCAAAACAATAAAATATCTATTTTTTCATAAAAGAATGTACTCGTATGTGCCAAAAATTTTGCCCAAAATAACTGATATCAATGCTTCCATATTTTTGTCTATTTCACTAAACTATATTTCACTAGAACTATATCAGTTCGAAACCACAAAAGCAGTGCATGCCACTGATATGAAAAATTAGAAGGCAATGAACTGAACAAGTTGAGTACAAATATGTTAACGAAACTTTGTCATTTAAGAACCATGCTTACATTCTTGTATATATGCAATGGCCAGTGAAAACTCTAAATGACACTGTAATTTATTTTAATGTATTACGCAGGAGCAGCTGTCACCGGTCGCGTATCGTGAGTAATTGCACCGAAATCATAGTTGCAACAGAGGGCACGTATAAAAAGCAGGAATTCTGCAAGATATACGAGGGCAAGTCAAATGAATGTGAGCCAACAACGGGGTACTTTATTTAAAAGTAGTCTTCATGAGAATTTAGACTTTTGTCCCATTGACTAACGAGTCGCGTGATTCCCGTCTTATAAAACTCCTTGGATTGCTGCTTCAAAAAGTCTGTATCTGGTTCCCTTGAGCTCTTTTTTCGGTTGCCCCAAAATGTAGAAGTCGCAAGGTGACAGGTCTGAGCTGTATGGCAGATGCTGCAGCGTTTACCACTTGAACTTTGCCAGTTTTGTATTAACCACATAAGCGACGTGGGGAGAGGCATTGTCATGGAACAAGATGACCCCATTCGTCAATTTTCCACGTTGTTCGTTCTTGATTGCGACACACTGCCGTTCTGGCGTTTCACAATATCGGAAACAATTGATGGCTTCTCAAGATTTAGCAAATTCTATCAGTAATGGACCCTGACGACCGAAAAAAAAGTCAACAACACCTTTTCAGCGGAAATGATGGCCTTTGCGTTCTTTGGGCGTGGTAAATTGAAATGTTTCCACTGTAAGCTTTGCCGTCGTGTTTCAGGCTTGTAGTAGTGGCACCAAGGTTCGTCCCTGATCACAAATGCAAACAAGAAGTCGTCATCCTCATTTGGATACCCGATCAGATGAGTCAACGCAGCGCGAAACTTCTCCGTCTTCTCGCGATGGATCAAAATCATGGGGATCCATTGCGCACCAAAGAGCCGATAACCGAGAAGCTCATGAATTATGGCGTGAACCGAACCGTGACTGATGTTCAGACGGTCTGCCAGTTCATCGATGCTTATCCTCCGTTCTTGTTTCATCTGCTCATGAACCTTTAAAATTGTGTGAGGGGTGATTGCACGGTGGTTTTGGCCCGCTCTTGGAATGTCTTTACAACGTTCTTTAAACCGTTTGCTCCAACGCTTCACAGTGGTCAATGAAATGCCGTGTTCAACGTAAACGGCAGCAATGCGGCGATTAATTTTTGTTTTGGAAACACCTTTAGCTGTCAAAAACTTCGCGACACCGAGCTGTACAACTTTTGAAGTGTCCATTATGTGACGCAACCATATTCAACCCAGTGTATGAGAGAATTAAAGAACAGTTATCTTCACACCTGCGTGTCACTTTTGTAAATGATACATGCCGTTCTCCTACGCGCATGCCTCGCAGATAATGAACCGAACCATTATTGCGCGGTTAGGGTAGGCGCACTTTCATTTGACTCGCCCTCGTGCATTAGAAATGCAGATACAATGGGATATACAAATGCGAAAATACTGCTTGATAAAGGACAAAAAAGTGTCACTGGAAACATAGTTCACTGCATGTATACACAAAACCTCGCAACAAGATATTTAAGTATACGTATATGTCTCCAGTGAGTCTATGTATGTAAGAAAAAGTAACTGTATGTAATGCGTCAAAACAAGGCAAATAAACATGTTGCACAATCATAGATTCACAGAATCCTAGATTCCGCCCCCATTCCATCCACTCCCCCCGATGTATTGCGCGCGACGGAAGGCGGCGCGCTTGCTCCCCGCTTTTCTCCTTTGCGCACACAAGACTGAGCCACCATCGTCGGCTCACCCATTCCACCTCCTCTCCTACGCTTTCACTCGCACATACAGCATGCAGCGCGTGGTCACGATGTTATCACCCTTGGACTTTATACGAAACATGAGGGCGATGGCAGGAATGCGCCTGGAGTGTCCATATAATTGCTTTCGCAATAATATAATAAACGTATCCGGAAACTGAAGCGTCCCGTCGCCCATTACTTTCCGCAAAAGAAGTATCAAAATCGAACTTTCACTATGCGACAATTCGCTGCGCCGCAACAATGTATTTTTTTTCTGTGGGGCGGAGGCACCGAAATGAAAAAAAGAACGCATAGGAAAGTATGTTGGCCAGAATCGAATGCCTACATCGGGCACCTAATGGGGCTACGGAATTAATACCGAAGAAAACATGAGACGATTGGCCCACTGAGAACCATACGCATACTGCTCAGTATCCTACACCGGCGAAACAAAGACTTTCCGGAAAGGTTCCGCTCAAGAAACGCGGTGCAATCCTTCGAGTCCCCACAGTTATGGCAGCGAGCGACCATTGTTTTTTTTTTCGTCTGCTAGCCAGAAAGCTTCCAAAACTCTGTCAGGTGAAAATCCACTCGGCCAGAGCAAACCGAACGCCCACCGAAGTGCACCGCGCGGTGGTCGGGGCCATGCGAGAAAAACACATGCGCTGTGGTTCGCTCTGGCAGCCCGCGGGTAGGGTAGCGAGAACAAATAAAAAATTGAAGAGGCTCAATGTGTTCTCGGCGAATAAAAGTCAAAGTAGAAAAAATAAATAAGAACGTAGTTACTTTCGCTGGCTTTAGTGTCTTGACATGGTTGTTCTGACGTAGGTTAAAAAAGATGTTGATATTTTTTTATGTGACATGATGGCACAAATGAACCACCCCAACGCATCGTCTCATTGGACCTCGCTGCGTGCTTTGTCAACTCGTCTGCTAGTGTGTTGATTTGGCTTGTCTCGTTGTATGTTCCGATGTAAGACTTTAGAAAAGTCAATGGACCTTTGGCGTCAAATGTTTAAAACAACATTAAACCCACAAAGTTCCGCAATTGAAAATTTAAAGCACAACTTTGGAAATGTCAATGCACGTTTCACATCAAGAGCTTATTAGATTTATACCCATAAAGTTTCGCAATTGATATCCATGCGCTCCATAGATTCCGTGGCCTCAGTGAGATGCCGCGGCGAGCCCGCTCACAATCAAAGCGCCCTTGAAACTTTGTGCTCGGATGGGACTGCTTGGCGTTATGTGACTGCCGATGTATGGGCGTTGCCACGAAATCGAGCCCGAGTTCGCAATCTTTACGGTTAAATGTCTTTTCGAGCGTCAAAAAGACATTCTAGACAAAATCCAGAGTGATTTCCGGCGCCGGGGGTCGCTTTGGTCGGCGGTGCATGGACAGCACGAAAAAATTTCGGGGGGGGCTGAAGCCCCATAAGCCCCCCCCCTGGCTACGCCCCTGATAGTTACGTACAGATATTAAGGCCTGGCCTTTAATTTATAAGGTTGAAGCTTTGGCTCCACTCATTCTGCAATTTGCCAGATTTTGGCGCTTTGGTCATAACGTGAGCTGCTGCAGATCCACTCCTGCTGCCATGGTTGAGGCGACAACTACAATTTTAGTGATTGCTCGCCCGAAGAAAATAAATATTCTCTCTGTGGTAGTGTTCACCCCGCCAGCTATTCAAATTATCCTGAAGTATCAAATGAACATCAAATTATGTAGGATATTTTTTTATCGATACTGATTTTTATTATAATAAATGAAAGAGCGCAATGAGCGTGACGTTTATGCAGTCGAGTGCCTAAGCGAGGCGGACAAACTTTCCTGCTAATAACGTGAGTTTCAGAAGACTAATTACAAAAGTTCGATAAACTTTATATTAGTGCCTTGGGGGCACTTGTCCAAATGTCTAATTCAGAGGTAGTGACGTTTTGATGCACACTCGTCATTTTAAGATCTTAAAAAATACACCTAATTCGAGATATTCATCATCAAATTCGAAAACTCAAACGAGGCAATATTGAGACTGAGCGCGTCCCGCTGCGCGTCAGACGGCAACGCCCCGTAAAGAATTGTGAGGCGAAGTTTGAATGACAGCATGCCGCGGCAGATGCTGACCTGACACACAGCTGGACATGATTGCCAGGCAAAGCATTCCGTATCAGTAGCTGCCCGGACTGGCCGAGACGCTGGGTTTCCAACTTCCTCGCGCTTGTTTACACGGGGCGTTTCAGTCTGATGCGACAGCGGGGCCGCCGATCTGCGCTCCCACGCATGCCCGCGTGCTCGGTTTCGATATCGCTTGGACTTAGCTTTGAAATTTCATGATAAATATCTCGACTTGGGTGCGAAGTTCAAGATAAAGAAAAAAAAACCAAAGAATGAGGGCGCATTAAAATGTGACGGCCTTCAAATTCGCCATTTAAGCAACTGTCCCTAAGGCACTAATAAACAGAAGTTAATTATAAATGTTCGTTCATTGCTCTTCTGAAGGTCACGTTATTAGCGGCAAAGTATGTCCGCGTCTCCTGGGAACTCGTCTGCAACAACGCCAGGTTCGCTGCGCTTATAGCGCTTATATAAAATATCTGTGATTGTCTAAAGAAAAACACCTTGTAGAAGTAATTGAAATGATACGTTTTTCTCGCCGCGATACTCTTGCCGAGGTTCAGGGGCGATCTAAGGGCTATTCTGGAGTGACAGCACGTCAGCAAATGGGTCCACATTCAACCGTTTCTGATGCTACTGCGGTCTAAAATGCTCTGACAAAAGCTATGGAACGCCTAACATCACCTGTCGTATGGACGCGCCCCCACACGGACGCCACGGAACTTTCAAACCGCGCTAGCGTCTTGTCCTGTGTTGGTAAGTCAGCGCTCGTACTGTGTAGTCTTTCTCGGCCTGTTTTTCTCGAGCTGTTCTTGAAGCAGTGTCAAGAACTCAGGTTCATACCCTATTATAGCGCAATTTTGTTAATTATTCTTTTCAAGTGGACACGTCTTGCAAGCGCTCCGGCTACAATTAATAAATTGCAACATTTGCCGTGAAGTAATTAAGCTGTAATTAGTGAGGTATTCTTAATTAGTTGAATATATGTTTCGATTTCTCGTGCTAGTAATTTCCGGCTCTTCGAACACATGCAATCTTTAAAAAGTCCGTAAGACACAAAAATGTTCACCCTGTGTAACCGCATGGATTATTGAATTTTTTACTAAACAGAGAATTTCATTGTTTTCAAAGCTGCTTTTCGTCGACAGAGTACAGACAAGAGGGGTGCACCAGCGGGGGGCTGTTCTGTCTCCTGTGTCATTTAAGCAGTTCATGAGTTCAGTTCCACTGCGCCAGGATGTGCATTTGTGTGTTTATGCAGACATCACATGTTTTGCAGTAGCGAGAGACACCAATTGCCTTTACCTGTCTTTGCAAGCATATCTCTGTACTCTCGAGGCGTGGCTTCATAATCCTCATCTGTCACGAAACGTAAACAAAAGTGCCGTCCTTGTCTTCCCCCTTTCTTGGCCTATACAGTTACGATAAGTATATGTTCAGAAGATTCCCCAGGTAGAGTCGCTTAAGTAACTGGGCATCAGATGTGACGGAAAATTTAAGTGGTGTTCTCACATAGTGAATATTGCAATTAAAGGGACAGGAGCCGTCGCAATACCACGTAGAAACGGTTACTGGTGTTCTGGCATGCGAAGCGGCACGCTAACCATGATTTAGCATATTTATGCACGACCAATTCTGGAATTTGGTTGTGTTCTGTTTTCTGGAAGTCAGACAGACAGACAAAGAGCCTTATTTTGCTAGAAGTGGAAAATATAAAATAAAGACGCTCGTTCTTTTAGAGAGGGCAGTGGCGTACCAACTATCTTTCGAGTGGGGGGGGGGGGGCAAGTAATCTCTCTCTCTCTCTCTCGCTCTATATATAATATATGTATATGGTGTTCTCACATAGAGAATATTGCAACTAATGGGACAACAGCCGTCGGTGTACTACGTATAATCGGTAACGTGTTCTGGCATGCGAAGCGGAGAAACAAAGCAGTAAAATTCTTCTTAGCTTCTTGCCTTCGAAGCATATTTGTATCGCAATGCTATACTGCGTCTGCAGCTTTCAATAATATCTCGCGCCATAAGAACAATTGGACACGCATCGGAAACAGCGCAGACATTAAGTTTTACAACAAAGCTTTTCTTTTCGCTTAGACCACCAGTATTTCGCGTGAGTCTGTCACTCGGTCGGTATCTCGCCGGAAATATGATTATACGACAGCATCAAATGACCTATTGAGCGAAAAAGCCGGCGTCTGTCACCTGTAGCAGCGAAACGGCACCTAAACTCGCATTGCCACGGGCTGCGAGGCCACCTCACGAGCTGCGCCTCGACGTAGCGGAGCGGGCGACAAGGAACACCTGCTGCACCGATTGCGCGCCAACTGTTGCGTGAGGGGAGAGGGCCTCATCACCGCGGCGCCAAGTCACCCTTGCTCTCGCGCTCGGAAGCCTTTGTTATATCCGCGCGTTCCTTGCCTGCGCAAACTTTCACCAGCGTTCTAAAGGCCCAACCACACGCGGTGAATCGTGCGCGCCTGGCTACGCGTCACGCGTCTGCGAGGCCGTACGCGCCTGTCCTACGCGTCTAGAGAGGGCAGACGCGCAGGAAACGCGCGCGTCAAGGAGGTCTTGATCTTGGGCGTCATTTTGAGCGTACGCGACGGAAGTGGCAGCTTGTGCACCGACGTCACGTGGGTCGCATGTACACTTCCGGCGGTTCGGAAAGGTTGTTGAAGTTTCAGAATCGTGCGGAGACGCCAGGAGTCTGGTTTCGTCTTAATAGAGCACAGGTGCTATGGAGGCGATCAACAACGAAGCGCAGATCGCCTGCGTTGAGGCTCGACCTGCGCTTTGGTAGCAGGCGAAACACAAGCGCCACAAGAACAAGCACATAACGAGGTGGTCGTGGATCGTCATGCCCAACGCTGCCCAACAGGTGAGTGCTCGGAATTATATACGGGCGTCATACCGGAGCAGTTTCAATCGCGATCGAGCCCGATCGGGATCGGATTTTGTGATCACGATTGCCTGTACTGCGCAATCTGCGTAGAACCGATCGTGATCGAGAAATTTGATCGCACTCCATCGCGATCGAAAGCCTGTGTGGCACCTGGTATAAGCTGCCTCTCTCATCAGCCGACTCGCAGGTGTCTAAAACGCGTTTCATCTGTGCAGATGACGTTATCACAGTGCTGCAGCAGTGATGGAAGTTCGTGAGGAATAAATTTCGGCGCCTGGGAAGACGTTTCAGAAAGAAAAGAGCCGCGCCGTGCCAGACGACGTTCAGGACGACGTCATCTGGCTGTTTTTCGACCAGATGACGTTCCTGCGCTACTCAGTGGAGTGTAGACTCTAAGTGATCTTGAAGTTTCCATCGTAGCCGGCGTGTTACAAATGAAACACGGGATTCTAGTGCTTTCCCTTTACCACGTTGACCGGCGATGCCGCATGTTTGTATTAGAGCTGGTAATGCACTGCACTTATGGAAATCGACTCAAAATTATGCTTACACAAGTAAATCGACGCGCAGTATGCATTATATTCAGTTTTATCTAATTGGCGATAAAATATTTGTGCGGCATCGCTGCTCCGATTATCGCATATTTCGTTAAATGTGATCCGGTATGGGACACATAAGCAGTGCAAGGATAGCTTTGTATATTTATTTATTTAGGTACCCACAAAGCCACTTTGGCTTTGCAGTGGGGAGCAGAGAAAGCAGAAATACAGGTACAAAATATCAGGTAAAATAGCACATAAAAACCGAACAATAAAGCATAAGACAGAAGTACAGAGAATATCACATACAATCTAGCAGGATGAATAAAAAGGGCTTGCATGATGCACACAAAAAAACAAAACACAAAAGATGCAACTAGTTTCTTTTGATTCTGTGCACTGATCCTAGAAGGCAGCGCGCAAGTCAATGGTCAGTATTTAACCGAGTATTGAATGTTGCTATATTCACGTGTGTCTTGGGCACTGCAATGAACAGCTTTAATTTTGCATTTTGTTGCTTGCCAGCAGTGTGCAAATCGGTGCTTCATCACAGACCCTCAAATATTACCTAGCTTGCTTAGGGATTCATTCAGTGTCATCATGCTGTAGGAAGAAATGCACCATTGTTCTGACAACATTGTCAGCTGTGTAATTGCTAATTCTTCTTTTTGTGTCTGCTCAGCATTGTCCTTACCTAATTATCAACCTGCAGTTATTCTGCAGATCCCAGGTGCTGTGGTTACTGGTTTAAGCGAAGCTTTCACTATGTTTGTGGAGAACGCTGTTCCTGCTTAGCAAAATTTCCAAGGAAAGACTAGATGATCCAGTTAAACACATTCGTACTGTGGAAAAAATGATTATTGAAATTACATGCCAAAACCACAATCTAGTTACATTATTATAATTGGTATTTGCACTACATCCAGTACTGGTCACTCGTGCAAGACAGTAGCCAGTAGTCAACTGGGATGACAATGGTTCAAAGACTACATTAATATCAGTATGAGGCATTCAGTAAGAGCTATTTGGCAAGACAGTAGGAGCAGCGGTGGGAAAGTCCAGAGAAGAGGCAAAAAAAGCTTGGCTGTAAGAAACCTTCTGGAAGGGTTTGCTCGCTAAGGTCAGCTTTGCTGGGTCAAACACCCTTTACAAGGCAGATGGCAAGAAGACAAACATTATTATACGTAACTTCCTAAATACAAACAACAAATGCACTGACTACTCCGTACACAGCTTCACACTGTGTTTAGACGTACATTCAGTTAAGAAAAACAGTTTAGAATGAGATGAAGTTTACAAACAAGTGAAAGGAAAACAAAGTTACAAGCCAAGAACGTTTCAAGTAGAAAAATTAGAGCAGGAGAGAGCCTTATGCTAAAGCAAGACCTAACAGTACTACTACTCTATGTTTAGAAAGTACAAGCATAGGTCTTTCAACATGAAACTTAAGTGGTTTTACTGAGTAAATGTAGTGGAATGCTTCCTGCTAATGATTTCAAAACTGAAACATTCCAAATATCATGCACTGTTTTGAGTAGAAGTAATCACTAGGCTTTAGGCATGCAGATCTCGTAAGAACTGCTTAAATGCATCATAAGCAAAAACAGAAAAAGATACAAAAGCTACACTTACGCACATGCTGAAACTGTTCACTCTGCTTGTGTAGGCAAGCCAATTTTGTCCCTACAAAACTGATTCAGAGCTTCAGTGTACTCTAATAAAATCACACACTAAAACAAATGTAGACGGATTTGAGCCTTCATTTATTTTTGCATCCAGACTGGCACATTATTTACACATTGACAGTATGTGCAAACCTTATTACGCTCACATGCAGGATGTCCGCCAACCTTCCACCAGTGCCCCCATCGAGTGAGGAGTGAAGTGCTGCAGACATCTTAACGAAAAATGTGCCAGTTTTCCTATCTGGCAACACTTGAAGTGCCATCACCGTCAAGTAAAGAGTCACAAGCACCAGCATCAACTCTGTCTTCGGCGTCGCATGAGTCTGTGGAGTCTCAGGACATTTTGGAATCTCTTGAATCACCCATGTTTCATGAATTTCTGGTTCCTGAGGCTTCTGAGGCACACCACAGCAGGCCACAGTCACAAGCATCACTGGCTTCAGCAGGCAGCCACAGGCTGGATACGGTTGGAAGCATTGCTTCTGAAGTGACGTCGAGAGGGCGGAAAAGGAAAGATGAGAGTCAGTTAATATTAGAGGAATTAGGCAATGTTTCAAGTGCAATCAAAAGATGCAAACCACAGGACGACCTCAAACTTTTGCCGTCTCTCTGCTCAAACACATGAGAGAGGTCAGTGAGGATAAGCATCTCGATATGAAAATTAAATTGATGCAAGTAGGAGAGTAATTCAAAGATTAATGTTTTTTAATGCATACTTTTTGTATAATAAAGCCAAGAGACAATGAAACAAAAGGAAATCATTGATGAATTTAATTACTTTATATCGAAATGGAAAAATAAGGAGGACAATGAAAGTATATGAAAAGGTAGCTTCCCATTGATGGGAGAGGAACCCACCACCTTTGAATTATGCTTGCATTGCTTTACCAGTAGAGCTGCAGCAATGGCTATCCCTCTGCAAACTTTCTTGAGCCTGTATGAGCATTTACTAGATCTCACCCTGGTAGTGTTAGCCAGTGTTACTCGTGCAAGAACACTCCAAGAGCCTAATCTAGTACACATAAACATTC
Organism: Dermacentor albipictus; assembly: GCF_038994185.2. NCBI lineage: Eukaryota > Metazoa > Arthropoda > Arachnida > Ixodida > Ixodidae > Dermacentor > Dermacentor albipictus. The sequence continues at coordinate 14,266,888 of NW_027225567.1, forward strand.
TAAGAAATTGATCGTGGAGTAGCCTCCAGCTCAACTGGTTTTCGGTTTAGCTTCCACCAGTGGCAAGTTATATTTTGTCCACTTTCATTTCCCTTCTCCTTGTGATGTCGACATTACAAATAAAACGACAGTTATTTTCCTTTATGCTTTACTACGTTTCGTTGTCTTTTGTTGTCATATCAAAGCACCTCAGCTCTTCTTTTTTGTTCATTTTACATTGTGTTGTATCCATATTTTTGTGCAGTATTATTCAAGAGTTTCATAAAGTTGATATCTGTGGGCCTGGTTGGTTGGCCATTGCTGCTGTAGAGATGTGTGAACATGTTTTAGCAACACACCTACGATAAAGAAGCAAGCACTGACTTGCAACTAAAGGTTTGTTGTTGCAAGACAGGGGTTTATCGCTTTCACCTGTCTTTACTTATTCAGCCTGTCGTGCAGCAATGAACGTTTTTGAGTTCACCACCTGTACATGTAGAGTTTGTGCATGCATCTAAAGATGCCTGTACATGCCTGTAAATAAAAAGAAATGTAATGGACCTTCAACCAGTCCCCATTGAAAATTTCGGTTATATGCTGCAAGTTGTAAAGCCTGTAGGGGCGTTCTAGCAGCGTAAGCATTTTTCAAATTGTTTTATTATTCTTAGAAGAGGTAGCAGAAAGGGAAATGTCTTGCCACCACACAGCCAGGAGGCGAGGTCCACTGCCATCATAGACAACCTCTACCTCTCCCACAACTATCATCCACAAGCCATATTCCTTGCATTTTTTTTGTGTGTGTGTGTTCCGTGGCTCAGTTCCAGTATTGGTTTTGCATGTTCTGCATTGGATGTTTGGGCAAAGTATTTGTACGTAATCAGTGACACTGAAGGCAGTGCGTAAATGAGACATGTATACGTATGACCCTGCTTCTCTGGCAGGAAGCAGGGCTACCTGACGGGAGCCGTGAACAGCATGTGAGCTTTAAAAAAATTCTTAAGCTGAAAAAAATGTAAGGAATTTCTGCGGCTGTCGTGCTGTTCTGCAGTTGTTTAATACTTTGCAGGCACGATCACCACTATACGACTTACACACCACTGCAGAGTCTAGCTGCCTCAATCCCCACACAGTAAGTCACGGCAACGTCTTTTATGTCTTACCGTGATGCCAAGTAGCTTGAATGCAAGTTGAAAAAAATTAGTACGCATGTCTCAATTGTTTGAATACTAATTATAATGACATGATTTTTCTTGACAATGATCTACATGGCTGTGGGGGCCCTTTTCGGGTGACATACGATCAAAATTCATTTGTGTAGGTTAGCTACCACCTTTGTTTAATACTACATGTGCAAGCATACCTCAGTGCATGTTTTACAGGTTGCGCAAGGTCAAAAGCACTGAGGTAGCTTTTGTGCGATGCCAGTCGATGGCAGTTTTTTTAGAGTTAGCCGTAACTGCTACACTGGTGATGCAGTAAGTGTAAACTTTGTCTCTGTGATTATGAGATCATTTTTTTCTTGTATTTCTTTTCATGCGCATTGTCAGTACCATCATTACTATTTCTCGTTTTGCATCAGCATTTCGTGTCCCATTTTTTGTTTATGAGTTAATAAATAGTTAGTTGTGTATAATTCTGTATACTGTGGAAAGAGAGAAATAAAGATGATTATTATATTAATATTATTATGTATTAGTATTTTTTATGCACGCTCATTGTCAGTCGTTTCCTTCTTCCTTTTGTTTTGCTTCAATGTTTTGCGACTCCTTCCTGATTTGGCTTCCAAAAGGCGGCGGGCAGTAATATGTAAATAAAATAAAATAAGTGATACATTAAATGACAAAGAAACGGTGTTCTGTATTCCTGCAATCGCACATTATTACTCTAGGGGCAACTGTCCTTTACCAACCTCAATGCTACAGCAAGTCGTTCTCCAGGCTCCAGGGGTTTCTCGAATGTGGTGCTGCCATGCGAGGTCCTCTGCTAAAAATCTCAATAGCTGGTCCAAGAGCTGCGGCGCCTTGCGAAAGAACTTGTAGAAAATCCGTGGTCATCCTGATGTATCCGTTGCATCTGTAAAAAATGGTGCATTATTGCCTGGCAGCAAGACCATGCCCTGCCCACATACACACGCAGGTATCAGGAGCTGTACATTTTTCACTGACGCACACGTATAGCCACTAGCCATCATTAATTTTACCTCTTGCTTTGTTTATGTGCTTGAATACAAACAGTGGTTCGGCAAAACAGGAGAGCCAGTCAACGGTATATTAAAATCGTGCGGCCACTGCCAAGAAACTTCCGAAATTAGTCGCACAGAATTTTAACCTGCCCCCCAGGTCACAATTTAATTACACTTCATATTCGACAGTCACACTTCTGAGAAACATAAAATACAGGAAATTGTAGCTCGTCCACAAGCTTCATATAAGACAACCAACACGTGTAAAAAGGTGTTCTTGAATCTATGTGCTATACTAATGGCACAAATATAACTAGCAGTCCTTAGCTTATTGTAGGGGTGTGCTAATACCGAAAAGTAGATTTAGAATCGAATCAAATGAAGAAAAAATAATCTGGATATCAAATAAAATATCGAATAGCAGAAAATGTATTACAAAACTTAATCCTTACAAATTTTTTGCAAGACGGTGCTACACAAGCTCTGTGTAAGCAGTATGGTCTACTGTTAATAATGAAGGGAGCTCCAATATAATATTACAGATTGTCTGTTGAATAGAATCAAGCGCTTCTTCCCCTCTGAAGCTGAACAGTAGATGACCGTATGTCGTACGGCATACACGGGTTAGACAGACGGCGGTTGAAACGTCGTGAGGTGTCGTCACCACGTATCCAATATACTATCTGTTTGCTTCCGGCGGCTAATCAGCCCGATCTTCGCCTATGCTTTCGCGCTTTCCGAACTACACCCTGCTCTTGTCGTTCCCCCTGTTCGCGTACGTTACGTTATCGTTTCGATCGGTGCTGTCAACCTGGCCGAACCTTGCACCGACGACGCTGTTCTGCGAATTGGGCGTTCGCGCGCTGCGAGTACGATCCCCGCATTACTACTTTAGCCCTTTCACTTATGCGCGCACTTAAAAACGCTGATAAGTAATTGCTGTCCTAACGAAGATAAGTCCCCATGTCCAAACACGGGCTCCCAGTTCTACCACTGTAGATCATCGAAAGGAAAGAAGTTACTCACAGCCGTAAAGTCCTTTACGCAGTTGAAAGACTCGCCGGACCCACCAACGTCGCCGCAGAGGCCGCAGACGCTTTCTGCGCTCCCGCCGCCTTTGCTAGAGCAGCAGCAGCAAAAGCTTCTTTCTCATGTGGTACATTGCGGGGAGAGAACGCTGATGCCGGCGAAGCAAGAGCTCGGCAGCAACGTCGTACGTGGTCGCACGCAGATGTCAGCTGCAGTTGTGAGCAAGCAGACGCTATCGCGCGTGATGTTGATAATTGATGCAACTTTTCTTGCCATAAGGATGTATAGATACGAACAGCGTGCATTTCTCAACCTAAAAACAATGTATTAGCTCTAACATTGATAAATTAAATAAAAATGGCTAGCCATAATGAAATAAAGATAAACTTTTCTCAAAGCCAAAGACGACCGTTTCCGCCATCGCTGGGCCGCTGGTCTGTCAGCCCTGTGCTACGCGCAGCGAAGCGCGCACGTGTGCGCGTATCGTGTGGCTGGACGCCCCTCCCTTCATCACCCGCGTACGCGCACGCAGACGCGTACGCTTGCGTGTACGCGTAGCGAGACGCGTATCCCATGCTGCGTGTAGTTTGGCCTTAACTGCGCCTCGGTTCAAACCAATCAAAACGCGCTCGCTTGCATGGCGTTTTTCACTGGTCGATTCCGAGCAGGATTTCTTGCTCCGTGGCAACGAATCCGCATTTCACTGGTCGATCTGGAGTGGATTCGCGCTTTCCGCTGGTCGTTTCGGATAAACTCGCTCCTGTTAGATATGGAGCTGTTTCCTGCGCCTACTTCGAGTTCCCCAGGACCACATCGAATCGCAGCACAGCTAATTGAGGAATGCAGAAGCAGGAAAGCACATTCCACAGGAGCGCTCGAGCAAACAAGTTGAAGGCCACAAGACAACTGCAAACAAGTTTGCGGCCCCCAGTTCGTACGCCGCCGGGATTAGAAGGGGCCCTCGGACAATGGAGCATGAGCGCCCCCACTTCTCCTTCGAAGAAGCGCATTGCGAGTCTGCGAGGCAAGACCGCAGAGAGCCGCCGGGTGTGACAACGCGATACGGGCGCCAACCATTGGCTGAAAATGGCGTCATCTGAGCGGACTCTCCCATTGGCCAAACATGACGCGACTTCCACTCCTCGAAGGGTTTAAAAGAAGCATTCCAGAGAGACCAGAGCATTCTGGGACATTCCCCGATTCCCTGATTCACCTCTCTCGAACTTCTTGCCCCGGGCCGCAGCGTCCGAGTTGCTGCCGGCCCGTAATGACCGTACAACTGTTACTGCACTCTCACTTCTCTGTATAGAATGTAAAATAAATCCTCCCAAGTTTTGTTTTTCATCCTGAAGTCCGTCCTTCAACCCCTACACTCCGCGCTGGATCGCTTTCACTTGCTCCGCCAGGGAGGCGCGAATTAGGGCGGAAATAGCTCGCGTCACTTCCGTCTTCGAGCGAAATCGGTAACCCATCGGTACGCGAAACATTGTGTTGCTCGCGTAATGGCTGCTGCAGCGCTCGCGTTTAGCGATGAGAGCTCAGACGACAGCGATTACGAGGTGACGCAGGTGCTGCACGAGGCCTTCTATACACGTTGTCCATGCACAATCCTTGCGAGCGTGACATGTAAATGACGGACTCTGCGACTGCCGCGGTCAAATTACGCACTGGAGACGGCAACTTTGGTTACCGTGGAAACGTACGGAGCTGAATTCGGGCATGGTTTCCGGAACCGCTTTGTGTCACGTGTACGCTGACTTCATGCGTGATCCCCCGCGGAGCTTTTTTGCGCTCCGCTGGCCGATTCGGTTTTGTGAAACCCGAGAGCTCGCTCGAGGATTTCGGCGGCCACTCCAGATCGACCGGTGTACGATTCTTCGGACGATCCCACTGCTGTCAACCAGAAGTAGGAGTCGTCGGACTATCTCGCCACTGCCACCATTTAAAGGAGTTGAAGGTCGTAGAGAGGAACTCGGTGAACAGGGTTTATTTACATATTTTACATTTTAAGCAAGATACATTGGCAGTCTAGCGCGACTCTCATATGGAGCCCGCAAAACTAACATACAGCAAACAGTTTACGAGCACACAGCTCACTACTACATTTCGAGCATGACAACGAGCACGACACGAGCACACTCTAGCAGCCGGCAAACGCTGCTTATAAGCTCTCCGCTTGACGTCATAGTTCGACGTCATCGTTCGGTGTCACTCTTCGAGGTCCACGTGGATGTAGTCTCAGTGGACGGAAACGTTCGTCCAGTCATTGTGAACTTGCCGCCGCCCCGCAGAACAGTTTACGCGCACATAGGCACAACATTCCGATGTCCGGCGCCGACGACAGAGGGGCGCCGTTCCGCGGAACAGTTTACGTGCACATAGGCACACACATTCCGATGTCCGGCGCCGACGACAGAGGGCTGCGTGGAACTCTGCTCCGTCCCCGGTGGCGCTGCCGAGTACCGCATTCCTGAGCTGACCACGCGCCACGTGGCTGCCGGTCATCCGCAGTTCTCTGAAGGGCTCCCCGTCTAGTGGGCTTGGAACACGTGCAGCGGGCTGAAAGGTGCCACGTTGCCACCCCGTACGGCCGTTCCTAACAGCTCCTCCATGGCCCGGAAAATCTCGCCTGGCCCGTGCTGGCAACCGCTGAGCAGGAAGAGAATGGCTGGCGATCAAGATGACGGCTTTGCTCTCTGCAACCCCTGCGTACTTGGAATGCCTTCAACCATCTTACAACAACTGGCACAGAAGAGTCGACCCGGCAACAGAATACTGCTCAGCGTTCAAACGCCCGGAATTAGCTGCTAACCCACCAGGCCTCCTATCACAATTTCCATGCAACTCACTCAACTGGAAATCCCAAATTTTGCCCCAAAATTTCGTGCCACCAAAGCGAGCGTTCACGTTCCTCCTGAGTTCGACCAAACGCGGCCGTCGCGCTGCACAAGAGTAAAGGTTTACGCAGAATTAAACCGAAGTCTTTCAAACACCAATACCCAAACATAACTTAAGCAGCTTAACTTCACGAACAGCCTGTTCTTACCCTATCGCAGTGGCGTACTTATTTCATGCATTGCTGCCACTGTACCGTCTGGCCAACTCCACAGGTACGTCATCACAAACGCGCTAAGTTTGTGGTCCCTATTCCGAACACGTGCTTGCATCATACAAAGTTTTCATCACGCTGACTCACATTTGTTCCTTTAATCCACACAGGACACGTCCCTTAAACAAACAACCACACTTGCGTAACTTACGCAACACAGAGGAACCTTTCAACAACCTTTTACTAACTAGCTCTTCACACGCGTACTAGAGAAGTCAGAATACGGCTGCCCTCGACACACACGAGCAACCCATTCATCAACGTTCTGCTTCCTTCCGTCCGCGCAGGACACGCGCTAATGGACCTAAGAGCTCTTCTCAGTGCAAATCACGCACTTACTGAAATCTACGCGCTTAACCTTAGAAAATAAAAAAACGCATAAAAAAGAAGGTTAACTAACACACACGCGCGTTACGATAGGCCTCTCAACGATAACCTTGACCTTCAAGTTACTCACGCACACACAAAAAAAGAAAGCCTATATACTTATTAATGAACACCTCGCGATACTATATGTTTACCAAAAACCGCCTTTTTCAAATCTCGAGCTTCTCGAACGAAAACACAAACAAAGCTCATACTTTTACATATTGAAAGAAACTTAATCTCAAATCGCGAAAATTTATAAATGTTAAAAAATAAAACAAAACAACACGTTTTCCTACTACGGAAGCTCTCTTGGCCTCCCGTTCCCGATTGCTTACGACTGACTCATACTTTCAGCCGTACCCGAGGTGGCCGCGGTTTGAAAGCTATTCTGGCTGCCGAGGAACAACAAAAGGGTTGACTCACTATCAGCTCCCCCAAGACGTTACAGTCCCCTGCCAATTTGCGTCCTGGCGCCCCGCTTTCAACATGACCTCGACTGACCGCGTCGTTGCTCCCCACCTGGTCTCGTCTTGCCACCTTGCGCTTCTTTGTACTGCACGCTGAGCTTCGAAGAGAACGACGGAACGACGAGGAATTCGACTGCCTCGTGCCCTTTGTCCGTGCAGAACATGCTTCTCGGTCCCCCTTTGACCGGTGGCTCGAACGTGTTTGATGCGTCAACATCGTCCGTGACGACCGCACCTGTCTTTTCTCCGCGCCCTGCCCTTCTGGGTCTCTCGCCGTCTTTGGCGGCTCTACATTAGTCACCGCATTCCGATCTTTTCGGCACTTTTTTCTGCGGCGTTTTCTCTTTGACTTCTCTTTCATGTCGTCATCTCGCGCCTCGTGCTGGCCGTTACACACCTTGTCGGCCCGGATCGGTCTCTTACCCGCACAGTCTGATTGATTTTCATTTAAATCAACATTCTCTCTACCTCGACTGGCGGACAGCTCAACCGACTCTGGCACAATGCAGCAGGCTTTACTCGAGTTATGCAACTCGCACTCTTGCGAACTGCCCTCTACTGCATTGCCCAGCTCACGCTGTGCATCGACACACAGCCCGTCGGTCTCGATCGCTGTCTCACGCGCACAGTCCGAATGATTCCTAATTAAATCATCCCTCTCTAGGCTACCTAGACTGGCGGAGAGCCGCACCGATCCCTGGGCAATGCAGTTGTTCTCTCGTGAACTACGGAGCTCGCCATCCCGAGAACTACTCTCAACTGCATCGTCCAGCTGGCACATTACTTCTGCACGCAGATCTGACTCGACATGGGTGATCGTGTCTGTCAAGTCAACAGTACCCTGTACCTCGCTAACGACCTCGATACCATGAGATGCGACGCATACACGCGGTAACTGTGCCAATTTGTTCGCAGCTGGCCTAGCTCTTTCTATAGTCATCTATTGGCACAGCACCTTGTCGCTCTCACTCTGGCCTTTAAAGGCCTCTGTTGCCAATAAGGCATCGTTAGCTGCTTGTACTTCGAGTTCACTTATGAATGTGCTGCTATTCTAACAGGTACTACTACTCTCGGCTTTCGAACAAAATCTGCTATCTCCTTCCTGCCACTTTCGCTGCGTCCAGCCTACAGATTTTTCAAGCCGCTGTTGAATTTGCTCTATGAACTGCTCAAAACCTTCAATCTCTTTGTTCAATGCCTCAATGTACTGCCTTGTTACTTCTGCTAGGCCTTCTGCCTGTGAAATGCTTTTCAGTTTCTGCTTGCTTTTTCCTGTTCTTGCTTAAATTCTTCCTGTTCTTGCCTAATTGCTTCCTGTTCCCGCTTTTTGCTTAGAATTCGGTTACCCATTAGTTCGATGAATTTCAAATCATTGTTACTTTCTAGAATGGTTTTACGAATCTCTGTTTCCGTGAAGTCCTCCTCTACGTTTACCTCGATCTCTTCACACAACCACAACAGGTCAGCTCTCGTTAAACACATTAGGACCGTAGTCGCTACTTTAAGCTTTGGCTCTGCTGTCACACAATACTTGCTGCGATACCCACGCAAATCAAAATACAAGTAAAAGATCCCCAGCGAATCAAATCCAAAAACACAGAGAAATTGAAGGCTGGTAAATCTCACAGACAAAACCCAACGCTTACTCACTGAAGCAGCACCACATCACCAGTCCTTCCCCGCCGTATCCAATCAGTTGCAAGAGGTGGTCAATCTCAAGTCGCCTCCAACTTGATCAGGATGCCGGTCGGTCACCATGCGCCAACGTCCGTCAGCTGCCGTTGCTGTCTCCGAGTTGTAGGCCGATTTACGAGCCGTAGGCCTATCTCACCGCTGCCATTCAGTTGTAGATTGGAGCGGTCGTAGTCGTAGCGAGGACCTTGGGACGACAGGACTGGGCGAGCAGGATTTAATGGCAGTCTTTACATTTTATAACACGAGGTACATTGGCAGTATAGCGCGACTCCCATATGGAGCCCGCAAAACTAACATATAGCAAACAGTTTACGAGCACACAGCTCACTACTACATTTCGAGGATGACAACGAGCACTCAGCTCCCGACGACGAGCACGACACGAGCACACTCTAGCAGCCGGCAAACGCTGCTTGTAAGCTCTCCGCTTGACGTCATAGTTCGACGTCATCGTTCGGCGTCACTCTTCGAGGTCCACGTGGACGGAGTCCCAGTGGACGGAAACGTTCGTCCAGTCATTGTAAACTTGCCGCCGCCCCGCAGAACAGTTTATGCGCACATAGGCACACACATTCCGATGTCCGGCGCCGACGACAGAGGGCTTCATGGAACTCTGCTCCGTCCCCGGTGGCGCTGCCGAGTACCGCATTCCTGAGCTGACCGCGCGCCACGTGGCTGCCCGTCATCTGCAGTTCTCTGAAGGGCTCCCCGTCTGGTGGGCTTGGAACACGTGCAGCGGGCTGAAAGATGCCACGTTGCCACCCCGTACGGCCATTCCTAACACCGTTGAAAAACGCCATGAGGAGTTTATAACTCGAACGACCGCTCAGCGGCGTTGAAATGAACATTATTGCTTTGGCATTCACAAATCCTAAGGAGTGCTAAGGTGTCCTCGGATTTTATTAGTACTTAATGTTGATCGAGATTATAGAGGGCCAGTGAGCGAGCGCACCCATGTTCTGCGTAATCAAAGAACATACCCGAATATATATATATATATATATATATATATATATATATATATATATATATATATATATATATATATATATATATATATATATGTGTGTGTGTGTGTGTGTGTGTGTGTGTGTGTGTGTGAGTGAGTGAGTGAGTGAGTGTGCGTGAGTACTGGTAAGACACAGCTGTTATAAACTTATCTCCTAAGGGATAATGTGTGGGACTCTCCTCCGCGTACTCTTGGACAAAGGAACGACAACACAGTAGTGCAAACAATCACAAGGACATTTATTGCACCTTTCCTAGATCAATGCCTGCTAGCCGAGTTGCTATCCACAAAATATGCCGATCGGGCGCGCGACAAATCTAGAAGTCCGACTCACCGCGACCGGAAGCGAGCGAATATGTTCGCTCCATGCTGGATCCCAACGCCTGGTCGTTCGCGTGTTCGGTCACGCCAGCGGTGGCGCGTTCGAAGGCGGCCACGCGAGGCGGTTTCGCAGAAGCATGGGTCGCCGCGAGCGCGGAATGTCCACGCTATTCGCTGACCCGCCGGGAAAGAGCGCAAGCGCCTTGTTTCCCGGCGCCCAAGTAGCCCCGCCTGTCGGTGGCGTTAGCAGCGCAACACTCGCGCCATCTCTCGCACTGCGTCCCTACCACATCGACCGCCGCGGGCATTACGCAGGCCACGCGGCGAAGCCGCATTACAGGAGACGCACTATGCGGGAAAAACATCGGGACGCGCGAGAGTCGCGCATCCCCACAAATGTCAACCTGCTGTTCATGATCTGAGAATGCCTGCCAAACGCACCCCAGCCCATTCTAATTCTTCTGATTATTTCAGTCTCATGATCCGGATTCGCAGTCACTACCTCTCCTAAGTAGATGTATTCCCTTACCATTTCCAGTGCCTCACTTCCTATCATAAACTGCTGTTCTCTTCCGAGACTGTTAAACGTTACTTTGGTTTTCTGCAAATTAATTTTTAGACCCACTCTTCTGCTTTGCCTCTCCAGGTCAGTGAGCATGCATTGCAGCTGGTCCCCTGAGTTACTAAGCAAGGCAATATCATCAATGAATCGCAATTTACTAAGGTATTCTCTATTAACACTTATCCCCAATTCTTCCCAATCCAGATCTCTGAATACCTCCTGTAAACACGCTGTGAATAGCATTGGAGAGATCGTATCTCCCTGCCTGACGCCTTTCTTTATTGGGACTTTGTTGCTTTCTTTATGGAGGACTACGGTGGCTGTGGAGCCGCTATAGATATCTTTCAGTATTTTTACATACGGCTCGTCTACACCCTGATTCCGCAATGCCTCCATGACTGCTGAGGTTTCGACTGAATCAAACGCTTTCTCGTAATCAATGAAAGCTATATATAAAGGTTGGCTATTGTCAGGATTGGGGCTCAATCCCATCGTCCGTGGTCCTTTGCCAAGATTGGAGTACGGCATGAATTCGAAGGTAGCTGGCCCATGCCGTCGTCCAACTTATTTACGCTGAGATCGTTGATGAAGTGAAGAACTGTTTCTCATCGAGAACGAGGAAAAGGGTTTATTTACAGAAATTAAATCAGTCTAACATGACTGCTTGAGAAAAAGAGTAACAGTCCAACATGACTGCATGAGAGAAGTGACTCAGTCTAACATGACTGCTCAAGAGAAGTGTTCTCAGCATTCGCACAACCACAGTTTTTATACACTCGATCCGCCGGTCCTACGACGCGGCGACTGTTCGTTTACTCATCACCAACGCGCCGCTGCTCTGCAGAACAGTTTACGTACACAAAGGCAACCGCGCTCTGATGCCCGACGACGGCGTTGGCGGGTGCCGTTCCGGGAACTATCGTTGCCGATCGAGGGTCGCTCGTTGTTCCGTGCCACTCCGAACCGTGAGAAGCACAAAAATACGTCGTTCCCGCGGCAGCTTGTCCATGCGTGTCAAATCAGCTCCGCGATGGGGAACTCCGGAATCATTGTTCACGCACCGAACTAGTTCCGTCACAATGTCGAAGGGGCTGGAGGAAGGCGGCGGATTCCAGCGCAAAGGTCGCTTCTTTGAACGCCTCCCAGCTGCAGCGACGGAGAGGGAGAGGTGCGCGTCGTGTCGCCCTGTCGTAACTGTGTGGCAATCTTGTTTCACAGCTCGCCATTCTTGACACTATATTCCGCACACTTTTCTATCACCTGAATGATAGTGTGAATATGGTCTATACTTGAGTAGCCTTTACGGAATCCTGCCTGGTCCTTTGGTTGACGGAAGTCTAATGTGTTCCTGATTCTATTTGTAATTACCATAGTAAGTACTTTGCAGGCAATGGACAGTAAGCTGATCGGTCTATAATTTTTCAAGTCTTTGGCATCCCCTTTCTTATGGATTAGGATTATGTTAGCGTTTTCCAAGATTCCGTACGCTCGAAGTCATGAAGCATTGCGTATACAGGGTGGCCAGTTTCTCTAGAACAATCTGTCCACCATCCTTCAAATCTGCTGTTACCTGATCCTCCCCACCTGCCTTCCCCCTTTGCATAGCTCCCAAGGCTTTCTTTACTTCTTCCGGCGTTTCCTGTGGGATTTCGAATTCCTCTAGACTATTGTTTCTTCCATTATCGTCGTCGGTGCCACTGGTACTGTATAAATCTCTATAAAACTCCTCAGCCACTTGGACTATCTCATCCATGTTAGTAATGATATTGCCGGCTTGATCTCTCAACGCATACATCGGATTCTGGCCAATTCCTAGTTTTTTCTTCACTGCTTTTAGGCTTCCTCCGTTCCTGAGAGCATGTTCAATTCTATCCATATTATACTTCCTTATGTCCGCTGTCTTACGCTTGTTGATTAACTTCGAAAGTTCTGCCAGTTCTATTCTAGCTGTAGGGTTAGAGGCTTTCATACATTGGCGTTTCTTAATCAGATCTTTCGTCTCCTGCGATAGCTTACTGGTATCCTGTCTAATGGAGTTACCACCGACTTCTATTGCACACTCATTAATGATGCCCACAAGATCGTCGTTCATTGCTTCAACACTAAGGCCCTCTTCCTGAGTTAAAGCCGAATACCTGTTCTGTAGCTTGATATGGAATTCCTCTGTTTTCCCTCTTACCGCTACCTCATTGATCGGCTTCTTATGTACCAGTTTCTTCCGTTCCCTCCTGAGGTCTAGGCTAATTCGAGTTCTTACCATCCTATGGTCACTGCAGCACACCTTGCCGAGCACGTCTACATCTTGTATGATGCCAGGGTTAGCGCAGAGTATGAAGTCTATTTCATTTCTAGTCTCGCCGTTCGGGCTCCCCCACGTCCACTTTCGACTATCCCGCTTGCGGAAAAAGGTATTCATTATCCGCATATTATTCTGTTCTGCAAACTCTACTAATAACTCTCCTTTGCTATTCCTAGAGCCTATGCCATATTCCCCCACTGACTTGTCTCCAGCCTGCTTCTTGCCTACACTGGCATTGAAGTCGCCCATCAGTATAGTGTATTTTGTTTTGACTTTACCCATCGCCGATTCCACGTCTTCATAAAAGCTTTCGACTCCCTGGTCATCATGACTGCATGTAGGGGCATAGACTTGTACCACCTTCAATTTGTACGTCTTAAGTTTCACAACAAGACCTGCCACCCTCTCGTTAATGCTATAGAATTCCTGTATGTTACTAGCTATATTGTTATTAATCAGGAATCCGACTCCTAGTTCTCGCCTCTCCGCTAAGCCCCGGTAGCACAGGACGCGCCCGCTTTTTAGCACTGTATATGCTTCTTTTGGCTTCCTAACTTCACTGAGCCCTATTATATCCCATTTACTGCCCTCTAATTCCTCCAATAGCACTGCTAGGCTCGCCTCACTGGATAACGTTCTAGCGTTAAACGTTGCCAGGTTCATGTTCCAATGGCGGCCTGTCCGGAGCCAGGGATTCTTAGCACCTTCTGCTGCGTCGCAGGTATGACTGCCGCCGTAGTCAGTTGCTTCGCAACTGTGTGTGTGTGTGTGTGTGTGCGTGTCAGCGTGTGTGCGTGTGTGAGCGTGTGTGTGTGTGAGTGTGTGTGTGTGTGAGCGTGTGTGTGTGTGTGTGTGTGCGTGTGTGTGTGTGTGTGTGTGCACATGTGCGTGTGTGCGTGTGTGTGTGAGCGTGTGAGCGTGCGTACGACACCACCGCGTGTATTCATCAAGGGAACTTTTGCACCTCTATTCAAGCGGCCGAGATTTTCTCTCCCGCTTTGTGACTGGGGATGAGCTGTGGCTTTATCAGTGGGACCCAGAAACAAAACAGCAGTCTATTCGGGGTCCCCTACCCCGAAAAATTTCAAGACCCAACGCTCAGGGTGGAAAGTGATGGCGACGCTTTTTCGGGACGCAAAGAGGATCGTGCTCATTGAGTATCTTGAAAATAGTAGGCCAGTTACAAGCGAATACTGCGCCAATGTTCTTAGAAGACTGCGTATAAAGCCATCGTGGAAAAACGCCGAGGATTGGTGGCAAGAGGTGTCCTCCTCCTGCACGACAACGCACCGGTTCCCAGCTCTCGTGCTGCCCGAGAGTGTGGTTTCGAACAGCTGGACCACCCGACCTACAGTCCCGACCTGGCCCCGAGTAACTTTTATGTATTTACGAATTTGAAGAAACACCTCAAGGGAACGAGTTGTGATGACTTGAACTCGCTTCAAACGGCCGCAGAGGAGTGGCTCGGCAACCAGGAAGTTTTTTTTATAAGGTTTAAAAAGCCTTCCAGGAAAGTGGGAGAAGCGCATTAATGTGAGGGGAGATTATGCTGAAAAATTTAATTTTTTTCCAAGGCCTGGCAGTTTTCTTGATAAGCGAGTTGCAAAACTTTTTGATCACCCCTCGTATGTAGCTCTAAAGCACACAGACCACTTAATGGAATAGCGCATCGTATTCAACGTCATCTTTGAAATTTTAAAATATATTGTATTTGGGCCGCCCTACTCTTGGACCACCGGGTATGTGCCCGTTCTTGGGGGCCGATTCCCCAGAATGGGCATGTTCCACTGTGACAAAAGGGATGTAGAAGGATTAAATGTATTTGCACATGTGTGACACTTCTCTGGTGAACTTCTGCTCACCATTCTTTTAATCGACCAGCCTCAATGATCGTCTTCGTGACATCGCTACGGCTACACAGTGCGTATCCGCATGAACTGGTGTTTGCACTTCGGCGTAGCTTGTGAACAATGTAGTGCATAAACGTAAACATATGCACGCCATTAAAGTTGCGAACTGCGCGGTGCACACACGTACACATTTTATAATATTACACTTGGCGTAGGATGAAAATAAAGGCAATTGCGTGCATCGCATTGATTTGTATGATGTCACGTTAGCTCTTCACGAAAGATTCAGTTTTCAGGTCTATTCGATTCTAACGTGCGAGTTTGGATCGGCACAATTTTCCTTCTTGAATGTGGATAAGTAGTTTTTTCTTTCTTTTTTTCATAGAGAATTGAGACGGCGCTTATTTCTATACGCAGGTGTGGTAAAGAGGGCACGTACCTAAGCTCCTTGCCCGACGGCCTGAACTCTTCGTAGTGAACCAGCTCGGCGGAAAACATTTTCAGGGTCGCATCAGCACGCGGCCTGCCGCGCTTTGTTCATCGGCTTGCGAGCGGCACGCAGAAGCGGTTGCTCCGGCAACCACGGTGCACTGAGCGGTGTTTCCCGTGCGCGCGCCCAGCCGGCCACACTGACGCGCGGGCGGGCCATCGCTAATACTCCAACGTGGCAAGAGACGCTGGCTACGGAGCAGCGCCCCATACGACATGAAGTGCGATGGAAAGACTGCATCTAAGGACTTTTGAACTTATTAAAAAGTTGCTAGATGCCTTTGTTGACACGATGCGTCGAGTTTCACGCGAAATTGTGCTACGCTTGTCCTTCAAGACTGCCGCTCGAGGAGCGCGCTTTTCAGCCGAACTCCCACTATACCGCATACTTACACCCTGCCTCAGAAGTTTATTGGACGCAGCATTTGCGGGAAAATCTGCATTCCCGCGAAAGATGGGCACATGTAACCTCGAAATCAAAGTTTCAATTTGTAGTACAGTCGAACCCGACTATATCGAACCCGTTTACATCGAATTATTCCTTATATCAAACAATTTATGGACACGGTATAGTTACAATGAGTATATATAGCAAAAATTATGCATACATCGAACAAAACTAATAGCGACTCCCGATATATCGAACGTCAAGCGGCGGAAAGTGCCCCCGGAAGTTGGCTTTCCCTCGCGGTGAAGGGAAAACCCGGCGGCGCGGCTCCATCCAACCGCTCCCCCTATGCGACCGCGCTACCTCGGAGCCGCCGACACCTCCCTACAAAAAATGATCCTGGCCCGCCCGCCTGCAGCGCTTGCCCAGACAGCCAATCAGAGGCTCTTGTGCCCTCGTCATGCAAGTTGGCGAAAGTGCGAGTTGTCTCGCTGCTTATCTGATTCATTGTGTGCGCCTTCTCCCGCAGTGTCGCCGTGATGAAGCGTCAGAATTCGCCTTTCGTCGTGAAGCTCGAAATCATAAACCGGGTCGAATGCGGTGACAAGTCGGATGTCTCTGCAACGTACAAGATTCCGAGGTGCACTCTCGGCACGATCTTGAAGGGGGAAATTAGGGCTAAAGCGGCCTAACTCGCGACCCGGTGCCCGTAGTGCCCGTGGCGCCCGACGCGTATGCACGGCCGTGTACGAGTGGTTCATCCAAAATAGCTTCAGCCGTACCGACTTCCGCGTGCTCGGTGATGACTGTAAATTCTGATTAATGCGACGAAGCCGTTGTCATTGTTGCCGAGGTTTGGAGCCAGCTGTCAGAATTTCCGGAAGCTGTTGACGAATCAACGGTGCGCGAGTTAGTGAGCGCAAATGATAATGTCGCGACCACGGTAGAGCCCGGAAACGAAGACTACATTGCCGACATCGTGCCGAGCACAACTGAAAATGGGCACAACGAGGAAAGCAACGACCGTCTTTGGCCCACATCCTCCGAAGTGCGCTCGCACTAGTCCGGTGCTTCTGTGCGAAAGCGGAATGTTGCGGCCTCAGCTGCTCCGACTCCTTAGACAATGTGGGGAAGTGCGTGCCTCGCATGCAGCGAAATTGCCCAAGCAGAAGAAAATGCAGGACTGTTTCTTTGCGAAACGAAGCTAGTTTCATCAATAAAGTGATTTTATAAATGGTATGTGCATTTATGACATCCAATTATTTAGCAGGCTTATATCGAATTATGCTCTGTATCGAACTGATAGGCGTTTTTTTGCGAGTTCGATATAGCCGGGTTCGACTGTAGTACTTGCGACCAAAATGAAGATCGAATAAATTAGGAGCGCAATGCCTTAACGCAGCAGAAATGAACTCATTTGTCGTGAAACCCGGGTCCCGACAGTAGTTGGTCCCACTTTTCATATCATATGAGATTGTTTGTTTTGCTGCCTTTTCTGCTACGTTTTATCATGCACGGCGTATGCCTGATTTCTTGTTCTACTGAGTATATATGCTATTATTATTTATATGGGGGAGTATACTAATTAAAGACGTGTTATATTACAGTGGAAGCAATGTCAATGAGCTGTCAGGTATATTCGTCCCCCGAAGTACTGCACGCTCCGCAGTGCGGACAATACACGGTCAGGAAGATATATACATCGCCCTTCGCCTAGCCTTTCGGGCAAAACTGTATACGGGCCGAAGCAAATAAATTTGCTACCTGCCTAATAATTTTTTCTTGGGCAAGTTGGTGCTTGCTGAATGACATACTGTAGCGCAGATATCCCGAAAAGAAAGATTAACAGCGAGAGACAGAGCTGCAAGAAAGACGGCGCTACAGCACAGAACACCTATGCTATACAGTGGATCACAACTGTTTATTAGGCGCAAAGCTTGCTACATATATAACGCGCACCCACTATATATATATATATATATATATATATATATATATATATATATATATATATATATATATAAACGAGAAGAAAGGGAGTTAACCGAGGGACTCGATAATTATTAGTCATATAATGAGAAGCCAACAAACCCTGACACCAAGTACAACATAGGGGAAATTGCATGTGCTTAATAAATGAAATAAAGTAATGATAAATTAATGGAAATTAAAGTGGATGAAAAAACAACTTGCCGCAGGTGGGAACCGAACCCACAACCTTCGCATGTCGCGTGCGATGCTCTACCAATTGAGCTACCGCGGCGGCGTTTCCCCATCCACTTTCTTGGGTATTTATGTGTACTAGTAGAACCCTGGGAGTGTTAGCCAGCGCCCCCACTCACAGACCTTGGCGGCGGACGTAGAACGTCTTTTTTGCCGCAGGCGTCACGAGAACGTGATCTTTTCGGGTGAAGGCAACTGGTCAATAAACCCACATATGCTACCTGAAGGCATCAATGTTGCCGGATTCGAGACCCTCGTTATGTAATAAACGAGAAGAAAGGGGGTTAACCGAGGGACCCGATAATTATTAGTCATATAATGAGAAGCCAACAAACACTGACACCAAGTACAACATAGGGGAAATTGCATGTGCTTAATAAATGAAATAAAGTAATGTAAATTAATGGAAATTAAAGTGGATGAAAAAACAACTTGCCGCAGGTGGGAACCGAACCCACAACCTTCGCATGTCGCGTGCGATGCTCTACCAATTGAGCTACCGCGGCGGCGTTTCCCCATCCACTTTCTTGGGTATTTATGTGTACTAGTAGAACCCTGGGAGTGTTAGCCAGCGCCCCCACTCACAGACCTTGGCGGCGGACGTAGAACGTCTTTTTTGCCGCAGGCGTCACGAGAACGTGA